>NC_091955.1:46651480-46981758 GCF_031021105.1 Erythrolamprus reginae
GCACCACATATCATTGGTACGCATTGTATTCTGCACAGGCATGCGTTGGCAACAAAAACCTTGCCTCCAAAAATGGCAGAAGTATTAAAAACTGTAGTGGAATGTGTGAACTATGTGCGAAATAGCTTTACACAGTATGCTGTGTAAAGAAATGGGCTCTGAATTCGAGGTACTCGAATTGTGTTTTTGCCATGCGTGTGGAATTAGCCCTGTTTTTGCAAGAGCACCAACATTGTCATGCAGATTGTTTCAAAAATCCTGAGTTCATTCTCATTTTAGCGTACATGGCTGATATATTCGCAGCTCTAAATCATCTCAATCAGCAGATGCAGGGTGGTGGAGTCAACATCATGGAAGCAGAAGAAAGCCTAAAGGCTTTTTTAAAAAAAAACACTACCGTTATGGAAACGACGAACAGAGAACAATAACTTCGCAAACTTTCCCCTTCTGGATGACTTTGTAAGTAAGATTGAAGATGTGTCTGGAATCGGAGACATTTCTGTATCCATGGAACTGAAGCAAACAATTGCCACACACTTAGAAGAGCTTGCAAAGTCTCTCGATGGATATTTCCCTACAAGAGAGTCATATCCAGCATGGTGAGACAGCCGTTCACGTTTGCTGTTGAGACAGCAGATGTCAATTATGAATACCTCAATGAAATCATTGAAATTCAGCAGAGCCAGGTTCAGCAAATATTGAGCATGGCGGCGGGGGGGGGGAGAGATATTTTGGATCAGGGACAGAGCAACAGAAGGTAAGGTCTAACCAAGGTATAATCAATCTAACTGGACAGAGGGTGCAGATAAAATATTGACAACATGTAGTGGATGCATAAAATGGCTTGATAGGAGGTTCCAATTAGCAAAATGGTTGCCCCTGCCAGGCTATCATAAAACAGTCATAAAGCATAAGCCATTAATCATAATGAAAAACAATCCCAGTATGTCCTTTATCATCCAATAGAGGGCCTTTTGTATCCTAGTATATTTTTTCAAATGAACATAAAAGGATGATGTTTTGAATTGTAGCATGTCAGTTTACACACTATTCTTTTGACAGATGTTTTAAAACAATCCCTTTAATTTAAAAATGTAGGTGAACTCTTCCTTTCGTTGACCACAAACATTTAATCCCACAATTGCTAGAAAACTATTACATAAGCACATGGTAGGTTTTATACTTTGCAACTGAAAGCAGAAGGGAGGGTTAGCACAATTTACATAAATTGGTTATGTTGATTTGCAATGGGAGGAAAAGCATTATCACCACCTTCCAAAGACTGATTATTCTGGTCCATACATTATACTAAACTAGGGCTAGTTTTGTTCATGGTTTATTGGATATATTAGTTATTCAATAGTTTTATATATATGACTTTAAGTCCCAAAATAATTTTCAACTATAATGGCTTCATATCAAGTTAGTCTTCCCCCCTTATGTGTCTGCATGCAGTAATATACTGTATAAATATGAACAACTGACTTATCTCACATTGACTTATAATTCTTCAAGTGACTTGCAATATTTTTTAAAAAATATGTAACACCTTTAACTAATAATAAATGCATTATTTCTTCATAAAATTAGCCCACTAGTACAATACAGTTTCTCAAGGATATGGAACAGCTTTTCCAGACAAATTTACCTAAGATTCTGGTAAATAATACTTTTCAGTGTCAATATATATAAAGATCTGCATGTTTGTTTGTTTATATGTATTCATTCAGACTGAATTGAATATATTGATTATATACACAATTTGTTCAACCAGACCTTTTAAACAATTCATGTAGAATACAACATGTCTTCTTGATTTTAAAATTGGCATTTCAAGTTAAGTTTCATGTTACTTCTTGCTATTTTTTGCAATATATTTGTGTTTTGTCTTGAAATATTTATATAGCTCAGAAATTGTTAATCATCTAAAGTGTCACAGCAATTTGCAATAAAAATAAGATATTAAATTGTTAGAATAATTAAAACCTATAAAATAAAAAATATTAATTAAATCATCCAATCCAAAACATGTCTTTTTAGAACTTTCTAAAACACTATTAAGTACTTACATTCCTCCAGTAATTCCAAGGAGCTGGGAGAATTACATTTATCACCAGATCAACCCCCAGCAGCTGTAGGCAACCCTCACAGGTTCTTCAAGAGGGTGGAGATTTAATCAGAAAAAATATTCTCTTAAACAACCTGGACCTAAGTCATGTAAGGATTTTAAGGTAATAATTTGAACTTTTTATTTTGCCTGGAAATTACCCATAGTCAGTGCAGAATTTTATGCAGTATTCTGAATCTCAGCCACTTTAAAATGTAGACTTCAACTCTCAGAATTCCCCAGATAGCACTGAAATGCACACTTTTAAAAGTGACTGGGGCTGAGAAAACTGTTTTAAGCATATGTGTAATTTGGTCTTTTGTGTCCTTTCCAGGATCAATTTGGCTTCTGTACCAAATTAAATTTCTAGATCAAAGGCAAAGGCAAAACTAGTATTCAAGTCCATTATTACAGTCAGTCTAGAGGCTACTACTCTGTTTTCCATAGCGTTATGATGATTTTCTTTCAAAAAGGAATTCATCTGGTGTATTAATCCAAGCTAATAAAAAGTTCTTTCAAAAAGGAATTCATCTGGTGTATTAATCAAAGCTAATAAAAAGTTCTTGACTATGGCTTGAAAAGTCAGATTTGAATATAGAAGCACTCCTGAATTTAGCGGTTGCTATTTCTGAAACAGTGTAATCTTTTCAGCATAGGCAGATTGATCACTTCATATACTGCTTGTGGATCTCTCCGTAAAGCTTTCATCTAACTTCTGGCATTATTATTAAATTTATAGACTGCTTGATTCCCATATGGCTCTGAGTGACCAAAACTAGCATATAAAAGCCCAACTGAAAAGCACAATACTTAAAATGAAAACAAATCCATATCTACTTCCTTGTTATCACTTTTCAAGCATTGGGTGACTGCTGTTATGTCTCCTCGTAGTCTTCTCTTGTTTAGACTAAATACATCCAGTTTCTTTAACCATTCTTTACAGAATTTAAGCTACAAGGTCATCACCATCTGTGTTGCTCTTCTCTGAACTTTTTCTAGATTTAGATTTAGATTTACCGTATATACTCGAGTATAAGTCGCTCCGACTATAAGTCGAGGCGCCTACTTTTGCCACAAAAACTGGGAAAATTTATAAACCCCTGTATAAGTCGAGGGTGGAAATTGCAGCGGCTACTGGTAACTTATAAAAATGGAAACCAATAAAATTACATCAATTGAGGCATCAGTAGATTAAATATTTTAGAATATTTATTTCAAAGAAAGCCAGTAAACTAGCTCTGTAAGTTTAAAAGAGGGTAAAGAGGTATATATCCCCCAAGGCAGGTATAGGCAAAAAAAATGCAAGTACCTAGGTACTTACCTCAATCCCCTGCTCCTGCTGGTTTGGGTTAGGGTTAGGATACTTGACCTCTCCTTGCCTCAAATAGATACAATTTCCCTCTATATTTACAATTACTGAACATCCAAAATATATTTAATTCTATGTATATATGCCATATGTGTAAATAAATATTACACACAGGCACACAAAAATATACTGTACATTATCTACTATATAAACTGTATGTGTATATACAGAGAGAGAAAGAGAGAGAGCTCTTGTAAAATTATATATGGTACATTCAACCTCACTTACTGTAATAGGAAAACAAACCCAGAGTCCACTTTCTGCCACACAGTTAACCATAACTAGAACATTACACATGTCTTCAGATGTACCGCTACTTCCCTAGCTTGCACATCACTGTTAGAGCTAGGAAATGTCATGGATTGAGTAAAATGTGGTGATTTTCACTTAACAATGCTTTTGCTTAACAACAAATTTTGAGCTCAATTGTGGTCATAGGTCTCTGTCTGTCTGTCTGTCTGTCTGTCTGTCTTCCTTTCCTGTCTGTCTGCGCCCCCCTCCTGTCCCCTCCCCGGGTAAATTACAGAGTCAATACTGTATTGTTTTTTTATTTAAGGTTACAAAGCAAATGAAGAATCATTTTGAGTATTCTTTAAAATTTCTTCAGTGAGATCCATAGCTAATCTAGCAAAAAAAAAATTCACCTGGCAAAATTTTTTATTGTCGACATTAGACACAGCCAGAGAGATGTCTTAAAAGGCAAACAAACTGTCAAAAAAGTATGTTTTTAAAAAATATAATATTTTGGTTGTTGAATTTAATTCTGCCTTGGTGCGGGGCAGCCCCCGCAGATGGGTGGCTGGCGAGGACCACGCATTCCCATCTTTGTGTCCGCTGGGGTTAAAGGAAAGTTTAGGGACCCCCGCCCCTTGGAGAAATGCCTCGTTGGTGACATTCTGAGCGTTTTTGCCTCCCCACTCCGAAAACCCCACTTCTCGGCAGCTTGCCGAGGCTGAGAGGAGAGTGATTTTAAAAGGCACTCTCAGCTTGGGGTTTTCTCCCCGCTGAAATGTTGCTCGCCCGCCGCCCTCAACACCCGCTTTGTCCTCGACCCGGCAGAAGAAAACCGCGTCCTTTCCTGTTGCTCTCTTCCCGAGAGGTGGGGTGAGGGGGTGTTGAGAAGACAGAAGCAAGAATCCACCATCCCCACACACACACCTCATCGGCTTTCCCCCCCCTCTAGCGCGGCATTGGAGTGTTTGGCTGGCTCCTTTTCTTGCGGGGAGAGGGGGGGAAAGCTGGGGGGGTGGATTCTTGCTTCTATCTTCTCGCCACCCCCCCCCCCACCACACCTCACCGGCTTAGGAATGTCGTTGCCTCCCACAGCCACTTCCCCATGCGCTTCGGATGTGCCTGCCTTTCCTACAGCGAAGACAGGCGGCACCTTCCCGAAGGGCTCAGCTAAGCGGGTGGGGGAAGGGCTGGCCATTTGCCGCCTCTCTCCGCTGTAGGAGGGGCAGGCGCAAGCAAAGCAACGTTCCAAAGTGGTCTCCGGGAAGCGACCGAGGGAAAGGCAGTCGTCTGCCTTTCCTTCAGCTCAAAAGAGGAGGCAAATGCCCTGCCTTCTCCCAGCCGGTTAACCGAGCGCTTCAAGTTAACCGGCTGGGGGAAGGCGGGGCATTTGCCTCCTCTTTCGGGCTGAAGGAAAGGCAGACGATTGCCTTTCCCTCGGTCGCTTCCCGGAGACCGCTTTGGGACATCGCTTTGGGAGAGGGGACAACTGCTCCCGGTTTAAGAAGCAAGAATCCCCCCCCCGCGAAACGGCTTTTTTCTTGTTTAGCGCGGCGTTCGAGTGGTTGGCAGGTTCCTTTGCTTGCACGCAAGAGCCAACCACGCAAGAGCTGGAGCGACACTACCTTCTCAACAACCTTCCCCATAGGGGAGGTTGGAGACAGGGTGATAGTTGTTAAATACGGCCAGGTCCAGGGAAGGCTTCTTGAGGAGGGGGCGCACAAGCACCTCCTTGTACAGAGCCGGAAAGAATCCCTCCCTCAAAGAAGCATTGGTAATCTCCTGGACCCAACTCTGTGTCGCCTCCCTGCTGGCCGAGACCAGACAGGAGGGACATGGGTCCAACAAACAGGTGGCAGAACTCACAGTTCCAATGGCCTTGTCCATTTCATCAGGTGTCACCGTGTCAAACTCGCTCCAAACAGGTGGACTAGGATGGGCCCCTGTCACCTCAACTGACTCGTTGTCAGCCGACTTTGCACTCCAATTGGAGTCGAGGTCAGTCCAGATCTGGGTGATTTTATCTGTGAAAAACTTATTAAAAGCCTCGGCAGTACCCTGCAAGGGCTCCCCATCTCCCCCCTGATTAAGAAGGGAGCGAGTCACCCTGAACAGGACGGCCAGGCGAGATTCCACAGATGAAATCAAGCCAACATTGTATGCATGTCTTGTCGACCTGATCGCCACTTTGTAAATCTTAATATGAGCTTTTACAATATGAGCTGAATCTGAATCGGTCAGATTCAGATCTGGTTTTCCTCCAACACTTCTCTAGACATCTCTTCTGGCGTTTCATTCTCTGGAGCTCCTCAGTGAACCAAGGAGACTTCCAGGGTCTGTTGCCAGAGAGAGGTCGCAAAGGCGCAATTCGGTCTAGAGCCTCCGTCGCAGCCCTATTCCAGGCTGCAGCAAACGACTGCCGAACTGTGTACAAGTGAATCCAGCAAATCCACAAGCGCCCTTTGAAAACCTTCTGGATTCACCAGGCGTCTGGGGCAGAACCTCCAAATCAGTTCCGCCTCCCTTACTCATTTTTAATTCTGTGGTCTATCAGGACACTTAGATCCTTCTCATACATACTGCCTAATTTGTAACCATGCAAAAGAGTTTCCTACATAAACGTAGAGACGTGACATTGAGCCCAATGTTCTATTCCATCAAGAACCTTTAATTTTATCCTTTCTTCAACTTGGTGTCATCTGAAAATATATTGAGCATCCCACCTATTATTATTATTTATAAAATTCTCCCATCATGTGTATGTAATTCTAACCCTATTTTCATCTGATTTTTTTTCCTAGTGCACATCTGATAGCTGGAGCTCTTTGTTAGTTTTGCAAGGAAGCAGATGCATGATAGGAATGAAAAATTCATATCTGTTGTCTATTGCTATCTTCCCAACCCATGGACTGAGAATCTCCTTGATCTTGTGCTGTTTATATCCAAACCCTCCCCGTTTTATGGTCATTTTAGGATTTAAAACTTTTCTTGATGCCACCACCCCTTGAGTCAGTGATTGACATCTAGAACCCTCTGTTCCATCTTCAGTTCATGAACTTAAGTAGTCACTATTGCTTCAGACTCTTTTGCCTTCTGCCTAGCTCTTCAAAAATCTCTTTCTATTCTTTCCAGACCTCTTCTGGTGGTGTCATTTATTCGAATTTGAAACAGAAAAAAGTGATAGTGATCAGTTTGTTTGATTAGTAAAATCAGCTTTTCTGTCATAGCCTGAATTTTCACACCAGAAAGACAACACACTTCCCTTGATCTCACATCTGTTCTCCAGATGGTTGATTCCACTCCTCTTAGCAGCTAGTCACTGGATGAGTGACCATACAACTCTATTGTAAGTTTCTTTACTTACTTCCAAATACTGTACTTAATCTTCAAAAATACTTTGCTTACTTTTTGAAGCATTTTACAATTCTATTGAAATATTTTTTGCTTCCTTACAAATATTTACTTATTTTGCTTACCTACTGACATGTTTTTACAAAGCTTTCCTACCAACCTTTGTAGAAAAACTATGTCCATGTACCACCTTGAATTGAAATGATTTTTAAACACTATGCTACACTACTATGCATAGTCATTCCACTGCTAAATATCTGCTTTTTTATCCAACTGAAAATCATAACCCTGTATACGTATCTTTAGAGATATAGAGCAAAGTGGCCTAAAATGACAACAGAGCAGCATATAGCATAATTGCTTACTTAAAATCTTATAAACTTTTTAGTTTGAGAGATAATTTCAATAATACATTTAATAGGCCACTAATATTGGTCATGTGATTTATTGAGGTTTTTTTTACATAGTATTTCTTTTTATGTTCAAAGTATAGATCATTGGCATTTCAAAATTTAAAGCTCAAATTAGAAAATACAATCAATATTGATTTGGACCATTGCAGGTTAACATCTGCTTTATGGGATTAACCTTTCAAATTGTGGTTCCTTTCTTTCCTCCCTACATGTAAGTACAAAAGATCATTTGAAAAGTTCTTTCCACTTAAGAGTTTAAGAAAAAAATCTGCATTGCATCTGGATGAATCACAAGTAGTGTATTCAATTTCAAAGGATTTTTTTTCTCTTTTTTTCCAGGAGCAGCATCCATGTATCATATTTTTACTCATCATAACCTTTAGAAAGCCATGTTGTAATGAGAGAAGTATAAAAACCTTCAGAACTGTTTGCAACTTCCCTATTTCTTATTGCAATATGATATTAATTGAATTTTTGAATGCATTAGTTCTACCTAAGAAAATTACCACTCATATCTAGATGAAATAACATTACAAATATATATTAAATTGTAAATTAATTGGGTTTTGTATCTCCAAATATTTTCTGCTGAGTAGGAACTTTGGACTTTGACTTTTGACTTTGGAGATAGCATTAAATTCTTGTCAAATAGATCACATCCATAAAGCCCAAGTTATTTTCTGATATCATATCTAAAAAAAATGTTGACCTTATAGTGAGATCAGGTTCAAATCAAATCAAATCCTACTGTCCCCATTTATTCGTATCCACTTCCTGCATTCATAATCATGTTTATACTTATATTTATTATCTTATACATATGTGTCAAATGAATAAAATAAATAAAAAATCATTCATAGCTAATATTCTGAAATATCCCTGGACGATGCTGAATCTGAAGTAAAAAATGTAAAATACAAGATGTTATTTTTTTACTTTTGAGATTTTTAAAATAATACTTGAATAATTTATAAATATTACATCAGATTACTAGATTGATTTGAGTCATGTTTATTAATTAGTTAATATACCCAATAAATATACCTGTTTTATTTTCAGACCTTTTATTTCTTTTTCACTTCTAATTTTATCTAACAATATTTCTAATGTTAGTATGAACAATATTTCTAATGTTAGTATGTGTCAATACAATGTTGCTTATTGAAAAACAAATGATTATGTAAAGTAACAGAGTTTCTCTGCCATTCCTATTGTCAAAATGACTTCCGGGAAATCAATGTGGTTCTATTCCACTTCTAAATCGTTTCAAATTCCAGCGAGATCAACCTACCTCAGAATCCAAGACAATAGCAATTGGAATATTGATGTCTTCCTCTGCTGCTTTGTCTCCAATGTGACAATAGAAAAAAACTTCTTCAACTCCAAGAGAAAGACAATACTGTATTCAGTTGAAGCAACAAGACAAAATATTTGTTTTCCAGATTATGTCCAGAATAAAACACTACAGTATGTTTTTGCACATACCATATGAAACTAAATGTTATATGCATGAAATAGTTCACAATATAGACTATTTTTGCACTGTCACACTAATTCTTTCTATTTTTTTCTGAAATCTATGAAAATAAGCATTAATTTGTTTACATAATCATGTTGTTTTTATATTTGTAAGTTGAGGACTGAAAACTAAAGCACATATATGTTAAACCTCAGTAATAATTAATAATAATAATAATAATAATTTATTAGACTTGTATGTCACTCCTCTCCAAATATTCGGGTCAGCTCACAACAACAATGGAACAATACAGATACAAATCTAATAATTAAAAACTGTAACTAAAACCCATTACCTTAAAAACAATCGATACTACACAATTATAACCATACATAACTTTCAATGGTCGGGAGGTAACACTACTTACCCCATGTCTGGCGACACAGATAGGTCTTAAGTAACTTTTCCTTCTGTTACACATGTAAAAATATCAATAATAGATTCTTATTTTTCACTTAATACGTAGGTATTCAAGACCTTCCTAATATTATGTAGCATAAATTGCTCCACTGGATTATAATTTGGTGTTCCCCAATAAGCATGGTCCTATCTGGGAATCATGGAAATCCTTCTCCAGCGTAGCTTGAATGGGGTGGGGTGAAGAAATCTATTTTTAGGGTAAGATTATTTTAGTAGATTGTACCATAATGTGTTCATATACTAGACATATGCATCTCTTTATTCTTTTTTAAATAATGATTTATTAGGTATCAAAATCTATCTTTTTGATTCTTCAAATATCTTTAAAACTTGCAAAATGTAGTTCTCTTTTAAGAAAATCCTTCTTTGTTTTAGAGAGGCCAATAAAATACCACAAAGCTATCTATTTTGCTTTCTTGTCCTTATTGAAAATTAAAAAGGAAAAATGAAATAAAAATTATACCACTTGAGGAGGAAGATAATTTTATGTTACAGATGTTTTAATCTTTTAAACAATTACCGTATATTAACATGCTATGTTTTATAATTCAATATTTCATTAATACTATTACAACTGCACATAGAATTCCCATTAATTTCAAATTCCAGATTGCTGCATCAAAAACCTTTATAATGCTTTTAACTGAGAAAGGAATAAATGATTTTATTTATGCCTTCTTAATAGAAGGGAATATAATATGAAGCAATTAACATACTTTTGTCTTAATTAGTCAGAGATGTGAGAAAATTAGACCTACAGGGGAAAATGCAGGTGATTATTTTTCCACAGACCTAGATAGGAGCTGTACTCACGACTGGCAGGCTTAAGTTCAAACACGACTCAATGAAATCCAATTTAGTTCAGTTGCTTATTTGCTTATATCTAGTAGACAGAATCTTGCCAGACTAAAGCAATAACCTTCTAATCAAATAGATACACAATGGGAGATTCCAGGTATGGCATGTACTTTTCCTCCCCCTTTCAGTTCAGAACTGGACAATCTCCCTGCTACCTCCATGCTGGAAAGCCAAGTCCCCCCCCCCTCAACTATTTCTCCAAATGCACATCTAGTTCCAACGTGGCTGATCTTGAAAAGGTTATGCAGACTTGAACCTAGTTGGAAACCTAATCTTACATAGCTTCTTCTCTAGAAACACTGATTTATTAATTAGAGCATACAAAACATTTGTCAGACCTATTCTAGAATATAGCTCACCTGTGTGGAATCCACACTGCATATCAAATATTAATACAATCGAAGGAGTCCAGAAATACTTCACAAGAAGAGTCCTTCACTCCTCCTCACGTAACAAATTACCCTACTCCTCCAGACTTCAAATACTAAATCTAGAAAATTTACAACTATGTTGTCTCCGAACTGATTTAACTGTTGTTCATAAAATCATACATCATAATGTACTCCCTGTCAGTGACTACTTCACCTTTAACAACAACAACACAAGAGCACTTAATAGATACAAACTGAATGTAAATCGCTCCAAACGTGACTGCAGAAAATACGATTTCAGCAATAGAGTGGTCACTGCCTGGAACTCATTACCTGACTCTGTTGTGGCCTCCCCAACCCCAAAATCTTCAACCTTACATTATCCACAATTGACCTCTCCCCTTTTCTAAGAGGTCTGTAAGGGGCATGCATAAGTGCACTTTTGTGCCTAATGTCCCTGTCATATTGTCTTATTATCCTTTCTATTACTACATTCTACTTATGTTATGTTATGTTATGTTAATATGTACTATAATACTATACAGTACTTGTTTGACAAACAAATAAAATAAAATAAAATAAAATAAAATAAAATAAAATAAAATAAAATAAAATAAAATAAAATAAAATAAAATAAAATAAAATAAATAAAATAAAATAAAATAAAATAAAATAAAATAAAATAAAATAAAATAAAATAAAATAAAATAAAATAAAATAAAATAAAATAAATCCCTGGGCTTTGGTTCAAACTAACAACAACACGAAAAAAATTCTGGAAGAAGTCATGACATATCACTTTCATATAGAAATAGCAATAGAACCTAAATGTATATACTGCTTCATATTGTTTTACAGCACTCTCTAAGTCAGCATATTGTTGCCAACAATCTGGGTCCTCATTTTATCAACCTCAGAAGGATGGAAGGCTGAGTCAACCTTGAGCTGTTTAGATTTGAAGTCTTGGCAGTGGCCAGAGGGAACCTGCAATACTGAATTCTAAGCACTGTTCCCCCATGGCTCATTTAATTTAATAAAACCAGGTGGTATATCCTTGTAGTCTCCTGCAGTGAAGCTGAACTCAAAGAAGACTTTAACTTTTTCACTCACTCAGGGCTGGATTGCTGTTACCCAGGCTTATTTAGAATAAATCCCTATAAATTCAGTGCGACATATTACTAAATAGACATATATAGGAACAGAGATGTTTGGGCAAGAGTAAAGGAGAATAAACACCGAATACCAGACTCCACATGAATGGAGGGTTCATATAACCATAGACACATTTGTTTAAACCTTTGTTTACATATTGTAAAAATTGGATTAAGACACGCATATTCAAAATTTAACATTATACAATATTTTGGAAAATTTGTTATTCTCTCTTTAATTTGCATCACATTTTATTTATTCAAATAAAAGTGTTGCAGTCAGATAATCAACTTTATATACGCAGTGTTGATGTGGGCATTTTTCCTAACCAGCATATTATTTACACATCATTAGAGTTACAGTATGGAATGTATAATCCTAATTTATAGAAAATGTGGTTCAGAGACTAAAGGACAAATACTGTCATAATGTAAAGTAAGTAAATCAAAAGTCTAGAAATTTGTACCTCTGCCCCTTGTCACCACTTGGAAAAAAAAATGGGTCTTTGATTATTATGACTATTTCTTCAGAATATGTAATGTATCTATTGTAGGATATATTGCAGGCTTTGAAAGCCAGTCCAGGATTCTTTTAACCTCTGGCAAAAAGAAGGTTTGACATCCCCCTCGCAGAACTGGATTGTTGAAATTGCTTTACTGCCAGTGAATGTTTTGGAAGAAATCCTGACCCCACGGAGTTGTTTTCTAATGGTTTCAAAAAACCATGAGCTCATTAACTGTGTTTTTGCTTCTCTCTGGAGTTCTCATGAGACTGTTTGCAAAGGGTTCCACCATTCAGTCTAGCTGGAGTGAAGTAAAAGTACTGAACTCAAGAGCCTAGTATGATTTATGTGAAATGGTGATTACCAAGAAAATTCTTATGTTTCTGAAATCTCATACTATTCATTTTTTGCATCAACATTTCATCAACCAGACATTATTTCCCTCAATTTTAGATGTGTGTGAAAGGAGTTTGACGTTGAAATCTCTCTCTACAATTTATACTTACCTACCGCAACATTTTACTTTTACACTAAAATTGCCATAATCATTAAACATACACACATTTAATATTTTTCATGTTTATGAAAATCCCTATGACCAATACATTATAAACAAGGATATAGATATTCAGCTTCACAAGTAGTCCTCAACTTATAATTGAGCCCTAAATTGATGTTGTTAAGTGAATTTTGCCTCATTTTATGACTTTTCTTGCCACAGTTGTTAAGTGAATCACTGCAATTTTTATGTTAGAAACACAGTTGTTAAATGAATCTGGTTTCCCCACTAACTTTGCTTGTCAGAAAGTCTCAAAATGGGACCAGATGACTCCAGGACACTGCAACCATCATAAATATTAGTCAATTGCCAAGCATTTGAATTTTTAGCACATGATCTTGGGGATGCTGCACTGGTCAAAAGTGTGAAAAACTGTCATAAGTCACATCAGTGCTGTGTAACTTTGAACAGAATTGTAAATTGAGGACTACCTGATTTTTTAGCTGTGTGGAAATTTTTAATTGATCCTGGGTAATAAATGGACTTTTCTTCTTCCTATTTATAAACCAGCTAATGACAGGAACATTAGGAGAAAATATCAAAAATTGGATTGTTCCATCAGCCAATAATATGGTTTTCCCTTTTTCTGTCAGCCTTATCTATTTCCAAATGTTATAATAATTAAAACAATTATTATACCCATAATCTAGCCTTTGCATAATGGCTTTAAGAAAATATTTTGAAATATTTTATTTATAAATTTTATTAAATGTACACACTTGATTATGGTAGATTACAATAATAAAGAATCTGTCAGTAGATTATCATTGGAAGAGTAGAAAATTATCTAAATCCAGCTGCAAGAATTTGGCATTTCTGCTTCATGCTGCTCCATTTTTGCTGATGAAAATTATGATTAATTTACTTAATCCATTTGGACCTCCTCTCTTAACTACATAACTTTGGTTGGCTAAGAAAACACATAGACAACATAAAACAACATAAAAGCTGTAAAGCAACTCTTAAAAAATATTCTCATAAAACAGTCTCCTCACAAAACTGTCACACAACACAGAACAGAGCATAGTTTACTTACTGGGTTCCAATAATATCCTGGCGTAGAAGTCTGAAAAAAAAAGTCAGGCCTAGATGGGGTAACTTTTCATTTAAATTTCATTTATCATTTAAATCTTGAGTGAGAGCTGTTCCATAGGGTGGGTGTTGTGACAAAGTTACACTTCTTGATCCTAAGAGATGACATTGTTTCACAGAAGTGACCTAGACTTATCTGCTATGGCAAGACATAATAAAACCATTGGAGACAGAAGATTCTGCAGGTAATCTGACTGTGCAAGATTTTGAAATTGCAAATCGGCCCTTGAATTGTACTCAGAAGCATACTAGAATGCAGTGCTGTCTTTTTCAAGAGCAGTTCTCTTTTATGTAGCATACATTGTAATTGTCCTACCAGGCAATGACTAAACAGAATGATCCTGAGCAAAATTTCCTAATCCTGAAATAGGATTAATTTATGCACTAAATGGAATTTTTCAAAAACTATCTTGGCCAAGTTAGTCAGTTGCTTCTTGTGCAAGAGCAATGAAGACAGGGAAATACCCACCCATCCCCCAAAATTGTGCACTAACTCTGCTTGTTACCAATGGAGGATCTACAGATCAAACATAAAATTCCTATAGCCACTCAGCTTTGCTAGTGTGAGTTGAAATGTGTTTTCCCCATCCAGATATGTAGACTTTCCAGGGACTAGGAATCAATCTTGATAGCATCGCTTGGGTAGCCGAGATCAGAGATACGGTACTTTGAAGTAACTCCTTGTGTTGTTTTTGGTTCCTTGGGCCCAACAGTTCAGAAGAATGCCATGATGGATGGCACTGAAGGTTCTCAACAGAATAGGATAGCCCAGTTTGGAAGCTGTTTAAGGTGCTCTTAACACCATACAGATAATCTTTGTTTAACACTGGTAATTGGAACTGACAATCCCATTGATGAGCAATATGGTTGCAAAGTGAGAAAGCATATGATCTTGCTGACTGCTGTGACATTGTAACTGCAAGCTGGTTGCAAAGTTACAAATTACGATTATACGACTACAGGAACACTGTGACACCTGTAATTTTGAAGACTCATCAGTCAGGTGCCATCATAACTTCAAACAGTCGCTTAATGAATTGAGTGATTATTCAACAAGGACTACCCATAATTTAAGACTTATTCTTCACATACAAAATCCAACTAATGATTATTCGATGCATTTTACTTTTACCCTTTCTGGTTTTACCCTTTATGGTTTGGAATTTTCTAAAGTTCTGAACTTCAAGACCACATGAAGTTATCAAAATGTCAAAGGATTTCAGCAGTCCAATTCCCACTGGCTCAAGGTTGACTCAGCCTTCCATCCTTCTAAGTTAATATAATGAGGACTCAGATTGTTGGAGGCAATATGCAGACTCTGTAAACTGCTTAGAGAAGGACTGTAAAGAACTGTGAAGTGGTATATCAGTGCTATTGCCAATCAGTGGAACAATTTGCCTTCAGAAGTTGTAAGTACTGTATCACTGGAGGTTTTTAAGAAAATACTGGACAACCACCTATCTGAAATGATATAGGTCTCCTGCTTGAGCAGGGAGTTGGATTAGAAGACCTCTACGGTCCCTTCCAACTCTATTCTGAATTAAAAGCAATTGTATTGCTACCATTGAACACAATTTAAAAATATATTGCTTGCCTCTCATTCGCTTTTAAAAATAAGAACAGCACTGCATATTATTGTACTTGTATTAATTTTACATTGTAGCAAAACATATTGTGCTTTTTGGTAAATTTATTTCATCCATAATTTTCAAAGATAAATGATAGTCTAAAGTAAATTTACATTTAAAAACCCTGCCTGATGTTAATGGGAATCAGAGACTACATACTTAATACATCAGGGGTCCCCAAACTTTTTACACAGGGGGCCAGTTCACTGTCCCTCAGACTGTTGGAGGGCCGGACTATAAAAAAAACCTATGAACAAATCCCTATGCACACTACACATACCTTATTTAAAGTAAAAAACAAAATGGGAACAAATACAATATTTAAAACAAAGAAGTAATTAGTAATTAAGTAATTTATACTTCTTTATTAACAAGTAAATTTAAACTTAAATCAACAAACTCCATTTCTCCTTCCTTCCTTCCCTCCCTCCCTCCCTCCTCTCCACTTCTCTTCCCTCTTCCTTTTCTCTCATTTCTTTCATTTTCCTCTCCCTCATTCCTTCCCTTCATCATTTTCTCATTTTTCTTTTTCTCTCTCTCTCTCTTTCCATCTCTCCCTCTTCCTTTCTCTCTCCCTTTCTATCTCTCCCTCTTTCTCTTTCTTTCTCTCTCTTCTTTCTCTCACTCACTCTCTTTCTAACTCTCCCTCTTTGTATCTCTCACACTTTCTCTCTCCCCCTCTCTCTATTTCTCCCTTTCTCTCTCTCCCTTTCTATCTCCCCTCTTCATTTCTTTCTCCCTCTCTATTTCTCCCTCTTATTATATTGATCGGTAAAATCTTGTGTGCTGCCATGGGCCAGTTAAAAGATCTCCGCGGGCCGTAGTTTGGGGACCGCTGTAATACATCGTAGATCTGTAAGAATGTATGTATCTGTGTTTCTAATACATTATCAATGTATTTTTTATTATTCCTGTGTAGTATATTTTATGATTCATTATGAGATTATATCCACCCAAATAGATTTATCTTTTAATTGAAATATGTGGGGGAACAGCTATTGACAAAATTATCTGGTTTATTTACAGGAAATTCAGGTCAAAGCATACAGGAAACATTTACAGAGTGTAACCAATGAATGAACTGAAGACATCTTTTTGATTCCCATGTCCTCCAGACTTTCATTATTATGTGTTGGCTAACTTCCAATATATAGGGGGCTCCACATTAGGAAATACTAATATAATGTGAAAAAAGGAAAGGAGAAAGAATGAAAACACCTTGAGATTAAGGGATGATGGATTGACTGTACCATTAAACAGAGGAATAATATTAGCTTAGGCAGCACACAATGTATAACATGAAATTAAAAGAAATAATTGATTACTGTTATATGTTTGGAAGAGTCAGACATCATGTGGATGTTTTGATGATTTAGTTGTCATACTAAATGTGATAAACTACCTTGGTTGATTTAGACTATTATGCATTTTGATTTGGGATGTAAGTAACATTGGTTTCTCTCATTGCAGCAGCAAAATATCTTTGCATAATCAAGTTATTTTTTTAGTTGCTTGTTTTTTCTACCAATATTTGAATACAATAATTAAATGGAAAAAACATGAGATTATTTCACATAAAAATACAACACCAATTCACTGATGATTTCCAGGTTTCAGTGCAAGAGTTAAAAATTCAGGCAAGGTCCCAAAAAGTGAGACTTATTGCATATAAGATTAACATACTCTTTTTTTATATAAACAATGAATTTGACTCGTAATTAAGCATTTGAAATAAAACTGTGCAAGCATTAATTTAACAACAAATAATTAAAAATAGGAATATAATGTGACATGGAATGTTCTTGTATTTCCTTATCCCGTCCCTCCCTTAGAGGAAATAACTGCCTAATTGTCTATAACAATTACCGGTAGTTCCCAAAAAGAGAAATACACTCAAAGCAAGACTGTCATCGGTTTCCTTTTTATTAACAGCAATAATGTCCAGAGTATTACGGATAGCAAATAACACTACCTAGCCAATTTTAAAATCAATTTAAAGATACTGTATTTTTTTAATTTAAAAAATAGGCAAACAAATAAAATAAGCCATCTTCTCTAGAATATATCGTCCTTTCTTCGGTACTTAAGCGCGCAGCGCTTCAACACGCAGCTTTCCCACTTTTGCTTCTACCGATGTGACTACAAGAATCGGCTGCCCACCGTGCAACTTCGGGATTTACATTACGGTTTACATACCGTAAACCCGGCAGCGCGGAGAAATTGCTTTCGAAGAAGTCGCAACCTTCTCGCGCTGGCCCACAGAGCCCCCTGGCGAGCTCCTCCGGTACTGCTCGAAGAACCGCTGAGATCCGGGGATGGCTGAATGGAGGGAGGGTTTCTTCTGGATTGGTGTTTTTATAGATGTTGTCTTTTCTGGAAAAATCCTGGCGGGAATCCTTGCCGTGGCAGACGTCGCTACGATTTAGGTGCAGTCACTTGAGTAAGATTCTCTTGATGCTTTGTCAGGAAAGTGATTCAACTTATCTCGGGAACCGAAAGAGCTACGCCTCTAGCCAGCAGACAGAAGGAGCGAGTTGGCGAGAAAAGCACTACCTGATGCCAATCAGGCTATTGTTTCTCAGTGACTGTTTTTCATTTTAAAAGCAGAGAAAACATTTTCCTGGAAGTGGTTTCTTGGAAGAACGAAGGGCAAATTTTGTGATCGTTAGTTGCTGGGCGGGGGGTGTGGGGAGTCTTAGTTAACTTCATGGAGAGTATCTCCACAGTGATCTTTTCACTTAAAACCAAAGCTGTGTGAATTTGCTAATTTGCAAACATATTTCTTGTGCATGATCAAAGAGAACACGAAAGGAGATATTATATGGCAATTAAATTAGAAATTGCCAAACCTTTAATGAGTACTAAATTCTTTTACAAATATTTTGAGATTAAAATCTTTTTTTGCTCTTTTAGTAGGGTTGTGGGGTTTTTGGACACAAACATTGGTTTTACACAGTTAACCACCGCTGACTATGTCACTGACGGCCAACCTGTTTTTCATCCAGTGCTGAAAGAGTGTGCATGTACACTATCGTGCATGTGCGAGTGCCCACATCAATAATTCAATGCCTGGGGAGTGCGAAAACAGCTCTCCCCCAGAAGCCCTGTGGAGGTTGGAAATGGCCTGTTTCCCAACTGTGGGCTAAGTAGGCTTGCGTTTTGCTCTCCCCAGGCTCCAAAGGCTTCCCTGGAGTCGGGGGAGAGTAGAAACATCCCCCAGGAGCCTCTCTGGAAGCCAAAAATGCCCTCCCAGAGCCTCTGCACGAGCCAAAAATTAACTGGCCGGCACACACATGCATGTTGGAGCCAAGCTAGGGCAATAGTTCACGTACCAGCAGATATGGCTCCGCCTGCCATCTGTGGCACCTGAACCATAGGTTCACCATCACTGGACTATGTTATCTTGAGAAATTACGACTGAATATTTAGTAACTTTTTAAAAGTGTGGGAGTGCTCATTAATTGCTTAATTATATAAATGTTATAAATTGCTTAATTGTATAAAATAAATAAATAAACAAACAAATAAATAAATACACAGTTCTTAACTCTCAGAAGAGGAAACTACAGAATAGATTCTATGCATTATTCAGGGGGATTAATCTGGAGATAAAATAGAGTACCTCTGTGTGTCATCCCATGATTCAACTCCTATCCCTGAGGGGTCTTTTTCTCATGCCTCTTGGTGTAAGTAAGACCGCTACAATTGCTACCTGGACAATCTTCTATATCTCATATATCTTCTCTACTATATCTGTATAAGCTTCATTGTATATTACTGTGTATTGGACAAAATAAATAAATAAATAATAAATATTACTTTCTGTGCAGTAGTTGGTTGTTGTAGACTGAGCAAAATTAAAACAGCATTTGCATTGGGAGAGGGCTCTGTTCTATACTTTCTTCCATTTTAGAAGAAACAAGTGCTGTGTGGATAGAAGCCCACCCTCTACACACACAATGACCAATTTTCGTCTCTATGACTGGAAAAAGTAGCATATGACGTCTTTTCCATTACACACGTAGCAAGCCAAGTCATTGAGCATACCCAAAATGGTGACAGCACAAAGGAAAAATTTGTGCATGCCCATTGCTATTTTTTCCTTCCCAGTAACCAAAAATCAGCAAATAGTATATTTAACATGGAAACAGAAAATCTCACAAGCATGCTAATGTGCCCTGAGAGTGTATATGTGTATTAAAATATGGCAAACAAGTAATCAGTATTTTTCTCTATTCAAGAGACAAGTCTCCTCCCAACCTGTGACCTGATTGCAGTACCATCTTGTACATTTGGAAATGTCCAGCTACTAGAAGACTTACTTCTATAGCATTGATATTTTATTAATTAAAAACAAAAGGGGAATAGAATCGAATGGAATAGGACAGGCTGTAAGAGGGGGTTGGTCCTGAAATGAGCTTATTGAAGCTCAACAGATCACCATCTTCTCTCAGGGTTCTCCTCCATATGATGCATGATACATATTTACATAGAGATATTATTGAATCTTCCACTGGAAAATAACTTTGTTTCCAGATCTCTTTGATCTGGCTTCATTCAAACTCAATAGCAGAATATTAACACTGTAAAAAGTAGTATTCTCAGATCCAAGGCAAATAGATTGTAGGAATGAACTTACAATTATGTAGCCATAATTACAATATGGAACTATCAAAATAGAATTCATTAGCAAATAGAACAGTAAAATAGCATTTCTAAAATCCCTGTAAATATTAAATAAAGAAAGCAATTGTCCCTCTTAGATTCATTTACTCTTTTCATACCTGTTTCTGGGGCATTGAAGACAAGACAGGTGTATATTTATATTTGATTGCATAATACCATATTAAACACAAATTATTTTTTTAAAAGAGTGATGCGTGAATTCAAAGTTAGTTGATTATAATTAATTTTATACAATGCTCATTGTTAAGAAGCTGAACAGGTTTTTCTCAAGAGAATTTGAATCTAATATCCAGATTACATTTTTAATAACTGAATGAACCAAAAAAATGAAGTTATTACTTTTTAAAAATAGTCATGCAGTCCTTCTGAAAGAGTATCACAGCATCATGCAGCTATCTCATTAAGGACTATGCATGCTATATTTTATGGAAGCGATGCAATTTATTGCCAACAAATCTGAAAGAAAATCCCTGGGCAATTCACAAAAAAGATATAACTTTTTTAGAAATAGTAGCTGTTTTCAATACTTTTATGTAGTATACCATTTTATATTTTCACTAAACAAGATTCTCGAGAAATTTTGTAGTTAAATTGTTTCAGTTGTTTAAATTGGCAATTTTAAATGTCCATCAATCTTCTGGAGAAGAAAATGACAAAAGACTCAGAGCTATAGCAATACTGAATTATATATTAACATTGGCACAGCTAATGTGTTTTGTCAAAGTAAATCATATTTTTCTGGAGAAAAATGGCTACGGCTGTTCAGTTTTTTTGCTTTCACTTCTAATTGCATTTCCTTGCAGTGCAGAACTTTCAATCAAGTAGCGATAGGCTGCATTTTGTTTTTTGCAGATTGGTGTCCTCTTATGTCACAAGGCACTTAATGCAATATGTATTTTCCAAGAAGGTTCCTGTACAGAAATCTGTGCAATGCCTATGCAATTCTGTTTGTTTATTTTGGTATGAATATGCCTTGCGTAATTGTGAGCATTCCTTTCCGGTATATATAATGATATACAAATATGTGACATCAATGTTTATAAAAATCTGCACCTTTAAAAAAGTTATGTATACAAGCGTTATCAAAACCGTTAATCTAAATATATTGTTTAGACTATATTGTTATATATTCTATAACATTTTCAAAGTTTCTAGTACTGATATACAAAGTTTTCAATATCATAGTTAAATTCTACATTATACACTTTCTGAATACAGTATTATTTTCAGTAGATTTTTATTATTAGCTATAATTTTGAGATCATTTGAAAAATATGATTTAGATTTACCTGGTACTGTAGGATGAGGAGACCAGAAATGGCAACTTCACAGAGAGCTGCTTTCACTGAGTCATGCCATTAGGCTTTCCAGCTTGGCACAAATCCACACTGATTGCCATTAATTGTTCCAGTATTTCAGACAAGAGTTTTCCCCAACTAAGAAACAGAAATACAATAGAAAACTGAGCCTTCAATATAGCAAAAAGTAAGGAAAAGGAAAGTACTTGCTAATTGCACTTCGCTATTAAAAGCTAAGCTATTAGAGAATAAATGTATTTATTACAAAAAAATTAGCCCACAAAATTTGTATAATTTAGTAGAAATATCAAAGTGGAAGTGTTTACTTTAGGAATTGTAATAAGATTCCTCAGAATATCAATTCCCAAAATGAGAAATTATGAGCAACCCCCACAAAAAGTACTTAAAACTGAATTTCAAAATGTTGATGGCCGCACTCCCTCCCCATGTCAAGTGATTGCATTATGAGTGTTGGCAACTGGCATATCTTTATTGCCATTAGCAGTCACCTGAAGTCACATAACCACAATTTATGTTGGTTTATGCCAGTTTCTGGCATTTATTTTTGGATTTTGGCAAAAACATCCATTGGATAAAACAGATTTGCTTAACAACCATTGTGTTCATTTAATGACCACTTGTGCTGCTCCCTCACACATGTATACACACACATTATGAATTCTAAAGCTGTTTACTCAAACAGGTCCTCAGAAAGCACCATGTTGCACTGGTTTGGATTCTGAGCTCAGCATGAGGAGAGACAGTGGGTAAAACCAAGTCCAAGGACATATATGAAGTCTAGGAAAACAATCCATGAGTCTAATGGATCAGGATACAGAGCACGAGCATACAAAGCAAGGACTGGGTATGTGGCTCCAGCAATGCTCAAGTCCTCAGGATGGGATTGAGTAGGCAACACTGGTACGGCTCTTCATGAAGGGCAAGGTAGCAAATAGTCTATCTGACCAGCTTTGCATTTTGTCCTCTGATTGGGAGGAGGTGTGGACTCCCTCTCTTCCTTATCACTAACTGTCAGCAGCTGCTCTCAGTCCTCAGCTGAAGCCTTCTGGTCAACTCACTGCAGCTTGCTCAGTCTCAACCTGTCACTCATCCATTTGACCCCGCTGAGGCTAGCACTCTCCAAGCTCAGGCCATCACACAGTTCTGGGTTTTCCTCTGCTGACTCAAACTCATCCTCTTCCTCCAAACTCACATCTGGAGAGGAGTCTAGGAGCAAATCCCTGATACCACAGCATTCACTTAACAACTGCTGCAAAAAAAGTTCTGAAATTGAGTGTGGTTATGAGAAATTGAAGTAGTTAAATTGTTTCAGTTCATTTAGCAATTTAAAATATTCTGGAGAAGAAAGTGACAAAAGACTGAGAGCTGTAGCAGCGCTGCTTTATATACTGGCATTGGCACAACTAGCATGCTTGTGTCAAATATACTTAATAATTGTTATGACGTAAGATCATAATTCTGAGCTCGATTACTGTCATAAGCCGAGGACCAACTGTATATTAGTTCTTATTCTGAATAAAACTCCACATTCTTCACTTTATAAAATTCTCAGATACACTTGTTCTAAACGATACACCTGACCTATACCTTAGAACAGCGTTTCCCAACCGGTGTGCCGCGGCACACTAGTGTGCCGCGAGACACAGCCAGGTGTGCCGCGGAGCTCCTATGGAAGCTCCAGCTGGGCGGGGCGCTGCCAGTGCCGGGGCGGGCTTTCCCGAAACGGATGGAGAATGCCCTCTCTCGCAGCCCCCTGGCTGGGAGCGCTTTCGCTGCGAGAGAGGGCTTTCTCTGTCCATTTCGGGAATGCCCGCCCCCCCCCTCTCGCGTGCGCGCCGCTCCCCTTTTCTCTCAGCCCTCCCTGGCTTTGCTTCTCAATCCTTCCCTCCTTCCGTCTTTCCTTCCCCTCAGCCGTTCTGTCTGGGGGTCTCCCGCTCTTCCCTTCCCTGCCTCCCAGGCTTTGCCTTCACCACCCCCACCCCCTTTTTGGTTGGCAAGGAGTCCTTTGCCGCATCCTGCAGTTCGCACTCAGCTCGAGGCCGCTTTCCCTGGCTGCGCTCTTTCTTTCTCTCTCTCTCTCTCCCGTGAGCCGGGGGAAGGAAAAAACAAACAAACAAAAACTTCTTGCAACGGGCCCGCGCGTGCGCTCGTGCGCGCGCTCATCCCTTCAGCAGTGAGGGAGGGAAGTCAGAGGGCGAGGGGGCGAGCGAGCGCTCTTGTCCTCGGTGCCCTCTGCAGCCTGCCTTCCTTCTTCTTTGCTGCCGCTGAGGGACGGAGAGAAGGATAGAAAGGAAAGAGGGAGGGAGGAAAGAGGGAGGGAGAGATAGAAAGAAAATAGATAGAAAGGAAAGAGGGAGGGAGAGATAGAAAGGAAAGAGGGAGGGAGGGAAGAGGGAGGGAGAGATACAATGGAAAGAGGGAGGGAGAGATAGAAAGAAAATAGAAAGGAAAGAGGGAGGGAGGAAAGAGGGAGGGAGAGATACAATGGAAAGAGGGAGGGAGAGATAGAAAGAAAATAGATAGAAAGGAAAGAGGGAGGGAGGAAAGAGGGAGGGAGAGATAGAAAGGAAAGAGGGAGGGAGAGATAGAAAGAAAAGAGATAGAAAGGAAAGAGGGAGGGAGGAAAGAGGGAGAGAGGGAGAGATAGAAAGGAAAGAGTGAGGGAGGAAAGAGGGAGGGAGAGATACAATGGAAAGAGGGAGGGAGAGATAGAAAGAAAATAGATAGAAAGGAAAGAGGGAGGGAGGAAAGAGGGAGGGAGAGATAGAAAGGAAAGAGGGAGGGAGAGATACAATGGAAAGAGGGAGGGAGGAAAGAGGGAAGGAGAAATAGAGTGAAATGGAGGAAGAGATATTTTTTTTGTCCAAACTTTTCTTTAGCCCCCACCCCCGCCCGAGAGAGAGAGAAAGAGAGACATAGCAAGAGAGAGAAAGAAAGAGATAGCAAGAGAGACAGAGAAAGAGAGAGAGAGAAAGAGATAGCAAGAGAGACAGAGAGAGAGACAGAGAAAGAGAGAGAGAGAAAGAGATAGAGAGAGAAAGAAAGAGACATAGCAAGAGAGACAGAGAAAGAGAGAGAATGAAAGAGAGATAGCAAGAGAGGCAGAGAGAGAGCAAGGGAGAGAGAAAGACCTAGAGGGAGGGAAGGAGGGAGAGAGAAAGAGAGCAAAAAGAGAGGAAGAAAGAAAGAGGGATGGAGAGAGAGAAAGAAGGGAAGGAAGGAAGAGAGAGAAAGAGGGAGGGAGAAATAGAGTGAAATGGAGGAAGAGATATTTTTTTTGTCCAAACTTTTCTTTAGCCCCCCCCCCCCGCGCCCCCCCCATCCCCCCGTTCAGTGTTCCCCAGGATTTTGAAAATATGAATAATGTGCCACGGCTCAAAAAAGGTTGGGAAACACTGCCTTAGAATACAGTGGGGTGCCTGGGCTGTTTAGCAACTCTCTGGGCAAAGATAGGGAACAGCAGCTTCCAGCATCCAGCATTACTGGCTGGAAATGCTTAGAATTAAGCAATAACTGGACAATTTCCGGAAATTTCTTTTTTGAGGTAACAGTGTTCTGTCAGATTCAGCCTATTCTCAGCCACACCCTGGCTTATACTTATCCTATTCTGCTCTTAGGAATACAAGTGAAACTTGAAAAATTAGAATATCATGCAAAAGTTCATTTATTTCAGTAATGCAGCTTAAAATACTATATGAGAAAGACTCATTACATGCAAGGCAAGATAGTTCAAGCCATAATTTGTCATAATTGTGATGATTATGGGATACAGCTCATGAAAAGCCCAAATCCACAATCTCACAAAATTGCATGCAATCAATAAAATAAGGATTGTACAAAAAAATATATTGGACCTCTGAAAAGTATAAGCATGCATATGTACTCAGTACTTGGTTTGGGCTCCTTTTACAGCAATTGGTGCCTCAGTGCAGTGTGGCATGGAAGCTATCAGCCTGTAACACTGCTGAGGTGTTATGGAAGATCAGGATGCTTCAATAGTGGCCTTTAACTCTTCTGCATTTTTCGATCTCATGTCTCTCATCTTTCTCTTGTCTGCAGAAGGAAGCATGAAGTGCTCCAAAATATCCTGGTAGATGGCTGCGTTGATCCTGGACTTAATGAAGCACAGTGGACCAACACCAGCAATACAGACTGTGGAGACTTTTGCATCTTAATTGGAAACCAAGGACCCAGAGTATGGAGAAAAAATGAAGAGGCACACACTGCAAGATACTTGAAGTTCACAGTCTATTTTACAGTTATCCTATTTTGGTTTAACATTCATATTATTTTTGAAGATAGTTCCTTTTTAAAAAATTATCAAGTTTTTTGTTTTGTCTATTTTACTTTTTGCATTATTCAATATATAATAGCTATAAAATAAACAAATATGAGCTATTTATGTCTATTGTTATGGGGTAATATCAATAGGATTGTTAATATGATTTTGGAACAGTTCTGTTAAAGATGTTTTCTGAGAGATGGGTGGTACATAAATATAAATAACAAATATTTTTCTTAGTTTTATGTGCAGTATTTGGAATGTATCAAGATATCAAGAACTATGGAGCTCATACACACACACACTTTTTGGCTGAAGTTGACTGGAATTTTATATGGTAAAAGCATCTAAGATTGGTATGAATGTTGACAAAGCAGACTAGAGTTCTCTGTAGTGTTATCTCTACTATTTTTTAGCCATATCTCCATGTCTCCTTCTAGGTGACAGGAGATTGAAACTGAGCAGCTGTCAATACTTTCTTGGATATGTTGACATATTCTTTCAAAGAGGCCATTGTGTCTCCTGCTCAAAAAACTATTGCTTGATCCAACCATTTTGGACAACTTTAGACCAAGTCCTAATGTTCCTTTTGGGGGAAGGTGGTAGAGAAAATTTTGATCCTGCAACTTCAGAGGATGTAAAAGAATCAGGTGGTCTGGACCTGAGGCATCCAGTTTTCAATTCAGGATTCAACATGGAAAATGTTTTGCCCTTACTTTTTAAAAACCATTGGAGCAGAGGTGGATTCCCATTCCCATTGCTATCGGTGCACACGCAGCTTCACTTTTGCATGTATGTGTGCAGGTCTCAGCATGTTTTTGCTTCTATCTATGCACAGGAAGCAAAATCTTGCAATAGGATGTGCGTGAGAGATTTTGGTGATTTTTTTGCTTCTGCTGCAATGGTCATAAGTGTAAAAAACAGTCATATTTTAACTTCAAATTGCCACTAAATGAACGGTTGCAGTCAAGGACTACCTGTATATAGAGATTGCTGCTCTGGGAATGCTGCGGGTGTTGTATCCTGTAATGGCTACCTTGTATCTCTGTAAATAGTTTGTTCCTTGTTAAAGCGCTGTCTGAGCTAGAATCAGGAAGTCGCTCCTGATTGGCTCAGACGCGGCTGCTCTTGCTTTGGCGGGAACCGCAAATGTATAAAAGGAGCGGTTTCTCCCAGGTAGAGCAGACGGTACTAGCTGAAAGTCACTTACCTTTTCTGAGCTAAAATAAAGGTACCGTTCTCACCTAACCCTGTCTCTGGGTCTACTTCACTGGCGACGACGGACGAAAGAAACCACGCGTGCAACATGAACAACCTCCAAATCGGCCGGGCTCCTGAGTTCTTCGATCCCGAGAAGACTTCCTGGGACGACTACTTAGCCAACTTCGAGATCTTCCTCGAGGCAGCAGGAATACGGGACGCCGACGCCGATCGGAGATGGGCCATCTTCCTAAACTACTGCGGTCCAGAAATCCGCGCCCTCACCCAGACTCTCACCGACCCGCTGCCAGCAAGATCCGTCGCTTGGGACGTCCTGCAAGCCAAGCTCGCGAGCCATTTCAAGCCAACAAAACCAGCCATGGTTTTCCGGCACCAGTTCTCCAGAATGGCTCAGCGCGAAGCGGAATCAATCAACCAATTTGCAACGCAACTTCGAACGGTACTTGCGAAATGCAAGTTTGACAACCCGGAAGCTCGCCTCACCGATGCCTTAGTTTTCGGCATGAGAAACGCCTCGGTCAGGAACAAACTCCTCACCGAAGACGAACCGACCCTACAAACAGTGATTAAGCTAGCACAAACCGCAGAGGTCGCCGACGCCGCTGCGAAAGAGCTGAAGGAACACGAAAGACAAGAAGTCATCGCAAAGATAGACTCCACATTTTCCCGCGCCGAGGACCCAGACGACCTCAGCCCACCAGCTCGCAACGAGGACAGCTGTTTCCTGCTGCAAGACCAGCCGAGACAACACAGATTTCCTCACCCCGCCGCCCCCTGCGCCGGCTGCCGAGGAAACCATCAGCGCCAACGATGCCCCTTCCGGGATGCCATATGCCACCGCTGCAACCGACGCGGCCACATCGCCGAAGCCTGCAGAGCAGCTGCACCGGAGGAAACCTTCTCCACTCCGCACCATCAACGACCCCAGAATCAAACACCTCAACCGCGAGAAAACCGACCTTTCCGTTTTTCGGGCCGAAAGAACTACTCAGCCGCTAACCGCGACTACTCAAGAGGTAACACTAAATTTTCCGTGAATAACACGGCAACAAAAAATGGGGGCAAGATTGTAATTTCATTACTACTAAACAACAAGCCATGTTCTATGGAGCTTGACACGGGGTCTAAATACACCATTATGCCATGGGAAAAGCTTAAATTGTACATGCCTAGCCTATCTAAATCTGAGCTATTGCAAACCTCATTGGTAATTAGAGATTTTCAAGGGGGAATAATCTCTGTTCTGGGCAAAGTGAATGTACCTATCGTGTTTAAGAATGTTAAATGTACCCTGCCTATGATTGTTGTTACAGGGGCTAAGCACTCTCTCCTGGGGTTGGCTTGGATGGAACCTTTGGGAATTGAAATTTCTGGTATTTGTACTGTTAACTCTGATAGCATGCCTAACTTTTTACAGGAGTTCCCTGAAGTGTTTAGCCCCACCTTGGGATCGTATAAAGGGCCCCCTATCTCGTTTTCTATTGACCCCAAGGTCCCGCCTGTCCGGCTCAAACCTCGCAGGGTACCCCTTCCGCTCCTCCCCAAACTTGACCTGCAGCTGGATAAGCTCATAAGCCAAGGCATTTTAGTTCCTGTGGAGCAGGGACCATGGGAAACACCCATAGTCATGCCTCTAAAACCAGATGGCTCCTTAAGGGTTTGCGCTGACTATAAATCTACGCTAAATAAAGCCCTCCAACATCACCCTTACCCCATTCCGGTGGTACAACAACTCCTGCACTCCCTGGGGGAAGGGAAAAGGTTTGCAAAGATCGATCTCGCGCAAGCTTATCAACAGTTACCTGTCGATGAACCAACAGCAAACGCGCAAACAATTGTGACCCACAGGGGTGCCTTTAAATGTACCAGATTACAGTTTGGAGTAAGCATAGCTCCAGGGATATTTCAAAGCATAATGGAACGTTTGTTATCTGGGATAAAGGGGGCCATTCCCTATTTTGATGACATCTTAATTGCAGGGGGAAACTTCAGAGACTTCAGGTCAAAGGGTTAAGAATTAAGCCTGATAAATGCGTCTGGGGAACCAACAGTGTAGAATTCCTAGGTTATAAAATCGATAAGGAAGGTATCCACCCCACGACTGAGAAACTGAGAGCCATTAGAGAAGCCCCAGAACCACAAAATAAGACGGAATTGCAAGCTTTTTTAGGCCTTCTTAACTTTTACTCCGTCTTTTTAAAACAGAAGGCAACAGCAGCAGAGCCTCTACACCGCTTACTCCAGAAAGAAACCCCTTGGACATGGGGGAGAACTGAACACGAAGCCTTTGTACAAATAAAACAATTATTAACTTCTAAAAGTGTGGTAGTCCAGTATAGTACTTCGCCACCCATCAGGCTGACGTGCGACGCTTCCCCTTACGGCGTGGGAGGAGTCTTGGCTCACGTTTTGCCTAATAATACAGAGGCCCCAATTGCTTTCTTTTCCAGAACGATGACCAATACTGAAAGAAATTATAGCCAACTAGATAAGGAGGCTCTAGCTTTAGTGGCAGGGGTGAAGAAGTTTCATAATTACCTTTTTGGGAGAAGTTTTGAATTGGTTACCGACCACAAGCCCTTACTAGGTCTCTTAGCCCCCAACAAGCCTACTCCTCCATTTATGTCCCCAAGACTAATCAGATGGGCCCTTTTCCTCTCAGGATACCAGTACGAGCTCATCCATAAAGGGGGTAAAACCATCAACCACGCAGATGGTCTCAGTAGGTGCCCCATGGCAGAGTTAGTGGAGGACCCTGCCCCATCTGCTGATGTCTTAATGATAGAACTCAAGGACAACCCACTAACTACTGCAAAGGAGGTGGCTGCACACACGCAGCAAGATCCAATCCTAAAACAGGTGGTAAACTGTGTACTTAAGGGATGGCAAAATGACTCTGTGAAACCTGAATTGTGTGACTTCAAAACCAAAAGACTAGAATTGTCATATGTAAAAGGTTGTCTGTTGTGGGGGGATAGAGTGATCATTCCTAAAAGCCTAAGGGTAAAAGTACTCGAAATGTTACATGTGGGCCATCCTGGGATTGTCAGGATGAAGGGCCTAGCTAGAGGGCACTTATGGTGGCCAGGTTTGGATGCTGATATTGAAAACTGGGTAGCCAAATGTGATCCATGCCAAGAATCACGGCCTAACCCCCCCCAAAACAACTCCAGCAGAGTGGGAGCAACATGCGGGGCCATGGTCCAGGGTCCATATTGATTTTGCAGGGCCAGTGGGGTCACAATACTTCTTAATAGTAGTTGATGCATTTTCCAAATGGGTGGAAATCATAGCAATGAACAATATAACCACAAGTGCCACCATCAAGGTGCTGCGCAGGCTGTTTGCTACCCATGGTTGCCCTGATATCCTAGTGCCTGACAATGGGCCACAATTAACGGCCAGGCAGTTTGAATTGTTCTTAGATAATCTTGGAGTCAGACACGCACTCATCTCGCCCTACTCACCCTGGGCTAATGGTTTGGCAGAACGCTACGTTCACGTGGCAAAGGAAGCATTGCGCAGGTCAGGCCCTGGTGATGTACAACAAAATTTGGACCAGTTTTTGCTAACCCAGCACATTACCCCAAACACCCACACACACGTAAGCCCTGCTGAGTTACTAATGGGAAGGAAACTAAGGTCCCCACTAGATAGGTTACACCCAAGGTTTTGTACAAATAACCCAATGTATGTAAACCCTGAAAGACAAATGTATTTGGGTCAAAATGTGTTTGTGAAAAATTTTGATGGAGGTGTAAACTGGATGAAGGGAATTATTGTTAAACAAACTGCTCCTAAAACATATATTGTAAAACTGGAGGATGGTCGAATGTGGAAGCGGCACATTGACCACGTACGAAAACGCATGGAAAACTCCCTGGAGCAAACCGCTGACACAGACTCTCCCATTTCAACAGACTTTAACACGCAACCTGATTTTATAGACATTCAAATGGACTTATCGGGTCAGAGAGAATCCTCCAGCGACGCCGAACCATCTTCCTCCTCCGAAGTCAGCGTTGTGTCTGCCAGGCCGAATCAGCAGGCCGGAGCCCAAAACAGGCCCCAGCCGCGCCGGGGGAGCAACAGCGAGCCGACCTCCACCGTCGGTAGCGAGGACACAACTGAACTGCGCAGGTCGGAGCGAGCCTCGCGAAGACCCAGCAGATTGGAGGACTTCGTCACATGGCTTTCGTGATGGATGTATCCAAACTAAGGAGGGAGGGGTGTTGTATCCTGTAATGGCTACCTTGTATCTCTGTAAATAGTTTGTTCCTTGTTAAAGCGCTGTCTGAGCTAGAATCAGGAAGTCGCTCCTGATTGGCTCAGACGCGGCTGCTCTTGCTTTGGCGGGAACCGCAAATGTATAAAAGGAGCGGTTTCTCCCAGGTAGAGCAGACGGTACTAGCTGAAAGTCACTTACCTTTTCTGAGCTGAAATAAAGGTACCGTTCTCACCTAACCCTGTCTCTGGGTCTACTTTAGCGGGGCTCTCTACTTTTCCCATTTTTCTTTAGTGTTTACATAAAACTGTGCAAGGGTTATTTATCAGCAGACATATTATATTGGGCCCCATGCTAAACAGGAGATACTGCATTAATGCTGACCCAGAAACTCACACTCTGAATTAAAATGAATATATTGAACCTGAATCTGCCCAAGACAGAATGACTTTGCATCCGTGGGCCAAATAATTCCAGAGTAGCATCATCTTTGGCTCAGAACAAGAGTTTATTACTCTATTCAGATGCTGGTTGCATCTTGAGATTCCTCTAGGAGTCACAGCTACTGCCCAAGGATAGAATGGAATGGAATCAATGTTGGGATCAATATTGTTTACACAATAATTCTGTCTAGTCTGAGCAATTTCTCTCGTCAACTTGAGCCCTTATACACTGTTATTCTAGACCTAGAACAATAGATGTATAAGTGGAGGAGATTTTAATGGATCATCTAGACTAAGTTTCTGTGGGTGCTGACAGATGACCATTTGTCTTAGCTTGAAGATGTGGTGAGTGAAGCCAGTGAGGTGAAACACACCACTGTTCTGGGTAAAGTCCCACTGCTTATCAATTCTTAACTGTCAGAAAATCCCTGCTTCAATTTTTGCAGAGAACAGGTTTTTCCACAGGTCTTTCCTTCTTGCATGTAATTGGGTTTTGTATTTTTTTTTACATGTTTTAAACTACTGTCCTATCTCTTTTTAATTTTCTTTCTGCTTGGTTTCTAAACTTCTTATCCCCCTGGTAGCTCTGATCTTGCTCTAGCTTTCCCATGTTCCTTTTAATGAATTGTGACCAGAGCTGGCTACAATACTCCAGCAGTGTGTGATCTAGCCAGGGCAGACCACAATGGGACTTTATGAGCATCTTGTGGTCTGGACACTGTGCTTCTTTGAATGAAGCCAAAGATTGCACTGACCTTTTTAGCTGTTTACATTATATTGCTCACTCAAGTTTATCATTAGCACTCTGAGATCCTTTCCACACACTGTTGTTGAGCCAAGTTTCCCCAAAACTTTGAATATACATGGGAGCTTTTCCTATCCAGTTGCAGAACCTAACACTCATAACCATAGTTTTGTTCTTTTGACATTATTTTGCTTTTGTCTTCTGTACTGTAAGTCAATCTCTTCACTTGGATTTGTACATCAGTGATTTGTATATTTGTGTATATCAGTGTATTTTGTATATTTGTAATTTGTATACCAGTGATTGCATGATTTCTGTAGATGGCATATACTAGATAAATAAATTAGCTTGGAGGTAATATTAAATGTAATAAGATTCTACACCATTTTATCTTTTAGGGAATTTACTGGACTGGGGACACTATCCTGGAGATCTCACTCAACATTTCCATCCAGATTGTGATCTCTGGACTTGTTGCAAATTAATCAGAATGCAATAACATCTAGAATAAATAAACTTATTTAATATACAAACTAGTTAATGCATTTCTATTTGCTTACTGTTTGATAAATATATGATTATAGCTTAAATCAAGAATGTTAAAATTCATTTTAATATTGTATCACAAATGATTCAATAAACCCGCACTGCTATTTAATATGGATTCTAAGAGAATCTTTAAAAAAAATTCCCTTTCATGACAAATAATAATGCCTTTGAAGTGCATATGTTAAAATCCCTTCGAAAAAGAAATTTAACTAATCCTAATAATTATATGAACTCTGATGGACTCAGCACCCTGTGCACATTCTACTGAAATAAATTAGGTGTATTTAATGCTTTGCCTTCCCTGCCAAATTAAGTCTATTGATCCTTAAGTGATTTGCACCATCACAATTTACAATACATAGATACATCCATCTCTAAAGCAATGCAATACAAAAAAAAGAGGCAAATTTCAAATTTGAAAAAGTATTCCAAAAATAATTAGAGAAACAATGAAAAGTGTAGATGCTTAGTGGACATATAATACTGTCTTATTATTTTGGGTATTTTAAAAAAACTAAGGTAGGGCTGGATATCTAGACAGAAATCTATAAGCGCATTGACTGGTTTCAGTGGCATCATGCACAAAGAATCGTGCATAAATTTTCGTAAGTTTGCAACATAGAAGACTTTTCCAGGCCTATACACAAGAATCTGGTCAATTAAAACTCAACACAAAATTGGCACCAGATAAGGGTCAACATAATTCAGGACAGGTTAGACTTGGAACACTTGTAGTGTGAATCATCATATGCCATGATTCTAAATTGATGATGCATTAAACTCCACCTCTCAGTTCCTCCTGCTCTTTATGGTAAAGATTGACTGAGTCAGGCAGACTGATACCTCCAGGCAGCATTATAGTAACCACCAGAATGAGGCTTGTTCCAACACTATTATCTTTCCTGCAATTTTTTTTCCTTTCTATATCCCGCCTTTATTATATGTAGAAATAACTCAAGGTGGCAAACATGGCTGTAAAGATCTAAGTACTTTTGCTCTGGCCCAGAATGGCAACTCCCCTCGACAATGTGAAAGGAAACAACTGCAAAATGAAAGGACACTGAGATCTCCTCCCTCATGTTTGATACTAAGACATATTTGACTAAAACAATTAAAGCAAGAAATTAAATGGTTAATTCTTCAACTGGGCTCCCAAAGAGAGAAGAAAAACAAAATTCAAGATTCCTCTACACACATCAAATTTTGCTTCATGTGGAATTTCTTGTGCGCAGTGAGAGAGGAATTTTGTGTGAAACACTTCCTACAATCAGGGCATTTGAATGGTTTCTCTCCTGTGTGTAACCTTACATGATTTAGAAGGTTTGACCTGATACTGAAATCTTTCCCACAATCTGGACACTCATATGGTTTCTCCCCTGTGTGAGTCCTCCAATGTATCACAAAGCTGAAATTCCGACTGAACCTTTTTCCACATTCAGGACATTCATATGGTTTTTCTCCTGTGTGAGTCCTGCGGTGTCTTACTAGGTGGGAATTCTGACTGAACCTTTTCCCACAATCTGTACACTCATATGGTTTCTCTCCTGTGTGAGTTCTTTGGTGTTCCACAAGGAAGGAATTCCGACTGAAACTTTTCCCACAATGCAGGCACTCATATGGTTTTTCTCCTGTGTGAGTCATCTGATGTTCCACCAGGTGAGAATTCTGACTGAAACTTTTCCCACAATCTGGACACTCATATGATTTATCTCCTGTGTGAGTCTTCTTGTGCATACCCAGATTGGTGTGCATGTTAAAACATTCATCACAATGGGAGCACTGGTAGTGCTTCCCTTCGGTATGGGTCCTTCCACTAATCACGAGAGATCTGTTCAGAGTAAAGCTTCTGCTGCAATCCAAACATCTGTATGGCTTTTCATGGGATGGTTTAGCTTGAAGCTTTGGGTTTTATCATTTTCTCCTTTGTCTCTCAACAGTTGAGGAAGGATAAATATTTTTGGAGGAATTGGAAAATTTTGACTTATTTATTTTAGATTTTAATGCATTTTAATCGTTGTTGGTTGTCCAAAGTATTCTTCTTGGTTTCTTTTTGTCTTGAAACTGCCGCCTTCACCCTCAAAACACAAGGAGAGGCTCGGCCGACGATATCCCCCTGCAATTTTTGTTAGAGTACACCTTTATATTTTTATAGCATGAAAACTAGGTAATGCATTGGTTATTTGAATATAGGACTTCTTTTTCAGAATGTCAAGCAAGCTAAAAGAAAAAAACACATATCACATTCTGCAGTCATCATGCAGAATATTCCATATATCACACTTAAGAAATGCCTTTTATATTATTAAAATTCCAATAATTAAATCCTTCATCATATAAGGAAAAATATTCCCCCAGTTGAAGATTATCATCTATAACCACATTCCTACTGAGAATCAATGGGGGGTTCAGTCAATTTTGTTTGTAATTCTAGTGACAACAATGCCCCAATTTAGAAGATTAAGTGTAAATTGGTGATGGAATATATTTAATACATATTATTTACCAGACACAGGCACAAATAAGGCTAAAAAAGAATCCCAAATACATGTAGTACATGTATATTTTTTTATTAGAGGACTGCACCTTGGAAAGTGATCAGTAATGCTTTTAGACTATATCCACTTGATGTATTTATCAGATCTGGCAAGGCATCTTTGCTTTGAATCATCAGTGAATTTGGAAAATGTTTTCCAAAGACATTAATTCAACATATGTGCTGGACTGTGAAAGTTATCAAATGCATTTCTCAGTACCAATATTTCCATTGTGGCTAGAAGTGAAACTTCAGTATAGTTGGGTACTAATGTTATTTACTGAAGAGAAACGGACTTTTGAATTGCTAAAATAATTATATTCTTACTTCATGCTTATATTGTTACCACTGCTTTCATTTCACCTATGAAATTATACAGTAAAATATTTCTTAATAATGATAAACTAATCTTTTAATTCACTTTTTTTCATTGCTTTACCTCTTAATTGTTTTGCATACCTATTGTGAGAAAAGATAAGAGAGTGAATGTAATTTTGTATTGACAAAAATAGCCCTATATAAGTACTGTACATTCAACTTACTACATCTTTTTATGGTATGTTTGGTTACTTTGTATGTTTTGGGATTGTTTTAAATATTTTTCATATTTTGAATATTTCTTAGAGTTGTGACATAGTGTCAGGATATACTGTATAATAAATAAATCATTTCATACTTGAAGCTGTTCCATTCTACAGTAGTCCCTCGCTATACCGCGCTTCACCTACTGCGGCTTCACTTCATCGTGGGTTTCTGAGGAAGTCGATCGGCAGATTTAAACAGCCCGCCGAACTCGATCGGCAGGTTTTTAAAAAAATATATATATATCTAAAATTGTAAATACTGTATTTAAATACTGTATCTAAAATAAATACTGTGTGGGAAGGGTTTATAAACACTTAAAACAATGAAAACTTACCAAACAATTACAATATAAATACTTAAATAAGTACTATCAGTCGATAAATTCCCCATCGCGGATTTTACCTATCGTGGCCAGGTCTGGAACGTAACACCAGAGATAGGTGAGGGACTACTGTAGTGCCAAAAATATGTGTACTAGTATAATAGTGCATATGATCAACTTTATATGTGCTATTGCTAACATGTTGTAAGCTACCCTGAGTCTAAGGAGAAGGGCGACATAAAAATGGAATAAATAAATAAATAAAAAAAATATGGTATACTATGCTTTACATTCAAAAGCAAACATATTACGGTACTTTGAACGTGCATGAGTAAGAAGATAACATCTGTCTGCATCTTTTTAAACCAAATTATGTTACAGTATAGAGGACAACAGTGCAATTCTGGAAAAAAGTCATGAAACACAGATTTGTATAAGGTGTATATTATAATAACTATAGAGACCAGCATATCATACAAAAGAATATAAATTAGTATGCACTTTTCCTTCGTAGTCTCTTAAAATATAAAAACAGCATATACAATTTAAAAAGAGGCAGGGATGGTTAAAAATCAATATTAAAGGTTAATTAAAGTTTATGCGTGTAAATAGTGTGTCTTCTATTTTACAAACATAATTAAAAATATCAGAAGTTTCTTGAATAATCATGCATAGCACATAGTTCTGCCTTTCATTCTTCTTTCTATTGATAACTAGCACTTTATTCTTTTCTTCATCTTCTCTGGCCCTTTTAAATTTCCAAATCCAGAAATCAGCAATTCTTTCTTTTATTTCTTCAGCAAAAAGTCTACATAGGTTTTACACATGAAGACTATACTGTATTCCAATGTGTATCAATACGTGCTACTGTTGCACTACTGCCTTGTCTTTGGTGTTTTTTGACATTTGCCACAGGTCCTGAAGATGGCATGCTACTGTTTCTTTTTCTTTTCAACCCAGAAACATTGAAAAAAACAAAAAAAATCACTGTCCAGCCCTGCACTGCAGCAAATTTTCCCTCTACATTAAAAATAAGTATAACCAACTATTATTTCCCTTCATACCTATGTACTTCATGTGAAATTTTTATAAATAACACAAGGCAGCAAACATATCCAAAACACCTTCTTCTTCCTATTATCATGGAACAACCACCCTATGAGATGAGTTGGGCTGAGAGAGAGTGACTGGCCCAAAATCACCTCACTGGCTTTCCCAGCCAAGGACTTCAACTCACGGTCTCCTGTTTTCTAGCCTGGAGTCTCAACCACTAGAACAAACTGCTACAAATATTACAGACATTTTAATAGTTGATTGCAAAGAACTACAACACAGAAATCCCCGCATTCTGTACACATTTTTGGGATTTTTATCCTCAACCTGACAACCCTATCCCCCCCACCACCACCACCAAAGCTACGGCCATTTATTATATTAAAATATTTTATTTTCTCTGTATACTCAGACTAATGCCATAGTTTTCCCAAATAAAACTTCAGAATCAAGAAAAACCTACTACCGGTATACGAATGACAAATTTGAAAAATTTTCAACATCATGTCCTATTTTGGATATTTCAGAAGGTCTCGAGACATTCTAACCAAAGTATACATTGAGTATGCATAATTCATTTATATTGATTAATTGATTGGTCTTATAAAAATCGAGGTCAGAATCTATATGTAAAAATGTAAAATAAATATAAATATATGAAAATATAAAATTTACAGAAAAAATGCACATTTGTTGAAATCTTTTCAACCATCAGCTAAGAGGAGACTGTGGTCCATGATATCACTAGTAAGGGCAATTGTCCTTCTCTTCTTCAATTGCTTGCCTGTCAGAACAACCAAAGTTACATCCATTGTGTGACCAGCCAGGAACTCTCTGCAAAAGTCTCTGCAGTTTTCTTTGAAACATTTTCAGAAGTGACTTATTGTTCACATCACATCCTTCTGATTTATAAGCTGGTACCAGTGTTGGGCGCCTATGGGAACCAGTAGGAAAAAAATTGATTTTTTTTTCTTTTTTTCCCTTCTGGGCTCTGGGTATAATTAATTATAATAATATAATAATATAATTTATTAGATTTGTATGCCGCCCCTCTCCGAAGACTTGGGGCGGCTCACAACAATAATAAAAACAATATTATAGTGAACAAATTTAATATTAAAAAAGAAGCATATAAAATCCTATCATATTTAAAAAACAAACAACACATACATACATACCAAACATAAAATATAAAGAGCCTGGGGAAAAGGTGTCTCAATTCCCCCATGCCTGGTGGTATAGGTGGGTCTTGAGTAGTTTACGAAAGACAAGGAGGGTGGGGGCAGTTCTAATCTCCGGGGGGAGTTGATTCCAGAGGGCCAGGGCTGCCACAGAGAAGGCTCTTCCCCTGGGGCCAGCCAAACGACATTGTTTAGTTGACGGGACCTGGAGAAGGCCAACTCTGTGGGACCTTATCGGTTGCTGGGATTTGTGCGGTAGCAGGCGGTTCCGGAGGTATTCTGGTCCAATGCCATGTAGGGCTTTAAAGGTCATAACCAACACTTTGAATTGTGACCAGAAACTGATCGGCAGCCAATGCAGGCCACGTAGTGTTGTAGAAACGTGGGCGAATCTGGGAAGCCCCACGATGGCTCTTGTGGCCGCATTCTGTACGATCTGAGTGTTTTTCCTATTGCAATAAATGAGGTTGAATGTGTATAATTTTAGAAGAGATGTGCACGCTTGTGTGCATGCGTGTGTGTATACATACGCATATAGTTTATATAGTAGATAATGTATATTTTTGTGTGCCTATATGTAATGTGTATCCACGGAGAGGGGCGGCATACAAATCCAATAAATAAATAAATAAATAAATAAATAAATAAATAAATAAAGAAATAAATAAATAAATAAATAAATAAATAAATAAATAAATAATTGTACACATATGGCATATATACATAGAATTAAATAGTACATTTTGGATGTTCAATAAAAGTAAATAGATAGTGAAATTGTATCTCTTTGAAGTGAAGAGAGGCCAGGCATCCTAACCCTAACTCAAATGGGTTGATGGGAGTGATGTCCAGTTGGCCACCTTTAAGCCAATCACATGACCTTTAAGCCATCCCAGTCACATGATTCTCAAGCCACTCCCACCTGGTCTCATGGCTGGTAAGCCACACCCACAAATTAAGCCACGCCTACAGTGCAGTAGTAAAATGTTTTGCAGCCCTTCACTGCCTGGTACCTTTAACCATTAACTAAATTAGTTCTCAAAATTCTGGTAGAGATGTAAACTTATTAAAAAGGATTTAAAGAACATATATTCAGGATGAGATGCACCATGACTCCCTCAACTGATTCTTTCCAAACAGTACAGCCAAGGAACTGCATCTAAAAGATGTGCAATAGTAGAAACATACCCAAATAATCTATGCTTATCCCCAAGAAGCACTAGTTGAAATTGATTATGTAGCACAGGAAAACCAGGTCTGCCAGCTTCCTGACTACTACTGTATCATTCTAATGGTTTATCTATCAAAAAGTAAAACCAATAATGTTGCTACCTATAACAGTAGACCAGTCCCACAGGCTGCTTCAGTCCTTAAAATACTTTTCTACCTAATTTCCAGCAGAGACATGCTCTAATTAGTGCTAAATTGTGCTTGGTCATGTTTATTTTATGACTTATGCCAGCAACTCTCTATATATCTGCCTGCACATTTCATCATACCATATATAGTTCCTCAATAAATTATGGTTGGAGGAACCACAGTTGGAGAAATTGGCAAAGATTCCAAACCTACATGCATTCTGGCTTTCAAAGAGTCTGCCCCTTGTCTTCTAAGCTTATTTGATGAAAGTTTTAGGTAATTTTATGAAGTAATTAAGACCAGAAATCTACAAAGATAACTTATTCCTATATTACAGTAGAAAAAAGAGAATCTGAACTCAAATCATATCATGCAATTCTTATCAGTTTTAGTATATATAGAATGCATTTGAAATTAAGCAGGCAGTTTCTTGGTTCCTTTTATTACTAGTATTTTATAGGACACATTTTCAAATTTTTTTGCATATCCGAGAAGGGTATCTTAAACCAAAGCCCAACTTCTTACAGTATCACTGACATTATTTGGCATTCCCCCAAATAGTCATGCCAGCCTAAAGTGATAATCTTGCTTGAGCAGGAAATAGAATGATTCATTGAATAACTCAATGAATCACTCACTTTGTTTAAGAGCCTAATTCTGATATCAGAGTTGGTACTGTTATATAAAATCGTTAAATAAAGTATATAGTCAAATGTATCAGTTTTCTGGATAACAGGTTCACATTCTCAGGTTGTGAAATTCATTGATAGGGAATTTTTTTTTAACATGATGGAATTTCATTTTCTTCAGCCAGATAAGTTATCTTTTGCACTACTCACTAAAACCTTTTTGAAGGGAAAGTCTTAAAATTCTGTGAAGGGGGTAGTATCATATCTTTTAAATGGGTGGAGGGAGGCGCTTCTATATTAAAAGGTTTGAAGGGTGGATTTGGAGCTTACTTTACATCTGATGTATCTACTTTGTGAAGTCAGGTATATCTGATCCCAAATTTGAGGAAATTATATAAATATTTCATTCAAAATTGTCAAATTACTTGAACAGATCAATATGGACTACTATAAGGTGTAAGAATTATATCATACAGGTATCACAGTTTTAAAAAATAATAAGGTAATATTGTAAACTCGAGCAAATAGAAAAGGGAAATCATTTCCTTATTTTCCACTTTAGTGTGTTAAAACCAGTTTATTTTTCTATCATTTAATATGTAAGTATTTTAAATGTAGGGGCTCTCTGTCAAAAGTAGGCAACTTTTGGCTGCTTAGTGCTAAGTAACATAAGGAAAGATAAAAGCTGCAGTTGATAGTGCATCATACATAAGGGGTAGGCAGGGCTGTATTATATATCTGACGAGGGCTCGGATTTTGAACGAAGAGGTTCCAGGTTTTGGAACTTGATTTTATTCAGGTTTGAATTGTAAATATACCGGTAAGATTGTATCTTCTATTATTTTCATGTGTTCCATGGGCCTCAGAATGCTGATTTTCAGTATCCAGAGGCTCCAAAAGAGTTCAAATGCTGCCTGAAGTCTTGGAGTCTTCGGAGAGGGGCGGCATACAAATCTAATAAATTATTATTGTTGTTGTTATTATAAGATAAATTAAAGAGAGACCAGAAGGGAAGTAATCTTGACAAAGATGAAAGGGAAGATGATATTAGGGATGAGACTCATGGGAAATGTTGTTATTGGGGAAAATAGGGAGCATGGAGTTAAAAGCAATAAGCTATTTCCATACTGTCACAATTCCCATTCTTTACTGCCTGAAAAACAGTTTGAAGTTGATCCATGATTGTCTTCATTCCTGATACTGCAGAAACACAGAACAAATGGGGGGGAAACCCTTTTCTATCCTGGACTGCTGCAGGTGTTTCAGAAACAGGAATCTACTCAATCCTAATCCATGCAAAAAGAAATAATTTTACTCATACACATGCTTATTCCTTCGTCTGCATTTGTGTGATCATATACAAAAGAAGTCTAGCAGTTCCGAAGAGGGACAATTTGAAATCCTGAAGTTGTACTAAAGACTAGGTGCCAGGAAGCATATTGAGTCATGAGATCCTCTGAATGGAGAGATGGGGCTCTTATTTCATGCTCAAGTATCTCACAGCTGAGCAAGAAATAAATTTGATTAGTTCTTAAACACAGCCAGTATCATGGATCACAGACATTTGGATCTGCTTTTGAACTGTCACATAATTCTTGGATGAATATACCCTTAAAAAAGAAAAACAGAACATTAATTTCTGAGTTACTTCTTGATATCTAATAAGTGTTGTTCTTTAATCTTAGAGCCAATAGTTCTGTATGATGAATTGATTCAATTCTGCGTGGGCCTGATCTAGAACTATTTATTTATTTATTTGTTTGTTTGTTTGTTTGTTTGTTTGTTTGTATGCCGCCCCTCTCCGTTGACTCCGTAAATAGTTACGTAAACAATCAAGTTGACTCCAAGTTTCTTTTCATCATTCAGGATATATATTTTAGAAAACCTGTAACTGGCTTAATTTTAAACACTGGTCTCTTTTCTTGGCTTTTCTTTTTGTTTTTGCAGCCTATTTGCACACTGATCATTCTGTATCTCATTCTCACTCAAACATACACACATAAAAGCCATCCAATTATTTTTGTTTCTGTGAAATCCCATTCAGCCTACCATAATTACTCTGGATTATATTCTCTACCATAATTACTCTGGATTATATTCCTAAATTCAGAACCTCAGCACAATTATTTTTTTTCCTTGATCTATTTAACAGTCCTCCTGTTCAGAAAAGTTATTTTTTCTTTAAAAAAGGACAGCTCACTAAAGACAAAAGAAATACTTGTGTATTGCAACAGTAGTCAAATGATACTATAAAATTCTTTGCCAGTTTGGATACTGTTCATGCTTCACAGTTGGATTCTTTTCCATAACAGGGCTGCAAATCAGACACTTTAAAAGTTCATAAGCTTATTGTGTGACTCTTAATAAGAGGTGTAACAGAAATTTCTACTGTTCCTGTTCCCATAAATTTGATGTGGAGAAGGTACACATGTCTCCTTAATTATGTACAGGGGTAGAGTGACCATATGAGCAAAATTAATTCCCAAAGTTTTATCTAGCAAGTCCATCTTATCCAAAACAAAACTACAAACATAATGGAAAGTCTGAGTCAATCTTTTTTGTAGTATTAAGCAAGTATAAAAAAAATCAAAATATACAAGAATGGTCAAATTTAAGTTCCTCTGTTGAGTTCTTAGTCCACAAATCAGCGTCCCTATACATTCATACAGCATATTGCTGGATCTGCCATTGAGAGGAAGGGAGGGATGGGCTAGTTTATTTCCTAAAACTCTGTGCATATGCCTAAATTTGGATCTAGCCCAATATTCTATTTTGAAGTAGTAATTATGATTTCATATGGAATGTGTTGAAAGATCTTACATAAATGAAATTCTCAAATAACTTGAAGGGTCTGGTTTAAAGTACAGATATTTGGCATGCAGCACAAAATAAATAATTTAGATCCAATCACATCCTGTTTCTAATAAGGTAAAAACAAACCCAGTACTTAAATTCTAGGGCTAATATTTGTATTACTGGCAATTAAATAATACAATGTTAATATTTCATATTGTTCTCCTAAGTAATCAAACATATACATGCAAAATAAATAATGTTCAAGCTAAATATATTTTCCAATCTCTCAAACATTAATCAAACATAATTTATCAAAAGGAAGTAAAGATATATACATTAACTCATTTTTTGCTTAGTAAAAAAATAAGAAACAATGAATATGTTACTTAAAACCACTTGACTACTTCATTATTATTGTTGTTTACAATAATCAGATATTTTTGACTGTATTTTGCATTCTTGACTATCAGTCTTCTTAAGAATCTAGGATACTTTGTGGGAAGGTGTCAAGGAATGTAAATGAGGATCACGTGATCATAGTAGGGGAATTGTGGCACTGCAATGGCAATAACTTTCCACAATTTCATTTTCCACAGGAGTCACAGCCTTCTATAAGACAGCCCATTTGAGTTACCTTGGTAGAAAACATTTTGTTCTGTGGTGCATTTTTTTCCCAATTAAAGGTTATAGACATGTGTTTTAGTAGTACAGTATATAGATTTATGGAAGCTGAAGAAAGGGAAATATGATACCATATTTTTTGTTGTATAGGACGCATAAGAAATGTCTGTGCATCTTATACAGCAAATGTTGCTGAAGCCCCCACCCACTTCCAAGCCCATACCCTTTGGCCTCTGCCTTCCAGCAATTTGCCTCCTTTCAGCAAACAGCAGACAGCCTGGTCAGCTTCAGCACATTTAGCATGAGCAGCTGATTGGCGGTTGGATCTGCCTGGAGCTGTTCCAGGCTGTGGGGATGGCCACCATCCATTGCCATCATTGCCACCCTTTGCTGCTGCCACAAATCACCACCTCTGCGTTCCCCATTTTTGGCCTCTGCGCATCCCATTTCTGCCTTCTGCATGCCCCATTTCAGCCCTTTCCTGCTACCTGGAATGACCCAAAGCTGACCATGCCCTTTTGCTGTTTGCTTCAAGGAAACAATTTTTTTGGAGGTAGCGGCAGATTTTTTTTTCTTGTTTTCCTCCCCAAAAGCTAGGTGCTTCTTATAGTCTAAAAAATACGGTATTTCAATTTAATCCCCAATGATAAACAGGTGATATTTGCATTCGAAGTATCACTCAACTATGAATTTCACCTTTGACCAGTTATTCTACTTAATCTATCCCAAAATATTGTGTAAATAAAGTTAGAGAAGAAAGAACCAACTTGAATTCCTCAAAAAGCATACACGTGGTAAATACACAATATAAGATTAAGAGCCTGTGCATACTGTAATATTATTTTATTCCTACAAAAGTGCCTATCAATGCATTTTAGCCAATATAGTATCAATTAAAATGAAGCAGGGTTTTCATATTCCAAACTCTGATTCCAAATTGACTAAAACTGGTTAACAATTCACAATGATTGTATAAAAACTGGCATTCATTTGAACTTCAACATAAGTGGTACCTCTGCCTAAGAACCATTTTCTACTTAAGAAACCGAGCCTGGAAAAATTTCCCAGGAAATTTGAGAGCTGCACAAAGGCCGAGCCAGTTTCCTGCCATTCCCCCTTTAATCCCGGCCATCTCAGGCTTTTCTGGGCTGTCAGAGGAGCCTTTCGGTGGCGCTTAAGGAGGCTTTGGCAGTCCAGAGCAAATGAAGCATTTTCTTTTCTCTGGGCACTTGGAGAGAAAATAAATCACTTCGCCTCCTATAGCGTCTGGACACGGAAAGGCAAAAGGCAGCTCTTCACCAGGGCTGGATCAACTTGGCTTCAGCCAAACCGAGGAGTCACCACAGTGAAGGAAAGGCACTGGCTGCAAAGCAAGTGAGCGAGAGGAGAGGGGAGCCCTTCAGCATGGGAAGGAAGAGGAAGCAGGTAGCAGCAGCTGCCACCTTTTGGTTAAAGGAGCAGGATGTTCCCCCCTCTTGCCCACCTGTGTTTCTCTCTCTGGCGCAGTGTATGGGAGGTGTGTGCTCTTCCTCGCCGCCTCAGAGTCCCTCTTTTTTTTTTAAGCCTTAAAGTTTTGGTTTTTTTTAAAATTCATCTCACTTCACCTTCTTCCTTCGGCAGCGACTGTCCTCCTCCTCTTCTTCCTCCTCTTCCTCTTCCCAAATTCTGAGATTTTATTTCTTTCCTAATGGTTTTACACGCATTATTTGCTTTTATATTGATTCCTATGGGGAAAATTGCTTCTACTTACAAACTTTTCTACCTGGTCACAGAATGAATTAAGTTCTTAAGTAGAGGTACCATTGTAATGGTACCTTATAAAAAAGTTTCTTTACTCAGTGCACTCTAAAACTGATTTTACCCATATATTTGGTTCTAGTCAGGGTTCACTGAATATTTAAACATCTGATAAGACATTCAGCTTGTTCAAGTACTGGATTACCTTGGCTCTATAAATTGGCAGTGGAAGTGTATATCCCCAATATGTACTGGCACTGTGGGATGAAAATAGGAAATAACTACAAAAAAAAAAATAAACCACAGAAATATTGCCTATAACCTTCTTCCCCCTTCCATTCAATCAGGTCAACATGTCCTTAAAAATTCATTTTCTACACTCTCATCTGAATTTCTTTCCATCAAATTGTGGAGCAGTGAGTGACAACCATGGGGAGTGCTTCCATCAAGACGTTGTAGTTGTGGAAAAAAGATATCAAGGTAAATGGAGCTCATCAATGCTTGCAGACTACTGTTGGACATTGTAAGAGACAATCCTTGAATACAAAGAATAAAATTCAAGAGAAGCAAAAGGGACACACAGTGAAAGCAAGATTAATGAGAAATTTAAACTTTTGAACATTTTAAACTTGTTTACTAATTTAGTTTTTCTTGATAAACATATATAATATATTATTTCATGTATTCACTGTTGCGAATATAATTCATTTAATTTTAATAAAAATATACGGGTTTATAAATATGCATTAAGCTTTGGTGCATTATTTGCTTATTACCTGTAGATGGAAAGTGTAAAATGTCTGTTGCATGAAAACTAGAACCAACCAACTGATTTCATTATTATATTTGAATTCCACATATGAAATTCATTAAAAAATGGCACATTTCATTTCTGAAACTAAAAAAATTTGAAAATTTGTAAAAGTCACCCAAGGCAATTTAAACCACCCAAGACAGTCTAGGTTTTGTTACCCATTACTTTGGGCACAAATCAGATAAGTGAAATTTGTGATGGCTATTGACAATTTCTATTCAAAACAAAGACATGGGGGACTGTCTACAAATTGACAATAGACACAACAAATTTCCATGTCAACTCAGTGAGTGGAAAACACTTCAGCTCAGCAATTTGGAAAGGTTGATTAAAAATATTGAGAGTACAAAAAAGATATTTAGGCCACAGAACTCAACTTCCTGTTCTGTCAGGAACCCAAATGAAGGCAAGTGGCAGGCTCCAACCTGTGCTTGGACACAGCCAGTAAAGGGGATCTCACGCTTCTCTAGCTTTAGTGTTAGGAACTGTCTCCAAACATTCAGCTAGAGTGGGCTTCTGTCACCCGAATCTCCTTGGATGACAGAGCAGGCTTCTTCTGTACTGCATTCACTGCGGTTGCACCTGCTGACTTCGCGCCACCTTTCAACTTTTATAGACCAACGCCTCTATCGAGAGAGCACGGAAAATTGGCAACCCGTGTAAGCCCAAGCTACTCCAGGTGGCTGCAGAGATGGGTGGGGAGCGGGAAGAAAACAACCTTTTATCTCAACCGCCTTAATTGTGCAAATGGCCATCGCCTCGGACACTGGAGCTGCTGCCAGCCAAACCGACCTTTTCCCGTTTGGCACAAAAAACCGCCAGGGAGGGAGGGAGGGAAGAGGGAGGGAACCTGCTCGCTCTGCTTCTCAGCGCCCCCAACTTGTTTTCGCGGGCTTCAGCGACAGCAGCCCTCGCCTGTCCCCTCCCGCCTCCAGCCTCCAGCCCTGCTCGCGAGTTTTCGCTGGCTGAAGAACCAACCTCCTGCGTCGGCGGGAGCTGAGAGCGAGCAACAGGCAGCGCTGGGGCTACGTCAGCAGGGGCGCGCAGTTTAGACTCCAGCTCTTTAAAAACGGCGTGTAAACTGAGATGTTCCCATAGAGAGCCGCGTGCGCCAAAAGTCGTTTGAGCTACGGCAGCGGGCGGCCTTCCAGCGCCCTCAGCCACAGCTGTGCTGGCACGCGCGCGCTCCGTCACCCCTCGCCCTCGAGTGAGGCTCGTCCCGGAAAGCTTCAGACCGACCGCCTTCGCCCCCCTCCTCTTGACGCTCCGGCCGGTTAGGTAGTTAAGGGGGGATGTCAGAAGCTCCTTCCATTTCTGGAACAGCAACTTTGCAGTCGTCGCCTTTTGCCCCCCGCTCTGATTTGGCACCATGGACACCGCCGCGGCTGTCGCCATCCCTGCCCGCATGTTGCTTCTCCTCAACTTGCTCGGGTTGCAGTCCGGACTCGGGACGCGCCAAAGAAGCTGCCCGGGCTTCTGTCACTGCGAGCCAGACGGGATGTTCCTGCGGGTGGACTGCGCCGACCTGGGCCTCACAGATATGCCCGCCAACCTTAGCGTCTTCACCTCTTATCTGTAAGTACAGAATAATAGAAAAGAGTTGGAAGGGACCTTGGAGGCCTTCTAGTCTAACCCCCTTTTCAGACAGGAAACCCTGTCATTCCAGACAAGTGGCTGTCCAGTTTCTTCTTAAAAACCTCCGGTGATGGAACGCCTACAACTTCTGAAGGCAAGCTGTTCCACTGTTAATGGTTCTCACTGTTAGGAAGTTTCTCCTTAATTCCAGGTTACTTCTCTTCTTGATTACTTTCCATCCGTTGTTTCTTGTCCTGTCCTCTGGTGCTTTAGAGAATAATTTAACACACACCCCGTTCTTGGTGACAGCCTCTCAAATATTGGAACACTGCTATCATGTCACTTCTAGTCCTGATTTTCACTAGAGTCCTTGGAGAGGGGTGGCATACAAATCTAATAAATTATTATTATTATTATTATTATTATTATTATTATTATTATTATTATTATGATGTTGGACAAACATAATCCCTAATCCTTCTTCACATGACTCTCTACATTTTTTTTTATATTATGGTAATTGTATTATAAAATATGGTACGATTGGCTCAGAAGGTACTAAGGAGAAATTATTATTGGAAGCCGAAAAGGGGGGCAAATGCTTTCCCTCATATAGTGCCTTCAGATGTCCTGGATTATTTACACCCCTCCATCATCCTGTTAAAGTGGAATGGATATGCTGTTTGTAAAGGGTGGAGAAGCAACAGGTTGGAGGAACTTGGGATCATAGTCAACTAAGTTAATAACCCAGCAAAACTAATCAGCACAGCATAAGTTATAGCTAGTTTGCTAAGCATTATTCCTCCACTATTTCATCCGGTACTGTTTGATCATGCATCTGGTGTAAACTGACTCTAGTTGGTAGATTATTTCTCACAAACTTGCTTCCCTGAGAATATTACAAAAATGTGGGATTTGGGGCCATTTCATGAAAGCAAAGACATTCCAGATGAAGTATGCATCTTGTGAGAAAAGTTGGAATGAGAAGCAGTTCTATGGGCATCTTATTTTGTATGCTCATTCTGCGATACAAAGATAAGATAAACTGTTACAAAGTGAAAAGATAAGGAGCTGTGGATATATAGTCAGTTTCACAAATAGTTAAAACACTGTGAAACAAAACTATGTATGCAAGTGATAGATATGATCCAGGGTATTTTCTGCTGCAGACTATGTAGTAACATTGTATGGAAAGTATTCAGAATCTAGATGTTCATGATTCTATCAAATCCCTGAACTCTGTTCTATAACACTCAGTGGGACAATGTCTGATTTGAGAAGAAATGTATTTAATTTGGGTTACATTTTTTTATATTCAAAACTAATATTGTTGAAGGATCATGGAGGGAATGGTGTTCTAAGGTCTGGTTAAAATAAAATCTATATTAAAATTTGTCTAATTTGCTGGTGCCAAAGTCTATGTTAGTGGAAAGAAAGATCAGAAACAACTGGTTAAATGAGGGGTTATTATAGATCACTAATGTCTCTTTAATTTGTGTTTTCCTGTATTTCATTGTTTTCTACAGCATCTGTAATTGAACCTATAATACTTTAATTGTGGGCTGTTGACACTAATATTAAACTGACCATATGATAAAGTTGCTATTTTGTCAAAGTTTGTTTCTTATATTTTCAAATGCATTGAAATACAAATATTAAAAATGTCTACACAGAAAGCACTTGTATGCAAAAATTAGGTTGCAACTTATAATTATGTTATAACTGGTTTTGTACTTTTAGTGAGAAACTATTATCAGAAATACTATCTTAATATGTGTAACTAGATAATACTGCAATATTCAAGGATTAAAACTTTATTTTGCAAACAAATTTGACAGCTTGATGCATGGACATTTAGGTGGTAACAGATAATACTGTTTAAAAAAGAATTGAAACAGCTTCATAAAAATATAATTAATTTTTTGCTTTGGGTCTATGTAATGTATTACTTTAAAAATTGTTTTGATCATTGGTTTATTAAAAATGGGATAAAAGCCATTTACAGACTTTACTGAGGTGTTAAATTACATATGAAGTTTTTTTTTATAAATGATATACTTTATTAAACAATTTTCCCAGTTTGGTGTCCTCAGTTTGGTATGAAATTACTTCCAGCTTTTATGGAGGGTGCCACTTTGAGAAAGCTTAATATATAAAGTATATTAAAAAAATAACCACTTTTACAAACATGATTACACCTGCTGGATATTATCTTTACTAGGGCTTCCAAGTTAAGTTTTTGAATGACATTATTTAATCTTTAACTAATCCTGAAAGATAGAACAGGTGTCTATAAAATAGAGTAAATGCTTCTAAAGTATGAATAGGTAAGGGAGGGAAATCAGGGACAAAGCCTTTTTTAATTATTATATTGAATCTATTAAGGTTATGAATAAGCTCCTGATCATTTTTTGATAAAGATGAAATAAAATACAAAATTTAATATTTGTGAACTTTAGAACATTAATCTAATTAAGTGGGTTTTACATTTTTGCATCAGTTATGAATCCTCTTCACTGAAGTTGTGACTGCAGTTTACAGTTTGCAACATTATCTGGGACAAAGTATCCTCAAACTAGTGAAGTTTACTTCTTAATAAAGATGCAAGAGATTATAGGTATCTTCATTCTCTGATCGCGTCAGAACTTTTAAAAATACTGTCATTTAATGGGATTCATTATGATTGGCAAATTCTATACTGAAGTAATTTGTCTTTCAGCCTTTCAGGATGCTTTCCAACTTTTCAGTCTACATTTAACCCTGTTATTTCTTGATCCAAATACTAAAGAGGATTAATCAGTTTAGCTCATAAGATTAGCTAACTGCTCGTAGTTTTCTTGTCATTGGTTATTTCAGAGATATTTTTTTTTACTTCCTAGCCTTATACGGGTAAAATTAATAATAAGGAACATCTGGTGGGTTATATTTGTTAATACTTTGAAATTGAGCAGGGTAGTCCATCTCTAAGAACAATGACCTCAAGAATCACTTTATCTAACTCTGAATAATGAATGCCAATATTCCCAGGTAGAGTTGTGTGGTATATTCTATTAGAAAGTTCTGCCGGAAAGACCTGAGATAGGATTACCTTTTATGACAATTATATAACGTTTTGATTCTTGAAACTCCTTTAAGAGTATGCAGATACATGAAAACTGATCTTCCAACCAGTAGGGGATGCTGCAACTCTACCTTGATAATTTTAAGCCATTGACTTTTAAGCTAGTCAATGTGATTTTATTACAAATATATAATTCATAATTAAAATATGTTGGTGTATTTTAAAATTATATGAGTAATTAAGATATGTGCTTTTTTCAATTAAATTTACACAACATTTTAATTTATTCCCATCAGAGTAGGTCTGTAATTAAAAGAGAGGCAATTTTGTTTATTGATTAATGCACCAGGCTAGAAACCAAACGACTATGAGTTCCAGTCCTGCTTTACCCATAAAATCCAATTGGGTCAGTCACACTCAGCCCACAATGTCAGAGATGAGTGACAAGCTGGTTGGTCAATTTATGTCTCAAGTAAATGAATCAATGGTCAGTTGATCTGGGAAAGAAATTTACTCTTCACTTGAGGGAAAACACTAGGAAAAAGAAGTACAGTGATACCTCGTCTTACACGCATTCTGATTTGGGCACTCAGTGTCAAAAAGGTTCGCCATCACTGTTAATATAGCATGTAAAATGCTACTTAAATTTAAGCAGTTGTATATGTTCCTGGGTTTCTTTTGTTAGTTATTGCGATACAGTGTTCCCTTGATTTTCGCGGGAGATGCGTTCCGAGACCGCCCTTGAAAGTCGAATTTCCGCGAAGTAGAGATGCGGAAGTAAATACACCATTTTTGGCTATGGACAGTATCACAAGCCTTCCCTTAACACTTTAAACCCCTAAATTACCATTTCCTATTCCCATAACAATTTACTCACCATTATTACTGGTATTCACCATTGAATAAGACACTTAGTAATCCTGATATTTATAAACATAATTATTTATTAACAATAATTTTTTTTTTGTTATTTATTTGCAAAAATTATTAGTTTGACGATGATGTATTATGTCATAGGGCGGGAAAAAACGTGGTATAGAAAAAAACCGTGAAGTATTTTTTAATTAATATTTTTTTGAAAAACCGTGGTACAGGCTATTCACAAAGTTCGAACCCGCGAAAATCGAGGGAACACTGTATACCTCTTTATGCATGTGCAGAAGAAAACCCCCCCAGAAATTTTATTTTTAAAAAAATTAAAAACATTTCAAAAAAATCCCCAAGAAAAGATAGCAGCACCCACGGACCGGCACTAACTGAACCAGTTCTGTGACATCGTCATGATATTACCAGCAGTTTTCTACCAGTTTGGGCAAACCAGTCTGAACCGGGAAGAACCCACCTCTGCATTAGCCAGAAGGTTTGTTTCTGTTATATTTTTGAATACTAGTTAATATAAAAACCATTTTTCTCTTTACAGATAAATGTTAAGAAATATGATGGTTTCCCATTCACTTTACACTTAAGAGCACATGTGGGATATTCACCCATGTTTATATAATGAGATTCAACATGATGTGATTAAACTGATCACCTTTGTTTGTAGTTACTGATATTACCTTTGTTTGTAGTTACTGATATTACTTCCCGTGTTTATATATAACACTAAGCCATATTTTATTTATTTATAAATTTATTTATTTGTTTTTGACTTAGTAATAGTCCATACTTAGAGGGGAAAAGGGTGTTTTACAACAAATGAGAATTTGAAACCAACTAAGAAATAGCCAAAAAAGTCAAGACTATCTCTATAAGATTTACCCAGTTTGCTTTTTATTTATTCAGCAAGCCTGAAGAAAAAAAACCAATCCTCACTTAGAATTATGTACAAGCCCAGGAATTATTTTGTCAGCCTGATCTGTTTTCATTGCATATAACACACATAGATCCTTACCCACAGATTCCAATTATGTCTTGGAACAATGCACTGCTATAGCATGATCTGTGATCCAGTTTTAAAAAATGAACATAACAGATACGGGGAAGGCATTCTTCATTTTAGAACTAATTATACAGCCAAAGTCAAAACTGAAGTTTCCATCATCGTTTACAGGTCCATTTTTGTATGTAATAATGAGCAGAAAACATTTAGGTTCAAATAAAGAATCTCTTTTCTACACATATTCTTCTTCTCCCACAAATCTATATTGCTCTCTTTTCCATAACCATCTACAAGACTAAATTTCTTCTTTTCACCTCTACCAATCCTGCATGTTTTTAGAACCCTCACCTATGAATGTTCTTTCTGCACCAACTCAGGAAGCTCAAACTGCCCAAGGAGCTGCTGATATAGTTCTATAGAGGAATCATTGTCATCTGCACTTCTATAACGGTTTAGTTCGGTTCTGCAACCCAAAAAGACCGACACAGACTTCAGAGGATAATCATAACTGCAGAAAAAAACAATTGCTGCCAACCGGCCTCCCACTGAGGACCTGTATACTGCATGAGTCAAAAAGAGGGCTGTGAAAATATTTACTGACCTCTCACATCCTGGACATCCTACTCTCAAAATGTCACTACAGAGCACTGCACACTAAGACAATGAGACACAAGAACAGTTTTTTCTCGAACGCCATCACTGCTAAACAAATAATTTCCTCAACACTGTCAAACTATTTACTAAGTCTTCACTACGATTACTACTAGTTTTTTCTCATCATTCCTATCACCCATTTCCTCCCACTTATGACTGTATGACTGTTACTTGTTGCTTGTATCCTTAAGATTTTTATTAATTTTGATTGTTTCTTCATTGCTTATTTGACCCCTATGACAATCATTAAGTGTTGTACCTCCTGATTCTTGACAAATGTATATTTTTATGTACACTGAGAGCATATGCACCAATACAAATTCCTTATGTGTCCAATCACACTAGGCCAATAAAAAATTCTATTCTATTTTATTCTATTCTATTCTATTGTCTGATTAAGCTATATTGTCCCAAATATGTTTTTTTTCAAAAAGCCACTGGACTTTGGTCTTCCTTGAAAACGTTTCCTTTATTCATCCAAGAAGCTTCTTTAGTTCTGAACTGAGAATCTCCATGGACATTAAACTATGTTGTTTTCAGCCATAATAAATAGAACAAAGATTGAACCACATTGGATCCAATAAAAATAGTTGATTTATTTCATTGTCTGAAAACTACAGTGCTTCCCAAATATCCAAGGAGGCAATCATCATCATTATTATCATCATCATCATCATCATCATCATGGAAATAAAGTAATAGTACCTTTCTCTATATACTATAAAATACAGGGAATATTAAATGAAGTTGCAATCAATTTTTTTCTGAAATGGAGAGGGGAAAAGTTCTTCCTAATAAGTAAAAATACTTCATTTTAATCTAAACATAATGTAAGCTATAATACTTGTTTAATTGGATTTCTTTGTTAGAAGCATTCCCAGACTTCTTTGTTCTCTGCTCTTGGCAAATTGATTGATGGATGGATAATGGATTTATCATATTTCTTAACCACCCATCTCCCTAATTAAATTTGCCACCTTCTTAAGATGGATGTTTATATTTAAAGAAATCTAACGCATCTGCTATGACTCTATTGTGAAAGACAGAAGGATGGATGGCGGAATAGAAGATAGGTGGATGTATTAGATTAAATGGAAACAACAAAGTACATTTAAATGTCACTCTTCTCTTTTACCCTAGAAACAGAAACTATAAGAAAAAAGTTAAATTAGAAATAAACTTTTTGTGGCTCAGAATAACATTCTGTCTTGAACATACTTACACATTCTCATTTTTAATAATGTAGCATACTGAGCTTGTCTAAAATAGGTGTCATAAAATTTATAACCACAGGAAAATTCCAAAGCTCCAGTTCCAATGTCCCATCCACATGTATAATTTCCATAGCCATATTATGTAAGCTCCTAGCTTCCTAGTTCTTGCTGTACTTCCCAATCATATCATGGGGACAAGTGGAGACAATTGTTTATCCATAAATTTTAAATTTTGAGATTTCTGATTTTTGTCATACATGAAGTATTAAAATATCACAACATTCTCTTACACTGTTTTTTCTTGGCTTATGAACTCATTTTAGTTAGTCAATTTAGTGACTATAAAAGATGTATGCATACATGTGATGTTCTTTAAAAAATACCACAAATGCAACAATTAAATGCCTAAATACCACAAATGCAACAATTAAATAATCATCGAGTTGTGTTTTGCCTACATTAAGTTAGCCTGATCACACTGATGTTCAGATCTTTCAAAGACTGAAAATGCTTTAAGCTTTATATCAGTTTACTTATTAGTTTAAATTTGCATACTGCCCAAATGCTGTTTATAGTTTCTATTCTTATATTATTAACTATCTGTATTTCTTTAACACTTGTGTTTACTTGTCATAGGCTTTTTGCTTAATGTAAATACAATCAAATTATGCATTAAGTTTTGCTTTCTGAAACTTCACTGGGAATTCAGTACAAATGTTTCTGATATAAATAAAATTAAACCATATTGTTTGTTTATAGTCCAGACAACTTAGCAGACTGTCTTGGAAATTCATTTAACTCATTAGATTTAAATCAACAACCAAGCTTTCTCTGGCTAGCAGGATTAATGTATTGGCATAATTGGGACAGTCAAAAATAAACATTTTTTTTCAATGTTGAAGGTTTTTTCCCTTCTTTTTCTTAATAAAGTTTGATGGTGGATTAAAGAAAATAACTTAATGCTGATATCTTTGAATATGGAATATAAAATAATTATATGAAACCTGAAATCTAACTACTTAAAACACAAGCATCGCTCTACATAAGACCTTTTAATATTTTATTGGAAGCAAAACTATAATTGCCTATCCATTGTTATGAATGTATTATTTTAAATGCCATGTATTTTAAGAATTTAAATATAAGTAAAAAAATTAGAATTACATGCAAAATAATTTTGACCAACACGTTTTTACAAGGCAAATAAGTTAATATTATAAAAGATACTAATTTTCACCAGTAAAGAAAACTGTTATTACATTTTAACCCATTCAGTTAGTTTTTAGAATCTATTTTTAAGGCGAACTCAAATAAATTAATTTTTTTAATGAAAAAAATCAGTTTGTGATGTGCCTGTAGTACAAATCAATTCCTGATTGACAAGATGATTCTGGAAAACTGCAAGAGAAAGAAGACCAATCTGAATGCAGCATGCATTGATTACAGAAGGCATTTGACTCCCTGCTACATGATTGGATAATCAAGTGCCTAGTAATAATAGGGGTCAGTAGAATCATCAGAATCACTGTGCAAAAATCAATGGTGCAATAGAAGCAGGGATGGGCTATTGGCCAGATGGGGGGGATGCAGTGGGGTAGTGAAAATGGAGATCCACCCTAGAGCACCCAATTTGCACTGAAATATGTTGAAAGAATAATAATAATCCTGCATAAACCACGCCCACAATGTGGTAGTAAAAATTTTGGTAGCCCTTCACTGAATAGAAGGCACAGTTGCTGGTCAATATTATATCACCATTATTATGGTGATAGAATGGGAGGAGTCTTTCAAAGAGACTCAGTATCACCACTATTGTTTATCATTGCATTGATTCCTCTATCAAAAATACTGAATAACTCAGACCATACCTACCAAACATCAAAAATATCTGCCAGGCTATCCCACCTCCTTTACATGGATGATTTGAAGCTATATGGAAAACACATCTGAAATAGAATCATTGCTCAACACTGTCCATATATATTGCCAAGATTTTGGACTGGACAAATATGACTTACTTATTTGATGCCCTATGGAAATCATATCCATATAATATGGATGAAGACAATCACTATAAATACTTGTGCCAGGCCAAAGCCATTTTAATTGGAGTCTTTGGCCTGGCAGACTTTATAACATTTTAATGTGCATTCTTTACTGTGGGAATTTGGGAGGGGGAATTGCATGAGGGTTGTCTGTATGTAGCCGCAACAAATTCTTTCTGTGTAGTCAAGGTCATCCTTTGTCTTCGCACCCCTGCACCTGCACGGAAGGAGATGGGTGGATTCTTGCCAGGTTGGCAGTTGAAGATTGGTCAACATGATGGACTTGGGGGTGTGAGTACAGGGGCTTGAACTTTCAACTGGGTGGAAAAACCCCTTCAGGTTTGGGTTTCTCCCAGATGTGCCAACATGGCTCTGCTAATAAATTGGAACTTTAAGGAATACTTTGCCTCAGACTCTGATTTAGTTTTGGATGCTATTTGGAAACCTGACAACCTGGGCATCTTTTAAAATAATTTCATCAAGCGTAATGAAGTCAAGAAAAAGATTGGAAAAGAATATTTCAAGAGAGTGAAGAATACTTTACAATCCAAACACAGTGGAGGAAATACAATGAAGGCAATCAACACATGGGCAATTCCAATCATTAGATATACTGCTGGAATAACGGACTAAAAGCCCTGGATAGGAAGAACAGAAAAATAATAAAATGCAGCAATGTTGACAGACTCTACCTACCAAAGAAAATGGATGGCCATGGAATGTTGCAAAGTACATCAGTGGGTTGAAGAAGAAAAAATGGTTTTGGAAGAATATCTGAAGGACAATCAAAATGATGCACTGAAGTTAGTATACCAGCAAGGCTTACTGGGAGACCAAGCTGGCCTACAAGAAAGACTAGTTAAGAATAGAATGGAGGCATGGGAAGACAAAGCACTACATGGCCAGTACATTTTTAAAGAATAGCATGGAAAGTAGCATAACAAGACCTGGCAAGAGCAGGAAAGATGAAAAAAGAGACTGAGGGTCTAATTCTATCTAGCTGAACAAGACCAAACCTTCAGGACAAATGCATGCAAAGCCAGAATTGAGAAGACAGCAACAGACAGTAAATGCCCCCTATGCAAAGGATCTGAAGAAACAGTGGAGCACCTGGTAAGCTGCTGCAAGAAGATTGCACACAGTGACTTTTTTTCCTGCTTTTATATTGAATTATTTAAAATCATTTTTTTCCAGGTTTAAAGCGATTTTATGGTAATATCTTAAATTGTTAGTAGCAACAATATATACATTCTTGTTTCATACTTTTTTCTACTAGATCTAGTTAATAAAGTAAAACTTTTTTTTATCTTGCCCTATTCTCTCTATTCTGCATCTGAGATTTTAGTCACTAATTATATGTTCCTATGCCTTTTTGGAAAACTTCATTTATTCCTCTTTATGAATAATCAGTGTACAGTGCTTTTCAGAAGTTAATATCCTGAAATTGTTTGGGCAATGTTCTTTTAAACTTTCACAAAAGCTGTTCTTGAAACTGGAATTGTTGCGTTTTTCAGTTCATAGAATAATAAGTACTTGAAGAGAAAATAAGGTGATCTGCTAAATCTAACTCTTCTCTAAACTTTTCTGCCTTCTCACTTCTTTGTTTTTGGTTTGCTAAAAATGTTTTTCCTAGTTTTCAACTATATAGCAACAGTGCCTTGACACTGTGGCTTTTTTATGCCTGTTTATAAACTAGACTTTGAATCTATCAACTTATAGCTGAAAAACTGCTTGACTTCTGACAGCTTTTCATACTTACAACCATTGCAGCATCACCATGATAATTTGATCAAAATTCAGATGCTTAGTAACTGGCTAATATTTATAATTGTTGCAATGTCCCAAGGTCATGTGATGACATTTTATGACTTCCCAACAAGCAAAGTCAATGGGTAAGCCAGATTCACTTAACAATCATGTTACTAACTTAATAACTGCAGTAATTCACTTAACAACTGTAACAAAAAAGATTGTAAAATGAAGCAAAATTTACATAAGTGCCATCTTACTTAGCAACATAATTTTTTGGATCAATTGTGGTTATTAAACTGAGGGTTACCTATAATAACCTTTGTGGAAAAAGGAAAGAGGTATAAAATTAGTTTTTGGAAGGGTTCTTAAATTCAATGCCAGCACATATACTTGTGACAGATCCTGCAACCTGTGAGGCTACAACTAAACAATCATATAGTCTTTATTTGAAAAATTAGAAACACTGAATGTAAAATTAGTTTGCATATTTTTCTCAAAACTACATTGTGTGACCATTCATGATTTATATCTCGCAGGCCATTGATCAAATACAATATAAGGCTGACACTTGAATTTTCTTTTGTTTTGTTGATAATTTATTGCTCACTATATTAAGTCCTTTGATTTCTTTCTATTCCTGGTCATATTAGGCATACCAGTCCAGCAGGTGCCATAGTTAATGTATCAGTTTGGTTAGTTAATACACAGCCAATGTATTTAGTACATGAACAAAGGCAGTCTGTGCTTCTGAAGCCCCCTTGGCTTTGAGCGGTGAATCTTATATTTTAGGAAACATGCAGCATTTTTTAGAATAGGTTGCCTACTTCTGAAAACTACAGATCCCAAGGACTTCCATTTTGTCCATTTTGTCTAAATTTATTCTATGTATATTGCCCTTATTCAACAATGTATTTTATGTACTGAACCAGCAGCCACAGATCCTATTTAATTCTCATGACAATGAGGAATAGAACTCCTATTTCAGTATGTAACAATATTGTCCCAATATTGCATCCAACTAATTCTTGCTAGTGCTTTTTTATAATGATAAAACATATGGAGGACACAATAATAATAATAATAATAATAATAATAATAATAATAATAAACAATAAACAACATGGTAATGTATGTAAATGTTAAAATAAATTTTCAAGTGTGAAATTAAAATGGTATCTGTTCTGCCTGACTGGGCTCAGGCAATGCGTAACAGTCCAAGGAAAAGAAATCAAACACACACGTGCTCTGCTAATCAGCAAACTTGTATTAGATAAACAAAAAGGGGTTACTCAAAAACAGTTCTTAGTGTCCGAAAACAATGAGAGTGCAAAGCTTACTTCAGCCGCATACAAAAACACAGGAAAAAACAAACAAAGACAACCTGAAATGAGCAAAGACGTTTCAGGAGTCCTTTTGAATCTTTGGAGCAAACAGCAAGTCCCAGAGTTTTCACCTCCCACTTGTCTGAAAAAGCTGGGTTGAAAACTCCAACGGCACGGAACAGAAACTTCAGAGCAGGAACCACAAAATAACACAGATAAACAGCCACAGTTTGCCTTGGCCTTTGTTCCCTTTTATCCCTTTAGCCCTCATTAAGGGAACCACACCCAGCCCTCAGTAGAAGAACCACACCCAGCCCAGGTGCTCCTATAATGACTTGTAATACTCCTTAAAGCGATCCCTTCTTTGCATAGCTTGATCTGCAGAAGAACGCAGGGACGAAAGACTGTCTGAGGGACTGCATGCCAAATCCCCTGGGCTGTCTGCTGAATCCTGCTTCCCAATGGCCTCGTCCTCCTGGCTGTCTGCCACGTCTTCCTGGCTGTCTGCCACATCTTCCTGGCTGTCAGCCAGGCTTTCACATTCACTTTGTGCCGCGTCTCTCCCATCTGTGGGAGCAACGGCTGGCCCAGGCCCAAACACAACAGTATCTTTCGACATTTTGACACATAGGGCTGTAAACCAAAATATCTTTGTGTGTGTTGTCAGTAACAGAGGTTACCATCCTCAGATAGATAAGAGCTCTAAAAATTACCAGAATCTTGAAATAAGCTTAGAAAATAATCAGTAATCATGCAGTTTTTTAAGTATCAAATAATCATGACACCTAGCCCAGCTGTTGCATTTTGTATGAAAGGAAAATCCAGATGCTTTAATGGAAAGCACACTACAGTCTAGACAAGATTTAATTAAGGCACAGAAAATTGTTTACTGATTGGAATATCTCACTACCAACATTGGATGGACTATAACCACTGCCATATCATGACTGTAATTGTATTGCATTGTATTGTCATTTATTATTGTTAATTCTTATTGTTTTTAGTATGTTTTAATTTCTGTAAACCATCTGAAGTGCATCTAAATTGGGACATGGATAGGCCATATAATAAACAAGCAGGTAATTGTTATTAAATAATTAATCCAGTTGCCAAAATTTACCAGAATTTATTTTCTTCATTCATTAAAATAATTAAATTATTTTAATGAAATCAGTAGCCTGCTGCCGGCGCCCTCCTGCTCCTAGTTCAACCACTGCTTGGCGGTGGCGCCTTTGCTGCCCACCCTTCTGCCCCGTACCCACCAGAGCTACCCGGCCCCGCTACCCCTGTAGGCCCACCTTGGGCCCGAGCCCTTCCCACCACCCAAGAGCTGCAAAGCTCAGCTGCCGCTGCTGGGCCCCAAAGCTCATCTGCCGCCGCCACCAGGGAAGCTTCAGCCAGGCGGGGTGCTGCAGCTGCGGGAGAGGCCACTTCTGAAGCCAAAGGGTGGAAGCTCAGCACCTCCCCGGAAGGACTGTGTGTGCGTTTGCTCCAAACATTTCGCAAACTTGGCCAGGGTTCAGGACTGGGGGGGGGGGGGACCAGCTTCAAAATTGGGACATTTTTGAATTGCCGTGGGACACGGGAAAAATCATTCAAAAGCGGGACTGTCCCACTGAACGCCATCTTATTAAAGAGGGACACCAATGATGGGGGAGTGCTTGATTAAAAAATTGGTTTATATGGAGCAAAAAAAATCTTTCTTTCTCTCTCTATCTCTCTTCCTCCCGCCATTTCTCTCTATTTCTCTCTCCTTCCCTCTTTCTTTCTCTCTCTTCCTTCCTTCCTCTCTTTCTCTCTCCCTCCCTCCCTCTTTCTCTCTCTCTCTTACTTTCTCTCTCTCTCCATCCCTCTTTCTTTCTCTCTTTTCTTTCCTCTCTCTTTTTTTCTGTGAAGCAGCATATAAGTTTAAATGATATTGCTATAAAAGAAAGAAAGAAAGAAAGAAAGAAAGAGGAAAGAAGTAAAGAAGGCAAGAGAGAGAGGAAGGAAGGAAGGAGAGAGAGAGAAACAAAGGAAAGAAGGAGGGAGGGAGAAAGAAAGAAAGAAAAAAGAAAGGGAGGGAGGGGAAAGAGAGGAAGGAAGGAAGAAAGAAAAGAAGGAGAAAGAGGAAGAGGAAGGGAGGGAGAGAGAGAGAGAGAGAAAGAAAGAAAGAAAGAAAGAAAGAAAAAACTCTGGGGAGGGGGTTGAATTTAAGCCTGGGGGCAGTGGCATGAAGGATTTCTACTGCTAGGCCATATCCTAAAGGTCGGGCGGACGGGCGAATCAGTAACAGCTTCAGAGAAGCTTCACCCGATGTGCAACGCCTTGGGTTTTGAAACACTGCGTTGGAGTGGTTGTCTGAACCTGTGGCTAGATTCGGCTTCCTGTATTACCCCGATGCAGGTTAGAATGCTAAGTCAGAAGACTACTGAGAGGCTGACAGCTCAGCAGTTTAAAACCCCAGCCCCTGCCAACTTATCAGTTCAAATGCATGCAAATGCAAATAGATAAAAAAATACCACTTTGGTGAGAATACACCAGGGATATGAAAGGAGCTTCTTGGACATCCCCAGGGAAACACTGACTACTTGCTTACATGATATTCTAAATAAATAATTGAGTTTGTCTAGCTTAAACAACTTAATGCTATCAGCTCTGGGACAAGATATATTTGTATTTGTTGATATTTACATATTTACAGCTTAACATTGCAGTTATATTTCAGTCTTTTTTATTTTTCTTTTACAGTGACCTCAGTATGAATAATATCTCTAAACTTCCCTTGAACTCTCTGCATAAACTCTGCTTCCTCGAAGAACTGTATGTACCATTGTATCCTTGACTGGCATAGCTGAAAATTAAATATATTTCTGGGATTTTCTCTTCTACGTAATTTGAGTATCAGTTAACATGACATGAAAAAGCTATGAGTTTTGACACATATGGGAACATTTAATTAAAATGCACTTATCACTCCTATCCACACTGGGTAAAATGTTACCATGAGGCTGCAAAATTTAAAGTGAAGAAAGAGTGCCACAAATTAATTTTGTTAACAATTGTTTTTTTTAAAAAAAAACTTAATTGTTATTTGGATATACTTAAGCAGCAGGATATTAAAAGTTTGAATGCTGGGTTATGTTTATTAAAACGGCAAGCAAAGTTACCATCAAAACCAAATCCCACTGACTGTCAAGGACACTTGCATTTATATTTGTGACTACTAAATCATCTTGTAATCATTTTTAATTACTGTTTCCTTACTCTTTAGCTTTTAGCATCCCTCAAGGCTAACTATGCATCATAGTACCCAGTGTAGCTTAGATTTCTTGCTCAGTAATTTGCTCACTTAAATAGAAAAAAAAAAATGCTCCAAAACCAAGTTAATCAAACATAGCATTACAAGAGGAATGTTGGAAAGCATTCAACAAACATAAAATTAGGAATTTGAAAATGAGATATCACAAATATTCTGGATAAATTCTGCATTGGTTGCTAATCAGTTTCCGGCCACAATTCAAAATGTTGGTTATGACCTTCATGGCATCAGACCAGAATATCTCCGGGACCGCCTTCTGCCGCACGAATCCCAGCAACCGGTTAGGTCCCATAGAGTTGGCCTTCTCCGGGTCACATCGACTAAACAATGTCATTTGGTGGGACCCAGGGGAAGAGCCTTTTCTGTGGTGGCCCCGACCCTCTGGAATCAGCTCCCCCCCGGAGATTAGAACTGCCCCCACCCTCCTTGCCTTTCATAAACTCCTTAAAACCCACCTCTGCTGTCAGGCATGGGGGAATTGAGACATCTCCCCCGGGTCTATACAATTTATGCATGGTATGTTTGTGTGTATGTTTGCTTTTAATAAGGGGTTTCTGGTGTTTTTTAAATTATTAGATTTGTTGTACATTGTTTTATTGTTGCTGTGAGCCGCCCCAAGTCTGTGGAGAGGGGCGGCATACAAATCTAATAAATAGTAGTAATAATAATAATAATAATAATAATAATAATAATAATAATAATAATTTCAGTAAACGAAGCCAGGTTTTCTCATCTCTCTTACAAAATTTATTTTACCCTTGGATATTCACTAATTACTTATTTAAGATTCTGTATGCCCTACATAGAAGATGCTGCCCCTCTGAGGTGACAGCTGGTCAATATGTCAAACTTCCCTATAAAGAAGATCTAGTATTGCTCAAACACAGAAGTTGAATTCGTTTAATTTGTTGTGTTCGTTTAAAGAAATAACAGAAAATTGCTGATTGGTTAAGACGTGGCTAAGTTTAGGTTGCCGCCAAAAACAAACGGTTGTCAGTAAAAAAGCCTGCGCATAAGCAAAGGTATAAATAGGGCAACGGATTTGGGAGTTGCTGTTGAGAGGAACAGTTGGTTGTTATTCTCTGTTAATAAATAATGCATTGAACGAACAGACGTCTCCGGTGCAGTGATTTAGCAGTGGCGACGAGGAGGTCGAACTCCCAATAAAGTAACCATGAGCTCGGTCATGGCTCCACCACTGCCTTTTTTCAATCCTGGACTCAGAATCCTGGACATCTTACATGTCCAAATTTCGGATTTTCTTAAAAGCAAGTAACCTGCAGGACGCTGAAGATGACAGGAAGCAAGCTATATTTTTAAGTTATTGCGGACCGGCAATTTATAGCCTAGCCTCCACTCTGGTCGAAACCATTGCTTCCCTTTTAAGGTGATCAATGATACACCAGATCTGAAATCTGATAAACTCCACTCATAGAAGTCTGAGGGATTCTTAGTTTATAGAAATTATCTGGTGTCTTCAATGAATTGTTTATTTTACAAGGTTTCTTCCCTAAATGTGTGTGTGTATGTATGTGTGTGTGTGTGTGTTGCTAGGTATGTATGGATTAAGAGTGTTCTGTATTTTAAATTTTGTGACTTGGTCTTAGGCTGTAAATAAGTAAATATAAATATATAAATAGCCCAAGTTGATATTTCTTCATAATCTTAATAATCTGTAGTCTGTAATCCCTAATTACGATGAATCACATACAAAAAATCTCTAATTTAAAAATATAATCTTGTTTACAACAAGCAAATGTATCATATTCTCATTTCTCCTTTAAAATGCCAGAATTAATTTTTATTCATTTAAGAGTAGAGTGCTATTGGAATTACCTTTCCCCATTTTAGGTACAGTACTTTGTTTTGTATCTTCCTACAAATGGAGACTTTAGCAGGTATTAGATAGGCATCCAATTATATTATAATACTATTTTTATCATTAAAACACATCAACACCTTCACTGTCTTCTATGAACACTTAGAAACATTCCTGTGTGAAAGATGGCCATTTGCTGCAACCTTAGGGATCTGAACCCAGTATATTCTATTATTCTGCAGTCTCGCCATTCTCCTACAACTGCATATGAACACCATGTACTGTAGAACTTGCAGGCATGATTGTTTCTATAATTCTGAAGGAGAAAGCCAACAATGTTATTGGAGCTAGTCATGGCAATGTGAGAGAAACGTATCTGATTTCTTTTCTAAGGCTGCAAAATCACCATCTCAAACAAAAGCAGAATGGGCAAATGTCCAAGCAGTTTTTTGTATACTGCTATTATTGAATAACTAAAACAGGTGCTATTAGTAGAATAATGCAAAGATAAATTCACTTGAGGAAAGATTTTTTTCTTTCCTTCCTTCCCTGTTCCAAAATAATTATTTGGCAGCTGGTTTCAGATAACAACCATTGTGCAGAATAAGTGACAAATGATCCTTAAAATGTAGTTGATATAACTAAGTTTCATGCCATTTTTTTTAAAGTGAGATGTTGAACTTTTGTGCTTTTAATTTTTTTTTACCATCACTGAGAAAAAACATCATAACATTATACAGCATTTAGTAGCAAAGAATGAGGTTCAACAAAATAGACAATTACAACTTTCAAATAAAGAAAAATGCTGATTTATAAAAACTGAAAATTAAAATAAATAAATATTACTCTTTTTATTTAATTGTGATTTCATATATTGCCACTTTTAAAATGGAAGAAATGTATCACTGTGGAAGAAAGGCTGGTTCCAACTGGCTTGCCATGTCCACTATATTGCATTTAAAGGTATCTTAATCTGTAATGATGACATACATTATAAGGTTGTAATTGTAAGTGCTGTCCCATATCTGTAACCATGATATTCTACTGCTTGGCGGGAATGTGGGAGAAGAAAACAGGCTCTAAACCATGCACATATTCTCCAGGAATTCAGCATGAAAATATATCTGGGATTGATCCAGGCTCTTTGGAAGCTTTGCAGATCTATCTTTGTAAGTCCTGTTTGGTGCACAGTAGACCAGAATAAAAGAGCAAAGCTGAAAATGAGAAGCGTTCAATTTGTTTCTCCATTCTTTCTGATAAAGATTAATGGGGATGAAAAGCTCCAGGTTGTTGTAGTGTTTTCAGTGAGTAAAATGAATGGCTTGCTTGATCTTAATAGCCCGGACAGGTAAGAATTCCCACCAACAGAAGAATGGATTACCACAAACTCCAGCAGTGCAAGAAAAAAAGAAAGGCAAGCTTTCCTTTGATACAGTGCAGAGATAGTGGAGAAAAAAGGAGCTCAGCTTTTAAAATTAGTTAATGTTATTTGATCAAACAGGTGCCAGCTCAATTTTCAGCTTGGGATAGGTTACCATGAATTAAAAGCAATTATTCTCATTTCAATATGAGTCAATTAATATGAAGCAAATTTATAAAAATATAATGTGAATAACTCATCAGGCCAGAAGCTAGGAGCTTATGAATCCCACTTTAGGCATGAAAGACAGATGGGCCAGTCAACTCTCTCACAGATTTGTTGTTGTGGGGAAAATAGTAGGAGAAATGAGTTTTAAACATATTCCTTATAACAGAGGAGGCCTTAGATAACTGATAGATTTAATACGGAATGCATGCCAGCAAGGCAGGTACAGGCTTAGAGAGAACATTCTAATACATACAGAGTTATATAGCACCGCAGGCTGAGGCAGGAACCAATCAATACACAGTAACTTTCCCGCTTACAAAGTAACTATGGAAAGCGCCCTATCAGAACCTTGGATAGGGATGCCAATCGCACGGCTCTAACCGGCCGGCTGTTTCTAAGCAAACACAGCCCTCCTAACCCCTTGATTGACACATACATAGTCCTCTAAATATGCCGGCTTGTAGCGCACTCTCTCAGAGCGCCGAGGCATGACCGCCGGCTCTAAAACTTTTCCCGAGTTTGGTTCTTGTACTCCCTCTTCAGTATCCGGAAATGCCTCACCCCTCAATGACTCCGTAGAGCGTTTTCCCCCAAGATCCTTGCGGGCAAAAATAACTCGCTGTGAGCAGATTCTGTCTGCCCATGATCCCTTTCTCCCCGGAGGTCGCCCGCCCTGTCAATTCGGATCTGGTCCAAATGCCTCTTCCAAATCCTACCATCCAATAGTTCGATTTCGAAAGACCGAGGCCCCAGTTCCCTGCTTACTCTTCCTTTTTCCCAACTTCGTCCCCCAGAGTATGAGCGAACGTAAACGGCATTTCCTACCCTTACCTGTCTGGCCGGGATTACTGGCCACTGGACAGTTTGGGAATACCACGGGTGCAGTCTGTCTAATATGATTCGGAGCTTGCGACCCATCAATAATTCAGCCGGGGTTTTGCCCGTGGCCACACGGGGTGGAATGTTGCGCTAGCAACAAATCTGCTAACCTTTCCTGCCAAGAACCTTGCGGCATCCTTTTTAGGGCGTCTTTTACAGACCGAACTGCCCGTTCCGCCTGGCCATTACTGGCCGGATGCCACGGCGAGCTCAACGCATGTCTGATGCCAGCAGATGCCAAGAATGACTCAAACTGCACTGCTGTAAACTGTGGACCATTGTCCGAGACGAGGAGGTTGGGGAATCCATGCGTAGCAAATAAGGTCATTAGAGCATCTACGATTGCCTGAGCGCAGATAGACCTAAGCTGGACGACCTCCACCCATTTCGAATGGGCATCCACGATTATTAGGAAGGTCTGTCCCATAAAGGGACCGGCTAAATCAATATGTATGCGAGCCCAAGGTCCTGCTGGCGGTTCCCAAACCAACGGCTCGGCCCGGGGAGGGAAAGGACGACTTTCTTGGCATGCAGCACAACCTGCCACCCTCAGCTCTACCGCCTTGTCCACTCCTGGCCACCAAACATAGTCACGAGCTAAGCTCTTCATGCGCACTATGCCCGGGTGACCCCTGTGCAATAGTGCCAACACCTGGCTGCGCAAGGTTTCTGGAACCACCACCCTGCTGCCTCGCAGCACCACCCCCTTCTCTACAGAGAGCTCCGATTGGCATCTAAAAAATGGAACAAATATGTCTGCGGGGGCTGCAGATGGCCATCCCCTTAACACCCATTGCCTCACTTGGGATAGTATGGCATCCCGCCCAGTTACTCCAGGTACCTCGGTTGCAGAAATAGGGATAGCACTCTCAGATAGCGCGAACACAGAGCACGCCGGAGCGGGGTCGACTAGAACATCTGGCAGCGGACATCTGCTTAAGGCATCAGCGTGTGCTATGTGGCGTCCTGGCTTATAGGTCAGTGTGTAATTGTAATTCGCTAAAAAAATGATCCAGCGTGACATTCTGGGTGATAGGACCACTGGATTTTGACGGTTGCCAGACAAAAGCCCCAGCAATGGTTGGTGGTCAGTAACCAGCTCGAAATGCCGGCCATATAGGTAATCGTGGAACCGCTTGACCCCTGCAATGAGTGCCAGTGCCTCCTTGTCTATATGCCCATAATTCCTCTCAGCCTTTGCCAACGTGCAAGAGAAAAATGCCAGAGGGGCTTCAGTTCCATTGGGCAGTCTGTGGCTGAGGACAGCGCCCACCCCGTGCTGTGAAGCGTCACAGGTCAATACTAAAGGTAATCCCGGTGAGTATTGGGCCAGCACATTATTGGACAATAGTATTGCTTTGACCCCGTTGAATGCCAATTCCTCCCTGTCTCCCCAGTGCCAGCTCGAATGCTTGTCCAAAAGACGGTGCAACGGTTCGGCCACCAAAGCTTTATGCGGAATAAAAACCGCGTAAAAATTTAAGAGTCCTAAAAAGGCTTGCAGCTCTGCCTTGGATTGTGGCCTGGGGGCGTCCCTAATTGCCCGTGTCTTCTCAGGGGTAGGGTGAATTCCCTCTCCATCCACAATAAAACCCAGGAATTCCACCCTCGGGACTCCAAAGACACACTTCTTTTCCTTCAGTTTAAGTCCCACATCCCTAAACTTGGACAAAACCATCCTTACTCGTGCCATCAACTCGTCTGTGGAACTCCCTGACACCAGGACGTCGTCGAAATATGGCACAGTTCCTTCGAGCCCATATAGCAACCTTTCCATCAGGCCCTGGAATATCCCTGGGGCAATGGAGACCCCAAATTGTAAACGGTGACACTTGAAGACCCCCCGGTGGGTGATGATTGACTGCGCTTCCGCAACTAGGGGGTCGACGGGGAGCTGCTGATAAGCCTGAGAGAGATCAAGCTTCGCGAACACCCAACCCTTTCCCAGGGTATGCAGCAGCTGTTGCACCACTGGCAGCGGATATGAGTGATGTGCCAACGCTTTGTTAATGGAACATTTGTAGTCCCCACACAGCCTAATTCCCCCATCCCCCTTAAAAGCAATAACCACCGGGGTCTCCCATTTGGCCTGATCCACCGGCTCTAGCACCCCCTGGGCAATTAGCCTATCCAGCTCCTCATCCACTTTCGGCCGAAGAGGAATGGGCACCCGGCGGGCTTTTAAACGAACCGCCGGTACTTGTGGATTTAACCCAAATGAAATCGGGGTTCCCGTATAACAGCCCAACTGGCCATCAAATACTGTCGGAAATTCCTGTGCAAGAACCTCAAACCTCCCCATATCACTGACAGCATTTACCCCAATGACAGAGAGTCCCAATGCCTTGAACCAGTCCAATCCTAAAAGGTTAGAGAACGGCCCATTAATTACAATCAGAGGCAATTTGCCCACAAAAGTTTTGAAACGGACTGGAAAACGACCCTCCCCCAGGATAGGAATTGGTGCCCCTTGGTAGTCTTTCAGTTGCACAGCACATGGAAACAGGCGACCTCTGCTGATAGTTGGGAAACAGCGCATCAATGTTGCCCACGAAACTAGGGAGTGAGCAGATCCAGTGTCCACTTGCATTGGGCACCTCGAGCTTCCCAACTGGACCTCCAACGAGTTCTTCTCCGCCGAATTAGACATCTCCTTTACAAAAGTGGTAGCCAAACGTGGCCGGCTATAGATAGCGTTGCAATCCTCCCGCCGGTTTGAAGGGAATTTCCTCTGCCATCGGGGAGTGAAACTTTGGGGCTCTCGTTGCTCCCGGGTCGCGGCTGTGGAAACTCTGCAAGAACGGCAGACCCTGGAAAGGTGTCCCTTGGCACTGCAGTGCCAACACATTGAATCACGGGAAGGGCAGGAGGACCTCAGATGATTACACCCCACACCCCCGACAAGGTGACTGGGGCAGCCGGGGTCGTGTAGAAATAGCATCTCGGTTCCTATTCACTACCAATTTGCACACCTCCTCCTCCTCTGCCCCAAGAATGCCTTCCTCTTCAGGAAGAACGGCGGCCTTATCCGTGGAAACAGCACTCTTTTGGGTGACATTCACGGCGCTGTCCATGGCTGCAAGCGACTGCGTTGACAGCTCAAACGCACGAGCCTCCGCTAGCGCCGCTTGGAATGTCAGATCCCTAATGGCCAAGAGGCGCTGCTTAAAACAACCATCTCTCACCCCAATTACAAGTCTGTCAAGGAGGTAATCGTTCAGGTCAGCGAATTTGCAATACAGTGCCGCTTGGCGAAGGGCGGCCACATAGTCGTTTATAGACTCCCCCTCGGCTTGGTTCCGCTGATAAAATTTATAGCGCCATGCACACCGTGAGGGAGCTGGGGCATAATGGTCCTGCAATGTTTTTAAAAAGTCATCCCACGAAACGTCGTGGATCGAAGTAGGGGCAAACAATGCGGGGGCAGTTTCAAACATCTCGGGGCCACAAAACCCCAGGAAATATGATCTTTTCCTATCCCCGGAAATTTCTGTGTACCCATTGGAGATTAAGAAGCAATCGAAACGGGCGACATAGGAGTCCCACGTCTCCCCTTGGGGATTGAAGGGGGCGAAAGTAAGCTGCACTGACATCTTCACTTACGTACAGAGTCCAAGCATAGAATTCTCCGAAGAAATGGCTAGAATCCTCGTCGCCAGTATAACAGAGGAGGCCTTAGATAACTGATAGATTGAATACGGAATGCATGCCAGCAAGGCAGGTACAGGCTTAGAGAGAACATTCTAATACATACAGAGTTATATAGCACCGCAGGCTGAGGCAGGAACCAATCAATACACAGTAACTTTCCCGCTTACAAAGTAACTATGGAAAGCGCCCTATCAGAACCTTGGATAGGGACGCCAATCGCACGGCTCTAACCGGCCGGCTGTTTCTAAGCAAACACAGCATTCCTCACCAAGTTATCTATAAAAACAATAAAGGTGAGAAATAAATAAAATGCATAATAAATAGGATTCTTGGTCAAGTGGAAAGTTGATAAATTATAAAACTATTTTTTTTAAATAACTACATTTTCCAGCAATATTTTTAATTGAAAATTCTAAAACTTGTCAAAACAAAAACAGATTCCTGGATGATATGAGTCTATTTTCATATATATAAATATGGCTTCGATGCAGATACCAGCTTTTGATGATACATTCTCAAAATACTGTATGATTCTCTCTATAGTGATGAATTGTTTTCTATTCTGGTTTTTAAAGGATGTATATGGTACAGAATATTTAGTTATATTTTAAAGTGCATTCATATTTATAAGACATGTCTGTCCCAAGCAGGCAGTAGCACATTGTAAATATAAGTCAGACTTGATAATGCAAATATGGGCATTATGAAATTTTATTCAAGAAAATGTAAGTCATTCTGAACACTTACTATAAAATAAATAATAAGTTGGACTACCGGTATATTGTAAATAATCTTTCAAGGATGCATATTAGTACAGAAATGAGCTGTGTGTGTGTGTGTACATACACATACAATTTATATAGTAGATAATGTATATTTTTGTGTGTGTGTGTGTAATATGTTTGTAAACATATGGCATATATACATAGAATTAAATAGTATATTTTGGATGTTCATTAATAGTAAATAGAGAAATTGTGTCTCTTTGAGGAGAGGAGAGGCCAGGCACCCTTACCCTAACTGAAACCCTTGACATGAGTGACATCAAGTTGGCCACCATTAAGCCAGTCACATGACCTTTAAGCCGCCACCACTCGGTCACATGCTCATCAAGCCACTCCCACCTGGCCACATAGCCAGCAAGCCACACCCACAAAATAAGGCACGCCCACAGTGTGGCAGTAAAAATTTTTGCAGCCCTTCACTGCATTTATTGAATAATCAATAGAGAAATTTAAAGATAGTGAGTTCAGTGAGATTTGGTTTTGAATGACTCGTTGTTTTCTAAATAATGACTTATGGCTTTTTGGATTATGAGAACCCAGCCATATTGAAAGCTAATTGTGGCTTAATGGAACTTGTGAGCACAATCATGGTCAGCCATTATGTTTTTTTATAATACTTGAAAATTATATGAACTGTTGTGATTCAGTCTGAGGCTCCTCAGGGAACGGCTGGAACTCTGCCGGCTCCATGCTCAGAGGGGGAACAGGAGGAGGAGGAGGACCAGGCAGACGGGGAAGAGGAAGGTCAGGACGAGGAGGAGGGAGAACAGCCTGAGACCCCTGGGGGGGGAGCTCTCCCCAGCGAGTAGCCTGGAGTCATTAGATGAGAACGCACAAGCCATCATAGATATGAGGCAGAGAAGGGCAGCACAACGAAGGGGACAATTAGCCAGGTATTTCCATCCCTAATAGGAACAGCTGGGTTTGGGTGTGGTTCTCCTCAGAAAGGTTGAAAAGGCAGGCCCGCCCTTCCTGTATTGTGGAGAGTTATCCTTTGGGAGTCCTGTGACCTTGCTTCGATCCTTGGCGTCTCTGATTCTGGCTTGTGGCCTCGAAGGCTGAAAACTTGGGAGAGGCGTGGGTTTTATTATCCACAGTGGTGTGTGTGCCAGCAAGAAGCCTGTTGTATTGTCTGGCCGTCGTGACTTTTCTGTGAAGCTTCATAGCATTCCAGTTTGTAAGAACAGTTTTTGTTATCTGTGTTTGTTTTCAAAGATATATAATGACTTTGCTTTTTACCAGCGTGTCTGGATACTCTTTTTAGTTGGTGTTGACGTTTGGGGGAACCCAGACAGAACAATGAACAATACATATTATTTGACAGCTAACATTATACAAACTTAACTAATAGATGTTGAGATCCTGTCCCACCACTCCTGATAATATGCCTTTAAGTGAATGCATCTCAAAATTCTTCAGGCTAGAGACTCTTGCCATTATTCTTATAACATCAGTGGTAATCTATGTATGGTAAAATCACACTCAACTGTTCAAGGGCTAGGTGATCAAGCTTATTCCAAGAAATTTGAAAAATGCTAGCATAAATTCCAGTGCATCCAAAATATTGTTGCTGATGTTTAAGATTCTTATGAGTACATAAAATTCTGAAGAGCAGACATGAATAATATAAAGGCTTCCTCCTTTTGACATAGATAAGCCAGTGAGATAACTTGATTAATATTACATCAACTGTAAGAATAGGCATTTGAAGATAATAGGAGAGGTCTGAGATAGGCCAACGGGGCAGGTTACAGACTAGACACACTTTCTAGCAAAGGAAAAAACTAGAAAATTAAGAAGAAACAGCTGAAACATGAATGGCAATCCAAATCCAAAGCAGTATTTACCGTATTTTCGCTCTATAAGACGCACCTGCTGATAAGACGCACCTAGATTTTAGAGGAGGAAAATAGAAAAAAAATATTTTGAGCCAAAAAGGGGAGAGGAAGAGAGGAAGGAGTGAAAGAAGGGAGTGAGGGAGGAAAGAAGGGAGGAAGGAAAAGGAAAGCAAGAAATGGAGGGAGGAAAGGAAGGAAGGAAGGAAAGAAAGAAAGAAAGAAAGAAAGAAAGGGGGAAGGAACAGGAACAGAGGAAGGAAGCAAGGAAACTTATGAAAGGGGAGAGTAAGAGAGGAAGGACTGAAGGGAGGGAGGGAGGGAAGAAGGTAGGAAGGAGAAAGAAAAGAAGAAATAGAGGAAGGGAAGGTAAAAGAGAGAAAGAAAAAGAGCAAGAAAGAAAGAAAGAAAGAAAGAAAGAAAATGAAAGAGAAATAAAAATAGAGAGGGGGAATGAAAGGGAAGGAAGGAGAGAAAGCAAGAGAAAGAAAGAAAGCAAGAGAAAGAAAAAAGAATGAAAGAGCAAGAGAGCAAGAGAGAAAAAGAAAGAAAGAAAGAAAGAAAAAAAGGCAACTTCAAAGAAAGGCTCACTGAGCATCTCTCACTCTCTCTCTTTCTATCCCTCTTTCTTTCTTTCTCTTCCTTTCTCTCTCTCCTCTTCCTTTATCTCCTCTCTCTCCCTCCCTCTCTCTTTCTCTCCCCCCTCTCTCCCCCTTTCCCTCTCTTTCTCTCTCTCCCTCTCTTGCTATCTCTCCCCCCTCTTCCTCTCTCTTTCTCTCCCCCCTTTCCCTCTCTCTTTCTCTCTCTCCCTCTCTTGCTATCTCTCCCCCCTCTCCCACTCTCTTTCTCCCTCTCCCTCTCTTTCTCTCTCTCCCCCTCTCTCTTTCTCTCCCCCGTTTCTCTCACTCTCTCTTTCTCACTATCTTGCTGTCTGTTGCTCTCACTCACTCTCGTTCTCTCTCCGTTCTTCTCAGCGGTGACGCGCGCACGCCCTGCCCGCCTCACCTTTGCCGAGAGGGCTCTCAGCAAGGGGGTTGTAGGAGAGGCGGGGCCGGCGGCAAAGGTGATATTCAATGTCGGGGGTGCACGGGCGGTTGCACGCACTCCCTATCTCCCTGCTAGCCCACTCGGAATATTCAAAATAAGAAAAACCTTCACCGGCAAAGGCTTTTCTTATTTTGAATATTCCGAGTGGGCTAGCAGGGAGATAGGGAGCGCGCGCAACCGCCCATGCGCCCCTGACATTGAATATCGCCTTCGCCGGCCTCCGCTGAGAAAAGCCTTTGCCGGCATTTCCTCTCGGCGTCAAGGAGGCGCAGCGGCGGGCGGAGAGAGGGAAGCGGGGGCAGCGGCGTCCCTCCTGGCCTTGGTGGGCCGCCCGACCCTCCCCACCTCCTGCAAACGCGGCGGGCGGCGGGGGGAGAGCGAGGAGCCGGTTCCGGCGGGCGCGGGGCTTGGCTGGCTGGCTGGCGGGGGGAGCGCCGCTGGTGGTGCGGAGGGAGACCCTCCTCCGGGAGGGAGGGGGCCAGGCAGCAGCTAGCCAGCCAGCCGGCGGGATGGCGCTTCCGAGTTCGCAGCCTCCCCCCCCCTCCCTGCCTGCATCTTCGCTCCATAAGACGGGGCTGATTTTTCATCCTACTTTGGGAGGAAAAAAACTGCGTCTTATGGAGCAAAAAATACGGTATATAAAAAAGATAACACGAGTGATTGCGAAGCTTAAAAACATATTTTTTAATTAAATAAATAATTAAATTAATTTATTTATTTTTAATTTAATTTCTGCCTGTTAGATAAGTAGACAGTGTTAATATATTTATTGGAGCTCATTTGCAAATTCAAAGCTGATGAGGTTTCTACTTCAGACAAAGTGCTTCCTCTGACTGTATTTGTATCTTGTGGAAAAATGATAAAATTATCATATTCATAATGATATATAACTAGAATGTTGAATTATTTGCTACTGAAGCAGAACAGATTGAACAATTACACATGTAACATAAACTAGATTTATTGAGGAAAACTACATTTACCCATCTGCTTGTAAATGGACTGTATAGTTATAGGATGTTTTGTACAGAACATTAATTATGACAAAACAGAACTTTTAAACAACTACTTCTGGCTCTTTGGTTGTTCCAACACTGCTGTCTTGAACATTTTAACATCCAAATTAATTCCACATGAGATGAAATCTGTTTATCTTTTATCTTTTAACCCTGTAGGCGTCTGGCAGGAAATAGCTTGACATATATTCCTAGAGGAACATTTGCTGGACTCTTTAGACTTAAAGTATTGTAAGTAAATTATAGTATTGTTTTATGCATTTTAGGTGATATATAAAAATCTGGAGATTTATGCTAATAAAATATTTATTTTGATACAGCTCTTTATAATAAAATGTCTTCACTCCTAAACAATTTTCCAAAATCAATTTACTCATGATATTAGCATCTTTGCACAATATCAGAGGAAATCTGATTTTATTTAAATGTTTGCTTCATTAACTTCTAACAAAGGATATGTTTTAGTTTCCAAATAACATTCTATTGATAATTCTGCTGATGAAAATATTAACTTTTATTTCTAATTTCATTTTAATGGTGAAAATATAAAATGAACTAATTAATTACTGTAAACATAGTAAGTATTAATATTTAGAGTTTGTATCTTCTTTATAGATCCACTCAATCTGGAAAAAATATTATTTTTGCTTAAAGCTAGAATATTTTTTCACTTTCCTAGGATTGTCATAATTTAGTTTATGAATCTAAACTAATACAGAAGAAAATAAAATTCATGCATTATTGAAGATTGTCCCATAAATTGTGTTAGAATGAATTTGATATTTGATCAATGCTATATCAAATGCAAAATTCAGATGTATCTCACAAATCTATCATAGCAGATCTTTGAAGAGATCAATATTTTCTTGCTAGATAACAATAAAGATGCAATGTTTTTGTCTAGTTTTTTATTTTTATTGTAATCTTTTGAGTAAAATAAAAAAAAATGATTTAAAAAACCTAGATTCTGTTTTCTAGCTGGACAAAATACCATTGTAGCTTGCCTCAAGCTTTCCCTGGTCAGCAAGATAATATTTTATGGATCACTTCATTTGATCATCAACTCTAAAGCCTAGGTAAATTCTACATTGAGAAACCAGATAAGTAAAAACTGGCTTAAGTGCAGATAATCAATCCAGTTGTTGGTAATATTCATCAAGTCAGGTTCCTCGATAAATACAGTCTTGTTGTACCTAGCTAATAGAAATCTACCTAATTTAACTCTCTTACAATAAGGATCCCCAGCCCCTGAACTTTGGACCAGCATTGGTCTATGGATGCCAGAAACTGTTTCACTCAAGCAAGTGAAGCCCCATCCACTGGATGCGAACAAACTCATGTCTCCTCCGATCCATGAAAAAACCTCTCTCCAAAAAATCTCTCTGATGGCCAAAATGTTTGGGAGCACCATCTTATAGCTTTGAAGGGAAAGTTAAAATCTAGGTTTCTGATATTCTAACTTTTTAATAAAGTGTGCATTACAATAACCAAACAGTTATTGCAACTAAAATTCAAGTTTTGGATAGCAGTAATTAGCAAGATTTTTCTATGAAATTATTTATTTATTTATTATTTACTATTTATTTATTTATTATATTTGTAATTCTAATTAACATGAGACAACAAAATTAGCTCTCTTTTTTATTGATCTCTTTTATGTACCAACATAGAATGCTTCAGAACAACCTGTTAAGACAAGTTCCCTCTGAAGCACTTCAGAACCTATACTCTCTCCAGTCTCTGTAAGTATACATATATTTGTTATGTCAGCTTTTAAATTCTGAAATATATTATACAAGCTATCTTCAAAACTTTTTTAGTAAGACTATCCATTTCCACACATGATATTATTTTTTCGATAGTTTCTTCTTCCATGGGTATGGTTTTATTTTTCCAGTTTTGTGCGATCACTATCCTCGCAGCTGTTGTTATGTGGAGAATTAAATACAATTGATCTTTATCAAAGTGTCCACGAGCTAATAGAAATAATTCAGGCTTCTTTTCTACCTTTCTCTCTAATATGTCTTCTAGCCATAACTGAATTATTCCTCAATAACTCTTAATTTTTTTGCAACCCCACCACATGTGCCAATATGATCCGAATTCCTTTTTACATTGCCAACATCTAGGTGAACGTTTTTTATCTATTTTTGCTAATTTTGTGGGGGTCATATGCCATCTGTAATACATCTTCTACCAATTTCCTTTATATGCTGTAGCTAATGTCAACTTTTTATTTCTACTCCACATCTGTTGCCATTCATTAAAATTAATTGAGTATCCAAAATCCTGTGCCCATTTAGTCGTATTTTCTTTCGCTTGTTCAGTTTTCATTTTAAAATTTAATAGATAACAGTAGAATTTTAAAATCAATTTATCTTCCGGGCCTAGTAATATTTTATCTAGTGCTACTTTCGTTTCAATATTCCCCTCTTTCCTATCTTTGTCTAATCTTGATTTTAACTGTAAGTATTCCCACCATTCCAGATTGACTTCCTCTTCTTTCAATTCTATCCTAGTTTTTAAGATCCTTTCTTCATTTATTACTGTTTTATATGTTATTATTGGAATTTCTCTATATGTTTGTATTTTAATTATTAATATTAATTGGATTTCTGAGATGTATACTGTTATGTACTTTTGATATGTTGTGAACTACCCCGAGTCCTCGGAGAGTGGTGGCATACAAATCCAATAAATAAATAAATAAAAAGTAATATATTGGGTTTTGTGCATAAATATCTGCTGAGTCTAAGAAACACCAGAGAGCTGAAGAGAGATATGGGAGGGGAGGAGAATGGTTTAAGCGCCAATTGCAGAAGAATCTTATTATATCTCTTCTTTGACTTCCCTAATGGTGGCATTTCTGCCACAAAGAAGACAAAGTGGGATACAAAGTTGGAGGTATTATTAGATATCTTTTTTGAGAATCTACTTTAGTCTTACAGTTGCAGTTGTAGATTCAATAAATTGGAAAAAAAAACCAACTCAAAACATTGGAACTAGAGCACTACGGTAATAATTCAAATCAATCAACAAATAAAATCGCATCTGAAGTTGTAAAAATATAAATTTCATCTACAGTTCTTGGAGAATGTTCTGGATTCTGGTTAGAACTTTGGTTAAATTGGAAATAATGCTTACTGAATGCAGGATTTCATAAACAAAAACTCCATTTTTATTTCTCCTTTCCTCTGTATTCAAAATGTATTACAGGCATTCACATTCCTTCCTCTCTTATCTTTAGCAATTAGAGCTCACAAACACATTCCTCCAAGCCTCCTCCCTTATCTTAAGATTTATGTCTATGCAGCGTAGTTCAAAGCACTAAGAACATCTGTGAAACAGCAAAGAATGAACTAACTTACTTCGTAGCCATACCGGCATTCGTCCATGATGGATTTACAACATTGAAAACTCCGCCCTTCTTCCCCGCTGGCACCCGGATGTGATGAATAAATCACTTCAGTAATTAACCCATTCCTCCCCTTAATATCTTTTCCCTAACACTTGTTCCCTGCGCCCTTGAACCCTTCTGAAATGAGGATTTAACCAGCGATTATCTGTCTCTTCTTCACTGGAGTCTAGACTCATAGCAACATCCTGTGGCTGGCCTCCCACCTGTTCTGATACCTGTAATCCAGGACCTGCCACTAATTCATAAACACTATCTGTATCAGAGTCATCAAGCTCATCGCCATCCTCCAACTGACCAGGAGTATATACTCCCAGAACTATTACATTGTTTAAATAAATAATATAAATAAATAAATAATTTATTTTTCTCCACATTTTGATATAATTTTTCAATATGGTAAATCATTACATTTAAATTACATTTAAATGTAGTGACCTCTACTAACTGTGAATTTTTAAATATATATATATATACTTAATTACTGTGCAAAACCCACTCTGGTGTAAATGCATAATGTCATCAGATTCAAGTATGGAAATGATGAAATTTGTACATGTCTTCTCACAGAAAAACACATATATTTAGAAACATAGAAACATAGAAGACTGACGGCAGAAAAAGACCTCATGGTCCATCTAGTCTGCCCTTATACTATTTCCTGTATTTTATCTTAGGATGGATATATGGAATTATTACATTAAAAAGAATATTTTTTAAAGAAATAACATATTTTGTCTCTCATTATGACCGTGAATCCCGCAGAGGAGGTGGGGTAGCTATATTTTACAAAAAAATCTCTAAACATTAAAAACATCAAAGTTGCGCAGGATCTATTACTCCCTGAAACTATCCCTTACTCTGCTACAGAGCTCCTGACTATGACATCGCACATGCAAACAAATTATCAGCACTACTAACATGGGCTACCCACTGCCCACAATCCATCATCTTCCTTGGTGACCTCAACCTATCACATATTAACTGGACATTAAATGAATGTAGCATGGAACCTATCCACTCTACTATATATAACACAGTCACTAGTCTGGGACTTGAACAACTTGTAAGTGGCAATACTAGATTAGATAACTGTCTGGATCTCATCTTCTGCAACAGCAACAGTACAATATATGGCTTACAAATAAAAGAACCTTTTTCTGACAGTGACCACAGCATGATAAACTTCAGTCTCAACCTAAGCCACACTAAGATCCATCCAAATAACGCGACTCCGAAATTCAACTTCAAAAAAGCGAACTACGAACTCATTGATGCCCATCTTTCAACATTAAACTGGCAAACTTTATTCTCTAACTGCAACTCTATGGATGACCTCTACAAACATTCTTGCTTGAGATGAAAATAATCATTTGCATCTGCCTCAACCAAGAAAAATAACCTCCTCATCTCAATAAGAAAATTACAATTAAAAAAAATCTCTGGCGTAAAAACAAAAAGGGACAAGTAGTAAACTTCACAAGCCGTTATAAAAGCATATGCAAACAAATAAAAGCAGAATGTCTCAACTACCACAGCATACAAGAGGAAAACCTTCTATGCACCAAATCCAATCGTGCCTTCTACAACTTTGTCAACAACAAACTCAAGGACTCTAGACCTATCCCACCTCTCAAAGGACCCAACAACAAAGAATACCACGATGATTCATCCAAAGCTAATCTTCTCAATTCATTCTTTGGCTCCGTCTTCGTCAACAGCAACGGCTCATCCCCCAAATTCATCACTCACACCTCAAACTCTCTCAATGACCTAACCAAAATAGACTTCACTGAAGACCGAGTTGAAAACACATTACGTGACCTTAAACCTTCCCTATCAGTCGGACCAGATGGTCTATGTGCATACTTCCTTAAAAAGCTCTCTTCTGCTATAGCTAGACCACTAAGCATAATTTTTGAAAAATCCTTCAGTACCAGCACACTTCCTAAGATATGGTCAAAAGCAATGGTCATCCCTGCCTTCAAAAAAGAAGACCCCTCTCTTGTCGATAACTACAGACCAATATCGCTATGCTGAGTCCCATGTAAAGTTATGGAATCAATTATAAACCAATCAATTACTCTCCACTTAGAAATTAATAATCTGCTCTCTAACAAACAATTTGGATTCAGAAAAAAAACTATCCTGCAATCTACAGCTCCCTCTCGCAAAAACATATGGACAACTCATCTTGATCAAGGAAAATCTATAGATGCAATTTATATTGACTTCTCCAAAGCCTTTGATTCAGTGGTCCATGACAAACTACTTCAAAAACTCAAATCCTATGGCATCTCAGGATCCCTCCACAGCTGGATTACTGCATTTCTGTCTAACAGGCAACAAGTGGTCAAAATAGGAAGCTCCATATCCACACCCATCCCTGTTAAAGCGGTGTCCCCCAAGGTAGCGTACTGGAACCTACACTCTTCATTCTCTACATCAACGACCTTTGCGATTTCATCACAAGCAACTGTGTTCTTTTTGCAGATGATGTAAAACTCTTCAACACCACTGATAACACAACTATTCTACAAAAAGACCTAGACTCAGTTTCTGACTGGTCCAACACATGGCAACTCCAAATCTCAACCAGAAAATGCTCTGTCCTACACATCGGCAAAAAGAATCAGAACTTCAAATACAAACTTAATAAACAAATTATCACAGATAATCCCCACTTGGTCAAGGACCTCGGGATATTAATGACTAAAGATCTAAGTGCAAAGCCCACTGCAGCAACATCACTAAGAAGGCCTCAAGAGTTGTTAATCTAATCCCATATAGCTTCTGTTCTGGAAATCTCACACTACTTACCAGAGCTTACAAAACGTTCACCAAACCCATATCGCATCTCAGACATTTACACCCTTGAAAATGTTGAAAGATACTTCACAAAAAGAGCCCTTCATTCTTCAACTCGAAACAGAATACCCTACGAAACTAGACTTACAATCCTGGGTCTTGAAAGCTTAGAACTGCGATGCCTTAAACATGATATAAGTATTGCCCACAAGATCATATGCTGCAATGTCCTGCCTGTCAAAGACTACTTCAGCTTCAACCACAACACAAGAGCACACAAAAGATTTAAACTTTAAACAACACAAAACTTTAAACTTTAAACAACACAAGAGCACATAACAGATTCAAGCTTAATATTAACCGCTCCAAACTTGACTGTAAAAAATATGACTTTAGTAATTGGGTTGTCGAAGCGTGGAACTCCTCCTCTATAGTAACATCCCCTAACCCCCAACATTTTACCCTTAGACTATCCACGGTTGACCTCTTCAGATTCCTAAGAGGTCAGTAAGGTGTGTACATAAGCGCACTAGAGTGCCTTCCATCCTCTGTCCTATAGTCTCTCCTATATCTCATATTTCTTCTCTACTATATCCTCTATAACCTTCATTGTGTATTATTGTGTATTGGACAAAATAAATAAATAAAAATAAAATAAATATTTAAAACCAATTCCTGGAGGCACCTCTGCAGGTCCGACAGGAAAATGGCGTTCCCCTCATCTGAGAGGTGAACGCCATCGGCCCGGTAGAACCGGGGCATTCCAAATTTTATCAAGGGATGCTTTACCATACACCCCCCCCCCAACTCCCTAACAACCTTCCCAATGGCCTGGTTGACCCTTAACCTGGCCCGTTAACGGCTTTAGGGGATACAGCATTCTGCCAGACCAGTCTGGGGGGACTCCCAGACCACACGATACGTGTGTCTGGATACGCAGCGGCAATGGCCCTCAGGCCATCGCAGGCTTGGATGCACTAGAGTGCCTTCCATCCCCTGTCCTATAGTCTCTCCTATATCTCATATTTCTTCTCTACTATATCCTCTATAACCTTCATTGTGTATTATTGTGTATTGGACAAAATAAATAAATAAAAATAAAATAAATATTTAAAATAACCTGTGAATGGCTAAAAATCCAAGTTATGCATGTTTCTGTGTGATGTCAAGCATTTATTCTCCAATTTAATTTTTAAAGGGAAGTACAGTGGTACCTCGAGATACGAGTTTAATTCGTTCCGGACCTGGGCTCTTAAGTCGAGCAGCTCTTATCTCGAACGACTTTTCCCCATAGGAATTAATGTAAATAATTTTAATTGGTTCCAGCCCTCAAAAAACTCACAAAGTTAGTCTAAATTATGCAGAAAGACATGTTTTTAATGAAGAAATGTACATGTACATATAAATGAATAATGAAGTTTCTTTCACTTAACTTGTAAACTTTCTTAAACTTTTAAATTTACATATGTTCAACTTCTCTGCCACCCAATCCTGTAGGACAGAGGTCCCCAACCCTTTTTGCACCAGGGACCGGCTTTAAGCGATCAAGAGAGGAATGGGTGAATGAATGGACGGAGGGTGGGAAGGAAGGAAGGAAAGAGGGAAGGGACAAGGACAGAGGAAGGAAGCAAGGAAACTTATGAAAGGGGAGAGTAAGAGAGGAATGAGTGAAGGGAGGGAGGGAAGAAGGTGGGAAGGAGAAAGAAAAGAAGAAATAGAGGAAGAGAAGGTAAAAGAGAGAAAGAAAAAGAGCAAGAAAGAAAGAAAGAAAGAAAGAAAGGGGGAAGGGACAGGAACAGAGGAAGGAAGCAAGGAAACTTATGAAAGGGGAGAGTAAGAGAGGAATGAGTGAAGGGAGGGAGGGAGGGAAGAAGGTGGGAAGGAGAAATAAAAGAAGAAATAGAGGAAGGGAAGGTAAAAGAGAGAAAGAAAAAGAGCAAGAAAGAAAGCTGCAAGCCCCCCCCCAAGCCCCCCAGGCCGGCTGCAACCTTTTAAAACACGCGCGCCGCTTCGCAGCTGTCTCCTGAAGCCGAACGCGGAAGTTAGCGTTTGGCTTCAGGAGACAGCTCCTTGGCGCTTGTATCTCGAATTTGGGCTTGTAAGTAGAACAAAAATATCTCTCCCCTCCCAGCTCTTATCTCGAGCTGCTCTTAAGTAGAGCAGCTCTTATGTCGGGGTTCCACTGTACTACTGAATCTGAAAAGCTTCAGCAAGAAAATACTAAAGTAACAGTGAAACTTCATTATATTAATTATGAAGTGGAAATTCTGATTATTTATGACAGTAAACTTCAAAGTCTAACGTTTGTCATTAGAAGAAAATGGACTGTAGTAATGATAGCTCATATAAACAATGGGTCCTTTATTGAGGCAGAGATACTTAAAGCTTCAATTCCATTTCTAAATAACTATCTCACTGTCCTTTAATCTTGGTTTAAATATCTTTCCAAAAGGCAGGAAAGGTAAATAAGTAAGAAAACAGAGGAGTTGGGGACCCTAGCTAAGCACTGGTGTTTGGTAACAGAATTAAAATAAAAAGAGAATTAGAGTGGTCAGCAGGAACTTTAAACAGCTGTGGATCAGGCTCTAGATAAAGTGATACATTCATGTGCAGAATAGCTACTATCCATTTGAAAGGAGGTAGTGGGCAAATGGGAACTCTTCAACAAAAGGAATTAGAACAATTTATTTTGTTGTAAATGAGCCTGAAAAAGGTTTGTTGAGATTCAGTTTCTTGTTCTGTATAGCCTAGTAATTATCTTTCCATAGTCTGCTTCTAGTCTTGGTTTTCTATTTAAAAAGTAATTCAAATGTCTGTTCCTCTTTTTTTAATTTTCAACTTGAGACTATGGGGAGGGGAAAACAGATGTATAAAAATTAATTAGATCAGCTTTCAAAATAAAAATTCTTCAAGAAATTATAAGGTTCACAATTAGTAATTATAATTAATTTGATCTGAATATTGTTAACCACTTTGTCTAATTTAATGATGAATAAATGAATTTACTGATGTCTAGCTAATCTTACTGCTCTTCTACTGCACACTATTTTTTCTAGTGTAAATACATCTGGTGTTTTCCCTGAAACTATTTACTTCCACATTCATTTGTTGCCTAACATGAAACAAACTGTTTTATACTCTGAAATTTCCAGCTTCAGACTGCTATACAGTAATGTATTGTTGTAGGACTATGCGATCATCAAGTAACATGTCCTAATAGATATTTGGTGGTAGCTGCATAGATCCTCCATTTAATAAAAGTAAGAGCAGTTTGCATGTAAAAGCCCAGGCCTTTTGCTGCTCTCTGAAAAGAATTTTGCTTGATGTGGTATATGCAATGGCTGTCAAACTAATTGGGTTTTTTTCATTCAGTCTTCAGCTCAGTCTACAAAGAATTGTAATTGGTTGTCATATGTTTACTAGTCTGCTTATTGTCTTTTAACTATAATGAAACATGGCTTTAAAAAGCATTCTAAAGCAACAACCATACTTTATTTGCTTTTGAGGTAATTTGTATGTTTTAAGACCATAATTCTGGTAATTTCTTCCAAGAATAATAAATGTGTATTCTTATAAACAAAAGACTCTCAGGAGAGGGAGGGGGAAAAGTAAAAAAATCAGTTGTAGCAGCACCTTTTGTCTTGGTGTGCAACATTTATGCATGTACAAAAGGAGTAGTGCTGCTGTCATACTGCCACAACTGCCATCTTGATTTTTTTCTCTTTTACCTCCAAGGGTATTGCAACTTTCTTTCATTTCATTTCACATTTGAGTCATATTATTACATCATATGAGTCTTACAACTCAGCAGAACATGAAAATATTAATGTATATTTAATTTTATTTCTCAATGAAAATATACATAATTTTAATGTCTAGTATTGTTTTTTTATTTTTTATTATGCAGAGCCTGCATAGCTCTGCTCCATCTTCATCTAAAAGCCTTCTTCAGACTGTATTTATTTGTTTATTTATTTATTTATTTACTTACTTACTTACTTACTTACTTACTTACTTACTTACTTACTTACTTACTTACTTATTTATTGGATTTGTATGCCACCCCTCTCCACTGATAGGCACAGAAATTTGTGACAGCAATCACCATTTGCATAAGGAATTGTTGGGACTCTGAAGGTGAGAGCTGCTTCCAGGAAGCATGGAGAACAGTCCTGTCGGGGTGGAAGGGAGAGAAGAGAGGTAGGAGGGTCTGCTGCAGCCCCATAATAAGAGTGAATGACCAGTGCGGGGCAGGAGGCTGTTTGACCAGTGCCACTGCCAAAAGGCAGAGGGTGAAACTACCCCATGAGCCCTGTACTGGCGTACCTCAAGGGCCCTAAAGCCAGCTCATCCATGCCCCAACACCTGATTTGCCTTAGGGTAGAAGCTCCACCAGCTTCATCCAATAGGACCCCCTGGCTCACAGCCACAATGGAGTAGGAGGCTGAGCAACTTGATGGTGCTGGGACCATGAGATAAGGTGGGGGTGGAGTGCCCCATAGGCCCCGCACCAGCTTACCTTAGGGTCTCTGCAGTCAAGCAATCCATGCCTCAACATCTGCTTCATCTCACGGCCGTGGCACTAACACAACACTTCCTATTACCCCTGGAAGCGGAGTAACGACGCTGAGACATGTTGTGGATTAAATACGGGTCATTTATTGAATTAACATAAATTTAAATAAATTTAAATACGTCAATTTAAATATTTAAATTCAGAACGAACTAAGGACCTGCAGAGGCCAAAACTAATGGGGCGGAAATTCCTACCAGAAATTTCCGCCCCTAACCTGCCAGACCCAAATGACCAGAGGGAGGCCTATACTGATATCTAAGTGCGCCGCACCCCCTAACCAATCCAGTCCGTGCCGTCAGTGTGGAATAGGCGAAAAAACGGCCGCCTCTAAAGGGGTGGCCGCAAAAAATTCCTATTCGGCCCCGAGGCGACCTCCTCAGGACACACTGTTGATAGCAGAGGGTGGGTGGGTGTTCGCTTCAGGAAAGCCGAGGGCAAGGGGGAGGTCCTGCCTGAGTCGCCCTTAAATAGGGCGACTCAGGACCTTCCCCCGACCAGCAGGCAGCGCGCTACCTTGGCGCACTGCCAAAAGCCGAACTTCTGGGTTCCAAAGGAACCCGGAAGTCCGGAGCTTGAAAGTGCTGCCGGCAGCGTCTCCCCAGCCCCGGAGGTAATTTTGGCCGACGGTTTAAGCCGTCGGCCGGGCATTTACCCCTGGAAGCGGAGTAACGAAGCTGAGACATGTTGTGGATTAAATACGGGTCATTTATTGAATTAACATAAATTTAAATAAATTTAAATACGTCAATTTAAATATTTAAATTCAGAACGAACTAAGGACCTGCAGAGGCCAAAACTAACGGGGCGGAAATTCCTACCAGAAAATTCCTTGGCAACATTGGGTAAAAACTCCTTGCTGAACCAGGTGAAGGTAGCCACCTTCACCTGGATCCAAGCCACGCCCCTTCATCATGTGGGAGGAGTTTACCCTCCAATCCCCGTGGGAAATTGGATCCGGTGATTCCCATGGACATCCTCTCTCCAATCCCCGACGTTGCTCCAACCTCTAGTTCATGGAGAGAGGCGGTCCATCACCCTTTGAAGGATGCCCAAAGGAGCATGCGCAGTTGCTTCTAAATGCCGCCCCTAACCTGCCACGGAGGGGGGTCAGATCTCAATCTTGGCCCCCCGACCCCCACCCAGCCTCCTAAACCAATTCCTGGAGGCACCTCTGCAGGTCCGACAGGAAAATGGCGTTCCCCTCATCTGAGAGGTGAACGCCATCGGCCCGGTAGAACCGGGGCATTCCAAATTTTATCAAGGGATGCTTTACCATACACCCCCCCCCAACTCCCTAACAACCTTCCCAATGGCCTGGTTGACCCTTAACCTGGCCCGTTAACGGCTTTAGGGGATACAGCATTCTGCCAGACCAGTCTGGGGGGACTCCCAGACCACACGATACGTGTGTCTGGATACGCAGCGGCAATGGCCCTCAGGCCATCGCAGGCTTGGATGCTCACCGCCAAGCCACTCAGAACACTGAGGTCGTTGCCCCCGAGGTGGAACACCAACAACTCGGGGGCTCTCTCAGACCGGCACCAGCCAAAAACCAGGGGGAGGAGCCCCTCCCAGCGCAGTCCCCTGCGGCCCCCAGATGACATCCCATGATGTGTCAGTCCGCAAAACCAGCAGTTGCAGCCGCAGTAGCGGCGCCTATTCAGGAAGACCTGGGCCTATAACTGATCTAGGTGCCACCCGCTGCCATCTAAATTTTAGTTTTCTAAACAAGACCGTCGACTCAGTAGAGTCACGGGCAGAACCTGCTCTCCATCTACCATAGCCGCTATTCCCATCCCCTCTAGAGTCAACCCTACTGTCATGGCCAATGTACAGCCGTACCTACAGTTCTAGGGGATACTAATAGCCTAATGCTATACTGGAGATACATCCAAGCCCAATGCTTGGGCAGAGTTGGACACCGGTCCTGGGCTCGACAACCACTGCCAAACCCCACAACATTCCTGAGTCGTTGCCACCTTGGCAAGACCCATACATGGGAAAAACAGACAAGACCCTCCTCCGTCTTCAGGACACAACCGGCGTATTCTGGCCCATGTCAAAACAAACAGTGCTGACTACCGCGTCAGCGAACTGGGCAGCACCACAAGGGATAACCGCCCCAGCAGAAGAAGCCCCTCAGTCACACTGTCTCGGCCAGCTGGGTAAACTGCCGCCATCCCTGATCCTCTGCGATCCATCCCGACTTCGGAGATCCCGGGGCTTCTCTCCTCGACACCTAAATGAAAGATAGGTAAAAAAGGGGGGGCAGAGAAAAACTCATATATGCTGTGGATACACAGCCAAACCATCGCCCCCCCAGCCCTAAAAGGTACTGAATCATTGCCACTTTGGCAAGACCCACGCCTGGGAACCACATACCAGACCTATGGTCCTTAGGGGTACAACCCGCCCTGGCACCGTAGGGGATAAACTGTCCCTGTCAGGGTTAGAGAAGCCCCTGATCCCAGCATCTCGGGCAAGTGGGGGGGGGGGACCCTGTCCACTTGCCTAATACCTGCTAACATCCAAACTCACCCGTGATTCAATGAGCCCTCCTCAACCCCACCTAACGGAAGGACAAGTTAGCTCATACAGACAGATATGTGAGCGGGAGGGGGGCCCTGGCATATTGCGGATGTACTGCCATACCCACGCCCCCATTGCTGAAGGCCTAACATGACAATAAGAACCCCAGTTAGCTGGAACCCATCACACCGGTAAGGGCCCCCCCGTAAGGCCCCTTACCGGTTGGCGCCTGGGCTCATGAAGAACCCGGCGAAGCAAACTGACCTTAATGGCAATTATACCCCTCACGGTAGCTGAAATCCCCCTAAAGGAGGAAGACAATGACTTCCCCTGTCATTATCATGTCCGGATCCCCGGCTATTAAGCCAGGAAGTCCGAATCTACCCTGTCCAGAAGGTTTAGTTATAGCACGTTGCTTGCATTAATGACTGAGCCGGTAGGGACCCCAGCCGTTAAAAACTGGGACAGCACAGGGTTGTACTCTTCGCCTTCCATAAAATGGCCCAGAAAGAATACCTTGGGTCAATTCTGCCCATCTCAGTCAGCCATACCCACCAGGGCGGGGCTTGGCCATTGCATGGCCAGTGGGAAGTATGACTTCCCAAACACAGGTCCTCAGATATACGACCCGCCCAAATCTTGGATGGCCTGAAGTATAAAACACAGTGAATGGATACACGCCAAACATCCTACAGTAATGTTACCAGGGGCGTTACCAATAAAGGGTACTCAGTGCATAACAGTAGTACGGACCAGGCATCCTGCATCGTTACCTTACTATCGTGCCGGTCTTACCCACAGGCGGAGCGACTCTGGTCCTTTCCTCAACGATCCGCTCTCCGCATTCACTGACTGGTGGAAGCAGCAGAGGAAAGGGTGATGGGAAAGTCACGGTGCTGCAGGAAAACTAAAAAAAACCCCAGTTGCAATCAGTACCCAATCAGTAAGATGAAGCTCTGAATGTACCCTGGTAACTTTGACCCTCCAAATGTAGCACTCACAGATGGGACAGCCTAAAATTGCTCCCCCAGCACAATAACGGTACCATCTTATGAAATGGGCCGAGAATGAAATGAGGAATTGAAGGATCACTGCCCTTCCCCCAGGAAGGATGTTATGGTCCGGGCCCCTGCGGTCTCTATGCGTAATGCCCAGGTGGAAACTCCCTCCGTACCAGGTAAGGGGAACAATTACATTGTTCCCCTATGTGCATGTTGCCACTGAAAACATGGATGCCCGTTAAGGCTTAGCAGTTCCTCTAGGTAGGCACTGCGCAGTCGCTATACCTTTTTGGAGGTATGGCCGGAACGGTGGACAGGCCATCCCATTTTGGTGGTGCCATGCCACTTCCCATATGTGTCCCTGACCATACCCGTACGCAACTGTATGCGCATGCCCATAAACGGAACCAGGCTGTCATCACCAGCATAATTGTGTTTATGTATCGTGTGAGGCATGGCTCACACACGTTGCAAACTATACCTAGTGAATGCACCCGTGCACGAGCTACGCACATATAAGCATGCCTATATATGCTGAATTAAATCTAGAGTCCCACTAACTACCCTTCCTGTTAAATGCTCCAATTAATCTAAACCTATTATTGCACTACTTTTGTTATACTGTATCAATACCTGAACACATAAGCCGAACAGGGTGCAGGCCTCTTCCAGAGGGAGAGGCCCGACCAAAGTAATCCCAATTCATTGTTCAATAGTAATCCAAAAACTGAAATGCATGATTAACAAATAAACAACTCTCGGTGTATGTCCAAGATTAATAATCTATCAACCATGCACCAGTCCCAGACCAAAAGAGAATGAATCAAAATACATGATTTCCCATAAATGAAAGCTTATAATATCAAAGGGGGATAGATCAGAATCATCCATAATTAGGGAAACAACTGATCCAACTTACCATTGCAATTATTAGGGATAAATTGATTACATCCCTTTAAATCAATACATAATATAATTAATATAATTATACCTTACCATTGGAATCAATAGGGGCAATTAATCAAATCCCTCTAAATCAGCTATATGTACAATATAAATAATATATAAGAAGCATGATCCACATCTTCATTAAAGTTATGAATAACTCATATAAAAAGCATGCCCAGGGCCTTGAAGGCAACTAAAAGTTAGCATTAGGCCAGAAAGGCCTCCAAGCCCGGAATGGGAAGGCCCCGAGGCCTGCAGGCCATTGAAGGGAAGCTATAGACCACCTAATCATGTTGGGTAATAAACTGGGGGAAAACTTTATTGAGGAATTGCCCATTAATGAAAACTTTGGCTGCCACATGCCCCACCCCCACCAGGCCATAATGGCCCCATTCGAGGGAAAGCTAGTGTTCGAGTGTACGAATGTGTTGATTTACGCGATAACAAAACCGGCTAGCAATCCCCCCCCCCGAGAAAAGCTAATCCCAAATCAGGGCCACAGAATACGTTGCCAGCGCGGGGTGGGGGAACTCCGTGGACTCAAACCTGGGGGCCTCTGCATTATAAGGCAGAGGCCCTACCCGTTAGACTATGGGCGTGGGCAAGAAGGAGGGGATACCCCTTTGCTGCCTCTTCCTCGGTGTTCCTCAGGGGAGTGGGACGCTCCGTTGTCGATCGGTCGGCTGTAAGGTCAGTAAACGCCAGGCGTGACCCAGACCAAGGCCGCGCCACGTGGAGGAGCCCACAGCTCAGCGAACACACGTTCGCTTCAGGAAAGCCGAGGGCAAGGGGGAGGTCCTGCCTGAGTCGCCCTTAAATAGGGCGACTCAGGACCTTCCCCTGACCAGCAGGCAGCGCGCTACCTTGGCGCGCTGCCAAAAGCCGAACTTCTGGGTTCCAAAGGAACCTGGAAGTCCGGAGCTTGAAAGAGCTGCCAGCAGCGTCTCCCCAGCCCCGGAGGTAATTTCGGCCGACGGTTTAAGCCGTCGGCCGGGCATCTCTGTTGCAGCCGTGAGCAAACAGCAGAAGTGGGCTGGCTGTTGGAGCTGCTGTTGTGATGCAGATATCAGACAATGGAGGGCTGTCTACAAGGGCCCTGAGGTAAGCCAATGAAATGTGCATGGGCAGCTCCACCCCCTCACCTTGTGGCTGCAGCAGGCTCTTAGTATGGCTTATTTTGTGGGGGAATAGGGCTTATGTTAGTCATGTGTAAAAATATGTTCAGGCTTATTTTCAAGATAGGTCTTATTTTGGGGGAAAACATTGCAATGTACTGCAATAAATATGTATTTTTTAATTCTAGATACCAAATTCATATCCAGCGGCAGGCCACCATTCCCGGTGCTACTGGAAAGGGTCGGGACTGCAGGAGCACGCACATGCCTGGTGCTGGATTTGGCTTCTGCGCATGCGCAGAAGCTGAATCTCATGCGAGGACATGTGCAAGAGAGATTTCTTGGGTTTCTTTGCTTCCCCACATGCGCAAAAGCAAAAAGGCCCAGAAACTGGCAAAATAAGGTGACAGTCACCGCTCGTTCTGTCGCACCGCTCATTGCAGCTCTGCCGTGAGTGGCTCAACCGCGTGCCTGCCATGTCACTTGTGGCCTGTCCACTCTCCCTACCCACTTGTGCAATCTCCTGCAGGCACTGAGAAGATGGGCTATGGCATGGGGAGCAGGCCAGGCAGCCCTGAGCTCTGACCGTGCAGCCTCTCTGTGCTCTCCCATGCCGCAGGCATCTCTTGGCGCAGTGATGTGTGTCAAGCAAGTCGGGGCCTTCAGAAGCACAGCGCTGCTCCCAAAGGCCACAATTCACTCGGGACGCCATCACTACATGCACCGAGAGGTGCCTGTGGCACTGGAGAGCAAAAAGCAGGCCAATCAGCCAGAGCTTGGGCAGGCCGCTGTTGCTGCTAGGTCCAGGTGCCGCTCTAGGCACTGCAGCAAGTTTCGGCTGCCGCACATGTGCAGCAACTGAAATCTCGCATGGATGTCCTTCCGGCAGTGAGATTTGGGCAAAAAATGCTGATTTGTTTGCTTCCACGCATGCACGGAAGCAAAAAAAACCTGGTAATTTTTATCAAAATCGTGCCAGTTACACGTGCACGGCACGTGCATGCCCAGCAGTAATGGAGCTGCATGCACAGCTCCATTTCTGCTACCAGAGTGGCGTTCCCCCCATTCCAGGGATGGGCCCATCCCTATTCATATCTAGTATTAAAATACTGACAATTCTTGTACTAACTGTTCAAGGATATATTTTATTAAGTTATTGAATATATGGTCAAAACATACACAATATATTACCGTGTTTCCCCGAAAGTAAGACAGTGTCTTACTTTCTTTTTATCCCCAAAAGCCCCACTATGTCTTACTTTCGGGGTATGTCTTATATTGTCCCGGGCACCGGGGCCGGCTCGTCTTCGGGCTTCGGCCCAGGCGAGGCCTCTTCGGGCGCCGGAGCCGGCGGCGACTTCCTGACGCGCTACCGGCTGGTGTCGTCTAAGCTCCGCTGCGCCCAGAACTTGGGCCACCCGGCGGGCGAGGCAGCAGCCCTGGCCGAAGCGGCGGAGCAGTTCATGGTGCTGGCGAGGGAGCTGCGCACCCAGGAGAGTCTCCCTTACGCAGCACGCCACCGCCAACTGGCACCAGGCTGCGTAAGGGAGATTCTCCTGGGAGCGCAGCTCCCTCGCCAGCGCCGCGAACTGCTCCGCCGCTTCGGCCAGGGCCGCCGCCTCGCCCGCTGGGTGGCCCAAGCTCTGGGCGCAGCGCACCACCGCCAGCTTGGGCCACCCGGCGGGCGAGGCGGTGGCCCTGGCCGAAGCGGCGCGGCTCTGGCTGCGGCACGAGCGGGAGCTCCGACTGCGGCAAGGCGAGCGGGCGGCGGCTTGCAGCGAAGGCGCTCGTCCCAGCAACCGAGTCCTGCCGAGACTCGGCTGCAAGCGGCCTGCGAGGCCGACCGGCTCCGAGGCGAGCGGCCGGAGCTGCGCCCTCCTTCACCCGCCTCCTTTCCGGCAGGCAGGTGGGGCTGCCCAACTGCGCAGAGTGGCTCCTCCCCTCCAGACACACGCTTCCCCGACACGCGTCTGCGGCTCCACACGTGCACCGAGGGAAATCCTTTGTGCCTTGCCGCCAAACTCTCCCACCTGCTCGGCGGCCGCAAGCCTCTCCCTGCCACCGCGCTGCCGAGGGAACCGCCGCCAGGGCTGCTGCCATGCTGCCGAGCAGATCAGCTGCTGGGCGGCCGAAGAAACCTTCCCTGGGTCTTCCCGACGTCATCGGGCTCCCCCCCCCGGCAATACCCCCGTGTTTCCCCGAAAGTAAGACATATGTCTTACTTTCAGGGTATGGCTTATATTAGCCGACCCCCCTGAAACCCCCAATACGTCTTACAATCGGGGGTGTCTTACTATCGGGGAAACACGGTATTAAAATTATGCTGGATTGTATTCTTTAAACTGCATCACTTTTTCTTGAATGACCTGGACATTTTAAATGAGTTCGTGAAAAATGTCATGTAATATTCTCTTTTATATGCTATCTATAAAACAAAACAAAATATATGATTCTTAAGTTGCTTGCCTTTGGCACATAACACAGCTTTTAAACTATCTCCATGTTAGCCATGTATTATAAATTGCATATAATGTATTGTTTATGAGTTAATGGATTTAGTTTTGAAAGTGCCAAAACTTTGATCAACTCAACTAAAATAAGGGAAAGAAAACTTAAGGTTTCATTGCATGCCTTAGAGATTGGCATGCCTTATTTACATTATGATAGGAAGCACAATCTCTAATTAAATATTTTACTATCTATAAATAGAACAATGGCTCTTAAGAATAAAAATAAAAGATCAGATAGACAGGAAACATTTGTGGCAATAGATTTTAAAAGTACTTTATAAACCCTTTAACTGAGTTATGTATTCTGTAACTTCTTATCTTAGTACAGTATTTTGAAAATTAACTCTGCTGGATTTGAATAAAATGTAACTTTATTACATTTTTCTCAATGTACAGTATATATTTTTCATATACATATACAATTTTTTTACATTTAAAACATGAACATCATTTAAAACAGTTGTATACAGAGCTAAACCTTTTCCTGAGCTTTTTTAGATTTGTAGACAATTTAAAATCTATAAATACTTGTCATATGTAAAGAATTTTGAACTAAGTTCCTAATTCAGATAATGTTGGCTAATTTAGGAAAGTGAACAGATATGAATATAGTGGGGCTTTTGCATAAATGTTCTTAGAACAGGAACCAGTTTGATACGGTGTCAAGGCATCAAGCTAAAAACTGGAAGACTGTTCTGGTCCTTTCTTTGGCAAAAATACCGCTGAGTATTGAGTCAGTCACACACTATCAGCTCTAAGAAGCAGACAATGGAAAACCACTTCAGAAACCTTGCCGGACAACTTCAGAGGCTTGTCCAAGTTGTAAAAAGTCAAAACTGACTTAAAAGGACCAAAAAAGAAAAATGTTCTTAAACTTGTTTTGTCATTTCTTCTAACCACATTTTTATTTTTAACCAATACTTTATTTACCATAGGACAAGTCCACCACATATGATAATAAGTTTCGTATCTATTTACATTTCCACATCTGGGAGATTTGCTTTGAAACATCTTTGCTATTCTTGCTGGGGGCAAATGCCACCTGTAAAACATTTTGTAAAGATTTTCTTTATAGGCTGTTGGCATCGTCAATTTATAGTTTCTTTCCCAGAGTTTTTGCCATTTGTCTGGTTCTTTAATATATCATAGTTTCTTTAACTTATTCCTCTTCCATTTTGAAGTTCAATAAATAGCTATATTTAAAAAAATTAATTATCATCTGTCCCAAAAATATCTGATCTAATTCTGATGGTTCTTTGTAAAATCCATACATTTTTGCATTTCTTGTATTGTGATTGTATTTGCATAAGTGGCCACCAAGCCAAATTAATTCCTTCATTTTTCAATTCTTGTTTCGATTTTAATTCCCCTTGTTCATTTTGAATATATTTATATCTTGTAATTTTTTCAAGACCAAGAACATTTGGATATATTAGTGCTTCCATCATGGATAGCCAGACTGGTATTTGGTTGTTTTGTGGATTCTAGTTATGTCCCCATTCCTATAGAGGATCTTGATGGGAATTTACTTTCCTGGCTCTTCTATGAATTCATTGTCCAAAGTCCATCAAAAATAGCATTAAAGCCTTCCTGTTATTAGTAGTATAAAAATATAGTAAATAAACTACAAATAAATAATTTATTTTACAGGTAAAAGATAACGGCCTCAAAAACAGTCACTTTCAGGGTTCAAATTTTAAGTTTTAAGACAGATTGTGTTATTTGCAATGTTTGAAGCAAAACACCAAGCTTTCAATGTTCTGTCATGGACAGACTAGCTATTTAGTTCAGAGGGAGAGTCCTCTTGCAATTAAACTAAGAAACTGTGCTTGAAATGTATGGTTTTCTATGTGATCTATTCTCTTTCATTCTAGGGCTATTTAATCCAAGTCCAGTTTTAAGTAACAGCTGTAAGAAGGGAGCACTTTTATCAACTGTTTGGCAACTAAGGAATACTATTTTCCATACTATTTGAAGGGCTATTTAATCCAAGTCCAGTTTTAAGTAACAGCTGTAAGAAGGGAGCACTTTTATCAACTGTTTGGCAACTAAGGAATACTATTTTCCATTATAACTGGATGCCCATTGTATATCTTTCTGAGGAGGCACACTCAGTTGTTAATGAAACTCAGTTGTTAATGAAACTCTGAAGAGCAATTCAGAGTGATGCTAATGGATTAGTTAAATGGATGGCCAGTAGGAAAGTATAGAAAATAGTGCAGATGATAGAAATATCTAAGAGCCATTAACTAGATAAAAGATACTGAAAACCCTAAGAAACAAGATAATATTCATAGTGACTCAACTAGATGCTTCCCTTATTCACCACCTTTGCCATGAAAGCAGTTCTGTGACCAAATACTTTTTCTCAGCCCAATTCACCACATAAGGCTGCTGTTGTGGGGAAAATATGAAAAGGAAGTATTTTGGTTACATTTGCTGCCTTGAGTTATTTATAAAAATAATAAAGATGGGATGTAAATATATTTTTTAAAAAAATAAGAGGGGAAGATGCAACAGAACCAGATTTGCAAGAGTCTGTCATTATAGTTAATATCAATAAAGATATGGGGACCAAAACCAAGAATAATATGTGACAATATCTCCAAGCTGAATACAGTAATACCTCATGATACGAACTTAATTGGTGAAAGGAGGAGGTTCGTAAGGTGAAAAGTTCGTAACACGAAACAAAGTTTCCCATAGGAATCAATGGAAAAGCGATTAATCCATGCAAGCCCAAAATTCACCCCTTTTGCCTCATTTTCGCCGGCATTCGGATTTTGTTTGGGTGTGGGTGGAGGGGGGGGGAGACGGGGGGGAGACAGCGCAGGCTGCCCAGAGGGAGCCTCGTGGGTGGATTCATGGAAAAGTCAACAGTTACTGTCCGGCTTGCAATGACTGGAAGGGAAGGGAGGGAAACGCACGGGCAGTTTGTACATGCATCTTCTCTGATTTCCTCCCTCCCTCCTTCCCCCTCTCCCTCCTGGCCTCCCTCCTCCTCCTCCTCCTGTATTCCACCTCCCTCCCAGCCTCCGAGCCACATTCTCCGCGCCGCCGGCCGGCTGTCATCTTCTAAAGAAGCAAGAAGAGGAGGAGGAGCTGGGCACCTTCCTCCACCACCACCGGCACCCAGCTCCTCCTCCTCTTCTTGCTTCTTTAGAAGATGACAGCCAACCGGCGGCGCGGAGGGTGGGGATGGTGTGCATGTGTGGAAAGAGTCAGCGGGAGAACTGGGGGTAGCCGTGGCCACTGCCCCGTGGAAGGGACCCGGCTGGGAAGCTCCCGAAGGTGTGGGCTGGGGTCTTTCCGGGAGAGCAAGCAGCAGGCGTGGGCTGGGGTCCCCCCAGTTCTCCCACGGACCTCTTCCACACATCCCGACTCCTGCAGCCTCCGCGTTTTTCTTTCGGCCTCGGGCTGGAAAGGGGGAGCTAAGCCAGCCCAGTGGCTTTTTACATTGGGGAGATGTTACCAGCCCAGTGGCATTGATTCCTCCCACCGCTTAGCTCCTCCCATCCACCCAGAAGCCAAAAGTTCTGGCCTTTGTTCACCAACCTCCACGTTTTTCATGTTTGCATCCTGGGCGGGGGGCGGGCGAGGAGGCGCGACCGACCGGCTCAGGCTCCGGCTAGGATGGGGCGGGCAGCAGCTGGGCGCAGTGGCGAGGGTGCATCCGACTCGGGGCTGGTGGCGCCCGATGCACCGGGGAACATCAGCTCAGCGGATCAAGCCCGGCTCCTTTCGGCCCAGCATCCCGGGCCAAGCAGCTGCCTTCTGTCACTGAGCCTGGCTCGCCCGGAAGATGGCAGCGCGTGTTGCCTGCGCCGGCGAGGGAAGCCAAGCCGGCCAGGCTCAGCGGATCAAGCCCGGCTCCTTTCGGCCCAGCATCCCGGGCCAAGCGGCTGCCTTCCGTCACTGAGCCTGGCTCGCCCGGAAGATCGTAGCGTGCGTTGGCTGCGGCGGCGACGTTGCTGCCGGCTTGGCTTCCCTCGCCGGCGCAGCCAACGCGCGCTACGATCTTCCAGGCGAGCCAGGCTCAGTGACGGAAGGCAGCCGCTTGGCCCGGGATGCTGGGCCGAAAGGAGCCGGGCTTGAAGATCGCAGCGCGCGTTGGCTGCGGTGGCGAGGGCTTGCGATGGAGGGTGGAGGAAGCGGCCATGGGAGGGCGAGCTGCCTCAGGGAGGAGGATCGGGCGGGACCAGGTGGGGGCTGGAATTTCTCCGCTGGGAAGAAGTGGCGATGGATCATCCGTCTACCTCTGTCAGCTGCTCCGGGCCACAGGCGCGAGGGGCGCTGCTTCTCCGGTCGCCCGGTCCTCTCCTGCCTCCCGCGCCGATCGAAAGGGGCTGGAGCGGCAGAGCCGAGCACGCCTTCCGCCCTTTCATCCTTGCCCCCGTGGCCCGGGGCAGCCGACAGAGGTAGATGGAGGATCCATCACCGCTTCTTCCCAGCGGAGAAATTCCAGCCCCTACCTGGTCCCGCCCGATCCTCCTCCTCCCTGAGGCAGCTCGCCCTCCCATGGCCGCTTCCGGGAGCGGCCCGGAGCGGCCGACAATGTTGCCTGCTGCGTCGGGCGCCACCAGCCCCGAGTCGGACACAGCATCGCTGCCACCGCCGCCGCCCCTCCCCGTCTCGCTCGGCCACGCCTCCTCGCCCGCCGCCCGCCCGCCCAGGATGCAGACCTGCTGCCTCGCCTCATGCCCGCCGCCGGCCCGATCCTGCGCCTCCTGCTCCCCCCCAGCCAAAAATACAAAGGCGGTCTGCCCCCACCCGCGGAGCAATGGGAAGCTGAAGCCGCCGGTGGTTTCAGACTCCCTTTGCTCCAGGCTGCTCCGCCCTGCCTGTCATGCAGCGGCAGACCGTCTTTGTGGTTTTTCGCTGGGGGGGGAGCAGGAGGACCTTCCTGACTCCCTCCCCCAGTGCCGGACCTCCTGCCCTCCCTCCCAGACAAAAACCCAAAGTGGGCTCCCGAACCTGAACATTTTCCATCTTACCAACCTGCCACCGCCGCCAAGAAGCCCCGCTGCCCAGCTGTCACCTTTTAAAACAGCCGGGGGGCTTCCCAGAAGCCTCCCAAAGCCGAACGCCAAACCTGAACATCCGGGTTCGGCTTTGGGAGGCTGCTGTGAAGCCCCCCGGCTGTTTTAAAAGGTGACAGCCGGGCGAACGCCGAACCCGGAAGTTCGGGTTTGGGGTTCATAACATGAAAAAAGTTCATAAGAAGAGGCGAAAATTTTAAGAACCCCGGGTTCGTATCTCGGGTTGTTCGTAAGACGAGGGGTTCGTATCTTGAGGTAGCACTGTATTTTATTGTTTCACAGATCTTGCCAAACTGAAGATTCTACTATAATATACTCAGTAAACTATTAGGGAAGGGCTGTCTTCATCCTTGTTGTCTCACATGTAAAATTTGGACTAAGTTGCTTCTTATACCTCCTACCCTCTCTTACCTGGGAATGCATCGCCTCATTACATTCCATCACATCATGATCTTCCTGCTGAGTTACTTCCTGTTGGAATGTGTGACAGTATTAGAATCATCAAAGAAAAAATATCAGTGAAAAGGAGAGTTACAAAGGAAGCAGCAGCAGATCCTCTTCCTACTTCAGGTTGCCATAGCTTTCGTCAATTTGGGCTGGTTTTGGAGTCAGAATATCATGGCCATGATTTAAAAACAAATAATTACATGGTAGAAATTATAAAATGCCTTGAAGATGCTAACCATAAATTGCTGCTTATAATCATTGTTCCCCATAGGAACTTATCAGGGGCATCATGTCTAAAAAAGCCTGTAATCTAGGGATACACTGAAACAGGTTCATGCAAGATGCAGGCATTCCCTAATTTATTATCTAATTTTAGAGTATGAAATTGATTTTTTTATAATTCAATCCATGCTATAGATTGTGATTATTATTTCCCCCAAATATATTGTGTGGATTATGTCTATGACTATTGTATCTTGTATGAGCAGCAACCCTGAAATGATAAAAGAAAGAGTGGAAAGATCTAGGTCATATACAAGGCAGTTGTTAATCTGGCTGGAAAAAGAAAAACGTGAACTTATTAAAGACAAAAACAAAACAAAACAAAAAAAGCTTTAATCAGTGTAACTGTCAAGTTAGTGCAACTCTAAAGTCCTTGGTTTAGACAGAAACATCACACAGACAAGAAATTTATTTCTGACTAAACACAAAAAATCCCACGTTTTCTTTTAAAGTATATTTTATTTGAAAGCACAGCACAAAATATGTTCCTTTATTTGAAAGGAAAAGTTCAGGCTGGGTATTTCTAAATATTTCCAGCTTTTCCAATTTGTTGACAAAATGTGAATTATTTTGGAGCTGTGTCCCTGTGGCTTGTCATGTCAGTTATTATATTGAAAAATTACTTATAAAAAGGCTTTGACACTGAACTTTACAAATTGGTTCCAACTGACCTTGTCTCAATTATTTGCCATTCTAGCACATTTGCTATTTGCCTTGTGCAATACTAGAAAAAATGTAGCAAAAGACCTAGCATTTTATATGCTTGCAAATAAAGAATCTGCTTTAAATAAAGTAATCCACATGCTTATTTCAAAGTCCATTTCCTCTCAGATGTGTAAGGTTTATTTTCTGCAGAATTCCTCATAAATGCTTGCATGTATTTTTCTTTTTAATTCAATGAAAGTGAACATTTAAACATACAGTATTTGTAAATTATCCTTTTCTCTGAAAAAATTAAGTTAACAAAATTAATCTACAATTTCTAAATCTTCAAAATTGTATCTAAACTAATAATATGGTTATACTGTCAACCAATTAATTTCCCTCAAACATCTTGCTTTTCTTCCTTTAATTAATAATTGGATACTTTGGATCCAATTTCAGCTTTGTTTTACCCTTAAACTACTATGATTATTGCTAACAATAATAGCATTACAAATATTGTTGATGCATGTATGTATTCATAAAATGGGCTTTTGGTGGAACATCACCTTTAATTTTCATGAAATAGTCAAACCATTATATTAATCTGACCTAGTTAAATGCACTATAATGCAGAATTGGAATTCCTGATTTGTCTTTATCTGTATAATAGTGCAGGGTTTTTTTGTAAATGATGGTAGCAAAATAGACTAGCATTTGAATGAAAAAGCCATGGAATCTGCACACATCATGCCAAATTCTAAGTTTCTGTTCTGCTAAAGTGTTTTTGTCATCTGCTTTATATACAGTGGTACATCTACTTACGAACTTAATTTGTTCTGTGATCAGGTTCTTAAGTAGAAAAGTTTGTAAGAAGAAGCAATTTTCCCCATAGGAATCAATGTAAAAGCACATAATGCATGCGATTGGGGAAACCACAGGGAAGGTGGAGGCCCTGTTTCCTCCCAGGAGATTCCTAGAGAGGCCCCATGGAGACTTCTCCCTGCCTTTTATAGTTTCAGAGGCTCAGGTTTGTAAGTGGAAAATGGTTCTTGAGAAGAGGCAAAAAAATCTTAAACACCCGGTTCTATCTAGAAAAGTTTGTAAGTAGAGACATTTATAGGTAGAGGTACCACTGTATTACACTACTAAGAAGTTATAGCTTCTTTAATGACTGAATTGTGCAAAAAATATATGTACACTAAATCTTTGTTTATTCTATATGTTTATTTTAAATCTTGTAGGATTCTGAAGCAACATATTAACTTTGTTTCACAGCATAATTCATATCCACAGATAGTTTCATGTTGCATGATGCATTGGGACACAAACATCAATTACTGTAACATATAATATAAAAAGCCATGCTATCCACAGTTGACTAGTCTTATGCACCATATTAAACCAAAATATATTTGTGGTTTATTATGTCATATGAAGCCAGCCTTTGTGATTTGATTCAGGGATTAGAATATTATATGAACTCATTAAATTATAAGTTATAGTTTATGAATGAATCATTGTTAAACAAACCATGTCCTAATACAATGAATATACCAAATCTATAAAATACAGTGAGAATGACCACAGAATTAAAAAGAAGTTGCAGAAATAGAAATGGAAATTAGACTATGTAACTAAAAATGCAGAAAATATTACTTTTGTCTGAGCGCATTTACTAATGAAACACTTTTTAATGACATTTTATATTTCTGGGGTTTTTTTTCTTAGACGGCTTGATGCTAACCATATTAGCTTCATACCTTCCAACTGTTTCAGCGGCTTGATGTCACTTAGATATCTGTGGCTAGATGATAACTCTTTGACTGAAATTCCAGTGCAAGCTTTCAGAAGTTTACCAGCACTACAGGCAATGACACTTGCACTCAACAAAATCTACTATATTCCAGATTATGCTTTTGGAAATCTCTCCAATTTAGTAGTGCTGTAAGTTTGAATTTATTTTTAGACATAAAATTTAATTAATTTTCAAGAGTTTCAGCTGCTGACTTCATGAAAGTACAGTATGTGTTTAGTATACACCTAGTTCTTTTAGTAGAACAGCAAATATTTAAGTACAAAACCTGGTTAATGAAGCCAACTGAATGCTAATATGAGGCAAAAGAATCAGAAGCTGAAAATACTGCTGTTTATTTTTGTATATTTTATTTTGCCATACATAGAATATTAATATTTTTTATAAATAAGATTTTTTATTATTATTATTATTTATTAGATTTGTATGCCGCCCCTCTCCATAGACTCGTTTATTGCTAGTTTAATCGTGAAATTAGTCGCATTTGAAAGTAAATATTTTGGGGTACAGATGTTTTGCAATTTTTCTACTTTATTTCAAACATGATTGTAGCCTAGCAAAAAGTTATTTACATGTGCAGAATGGAAGAATTCCAACTGTTAAATGGAACTGATGTGATTAGGATCAACTTAAGTTGGGTTGCTGCATTGGCTTAGAGCAGGGATATTAATTTTTTTTTAATGGAATGTCCTGTCTGCATGTTAAAAAAAGTAAAAATGGGAAATCATCTCAATCAATGACTCTGAGCTGCTTGCAATTCAAAAAAATATATTACAATTAAAACAATAAAAACATATTAAACAGTGCAAAACATTCTAAATAAATATATAGGTAGTCCTCAACTTACAACCACAATTGAGACGAACATTTATGTTGCCCCATTTTACAGTATGACTTTTCTTGACACATCTGTTAAGTGAATCACTGCAGTTGTTAAATTAATAACATGGTTGTTAAGAGAAAGTTTGTTTTTACATTGACTTTGCTTGTTAGAAGGTCATGAAAGGGAATTACATGATTTCTAGACACTGCAGCTGTCATAAATGTGAGTCAGCTGACAAGCATCTGAATGTAAATCATGTAACCATGGGGATGCTGCAATGGGCATAAATATTTTTTAATGCCAGTGTAACTTCAAATGATTATTAAACGAGCTATTGTAGGTCGAGTACTGCTTGCCTGTTAGCAATAAACACAGGAAATGGGGCATCTAATACATTCAACACCTGATCTTAGGAACACAGACAGGTTTTTAGAGCCTTACAAAAGGCTAAGAGGATTGGGGCCATTATAATATTTTACATTGACAAACTTAAAAGAAATATTAAAGGATACTAGATACTGCCTAGACCGGAAGATAGAGATTACTGAAATTTTAGTCTAGATAAATAATATAAGCATTTGTACACAGAATGGGATTTGGTCCTGACTCAAGGGCACCTAAATTAACTTTGTAAAGAGCAAGAAAGCACTTAATCAGTAAGAAAAGAACATGAGCAATATGAGAGGTCACAAAAATAGAAGTTGTTCATCTAAGCTGATTAAGAGCCAAATGAAAATGCAAATAGAGGCACAAATGGTAAAATATATTCTGTAGTATCCAAACGTTTGTAAAAATGACTTTCTTAAATGATGGGAGAGCAGGAGTAACCATTAAAATGTTTTCTTTACTGTAGTTTACGTTGTTTTTTTTCTCATATTCTGAACGGTCTGTTTTAGGCATCTTCATAACAATAGAATCAACTTCTTGGGGAAAAAATGCTTTGATGGCCTCCTTAGTCTAGAGACTTTGTAAGTTGAGCTTTTATATGCTTTTTCCATGTTTCTATTAACATTCACCAAATCATTTTTTTAAATGCCTAAATGCAGATTTAGATAAATTGCATATTGACTATTGTTAAATTATTAAGGATGTAATACAATCCACACTTATATGGAAGCCAGTTTGCATTATTTTATTTTCCTTTAATTTATGCTATGTATTAACTTTTTTATCTTGTAGACAATGGGCATTTAAAAAGACTAATGGATATACACTAAGAAAATAATCAATATCTCACTGTGACTAATTAAATTCTTGACCAATCTTTGAAAAATTTGACCCAAATTAAATTACAGTTTGCTCATATTTGCAAAAACAGATTTTACTTATGTAGTTAAAATTACAAAGACTAGCAGTGTCTACTATCTTGGTGTGATCTTATAAAAATATTTTTCTTAATTTTTCCTTTAAGGTTAATTTAGTAAGTGACATGTAAACATGATAGTCTGATCAACTTAGTCAAAAATAGATATCTAAAGTTAAGGAGGACAGATTATTCAAGCAAAAAGTAACAATAAATAAAATTTTAAGCAAATGCAAATATCTACTATATTTATAAAAAAAAAAATTAAAAGGCATGCATCCAGTTTTCTTGAGGAACCATCTTACCCCAATGGGACTGACCCATCCCACCCACAATGACAGAAGGGGCATACTGTGAATCCTGTCAGTCAAGGAATTTTGGCTGGTGGGTTCAAGAAGAGTCTTGTACCCTCTGGAACATCTTATCCTATGAGGTGAAACTGGCTCCCACCTCCCTAACATTTTGTAAGAGCCTTAAGACTTGAATTTACAAGATGTCTTCGGGACCAATAGGAAAGCTTCATACTGGTGGTGGTTGATTAACCCCATCTCCCCCCTTCCTGGGTGTCCAGTTCCCCTCTTTGCCAACTTGTGTCCATACTTTTATCAATGTATTTATCTGCTGTGTTTTTATAATAGATGATATTTTTATGTTATAAGCCATCCAGAGTTGTTGGTTGCTAGCTTTATTTATTTTATAAATAAATACAGTTCTATAAATGAATAAATCTAAAAGTGCAGCACAAAACAGGTAAAGTCTTTCCTTTTAAATATGGGGATTAGTAGCGTGTAATGTGGGGTTGTTTTTTCTCCCCAATACAGAGATTTAAATTACAATGATCTGAATGAATTTCCCACTTCTGTCAATGTCCTCAGAAACCTGAAAGAACTGTGAGTACAGAATTTTGGTCTTCAGTAGTGATGAGCGAACCAAACTTGCATAGTTCGGGTCCGTGCCGAACTTTGCAGTGTTCGGCATACCGAATCTGAACCTGGACTTTTAAAAAAGTCTGTGTTCAGGTTCGGTGTTCACTCAAACACCACGGTGGGCGGGGGGGGGCAGGGAGGGCTCTTACTCAGCGAAGCTGGCTGAGGAACTCTGGGAGTTGAAGTCCACAAGTCTTAAAAGTTGCCAAGGTTGGACTAAATAAATAAGGAAGTTAAGGCCATGACACTGCCTTGCTCATCCTGCAACCAAGAGCAATACTGATTGGCTGTTGAGCAGAAAACAAAACCAAAGTCTTCACCAATTGCCTGTTGTGCCCATTGCCCCGGGCAGCCTTAGCACACCTCAGCGCTCTTTGGAAAGGGGAGGGGGGCAGGTTCTGTGTTGACATAGGCCCCGCCCTCCCATCTTCTGCCAAAGCAGCTTGCAGCCACCTGTCTCCTTTTATTTCTTACGGGAAATGTCGCAGCTACACCTCCTCCTTTAATTTCTTTCGCCACCACGCATGCGATCTTGTCAGTTTCCCCCATGAAAAAGCAGAAGATTGAGTTGGCGCTAGAGCAGCTCAAGCAACACACCACAGTGGTGGCTGATGACCGTGGTGGCTGATGACCGTGGTGGCTGAGCCTTTTCCATAAGAAATAAAGGAGACAGGCGGCTGCAGGCTGCTTTGGTGGAAGACGGGAGGGCGGGGCCTACAATGGCGCTGCAAGCAAAAGGAGGCTTGTATACTTAGGATTTTTATTAATATTGATTGTTTCCTGTTTGCTTATTTGACCCCTATGACAATCATTAAGTGTTGTACCTCATGATTCTTGACAAATGTACACTGGTCAAAAAAATAAAGGGAACACTCAAGGAACACATCCTTGATCTGAATGAATGTAATATTCTCATTGAATATTTTGTTCTGCACAAAGTTGAATGTGCTGACAACATGTGAAATTGATTGTCAATCAGTGATGCTTCCTAAGTAGACAATTTGGTTTCACAAAAGTTTGATTTACTTGGAGTTGTATTGTGTTATTTAAATATTCCCTTTATTTTTTTTGAGAAGTATATATTTTATTTTATGTATACTGAGAGCATATGCACCAAATACAAATTCCTTGTGTGTCCAATCCCACTTGGCCAATAAAAGAATTCTATTTCAGCTTTAGGATGTACAGATTAATGCAGTGTTTTTCAACCAGGGTTCTGCCAGAGATCTGACGACACCAAAAGGTTCCCCTGAAGAAAGAAAAACACTGCATTAGCCTAATTGTGTGTGACTGACAATGATTATAAAGTCTCTGCTGTCCAAGTTTGAGATTGTCGAAATAATATTGTCCAGGGTTTTTTCATTCACACAAAATCTGTTAAGGGGAAAATAGTTTAAAAAGCTACAGTATACATTTCTACACACACACATACATACTGTACATAGATAATGTAAGAGAGAGAAAAATGCATGTGAGGTTAGAAAGAAAAAGCAAGAAAGATGGTAAAATTTGTCCAAGTGAAAAGACAACATATTGGGTAAAAACATGATTTTTAAAAATATTGTATAAGTCAATAGAAAGTGAATAGGAAACTGATAATAATAGAAATTTTTATATATAAATACATATACATATGCATACATATACATACATGTGTGTGTGTGTGTGTGTGTGTGTGTGTGTGTGTCTGCAAATGCTGACAGCCTTCCATTGTTCATTTTCACTTTGTTTTCCTACTGATATATTGTTTCTTATGCAATCAATTTTCAGAGACAGGCATTATATAATCACTAATAATAGCAGTCCAAACAATGAAATGAGTTTAGTGAGCCTTGCAATATTTTAATTTCAACTTGAGTGACTTCATTTGTAGCTCAGTGGAAAAACAAATATTTCCCATGCAATCATTATTATTGTTATTAAAACTTTAGTGTTTTGTTCCTGTATTATATTATTATGCAAGCAAATAATATACTTCAGTTAATTTGGAAATAATTTGCTTAGCTCTTAAATGACAATATTTACATTGTCATTTAACAAAACTCTCATATAGAAATGCTATGAAAAGCCAGTATATACAAAATGCCTTGAGACTGAACATCTGTTATTTATATACATTAATGTATACTTGGAAGTGTTATTGTTTGGTTTGATTGTGGTTATTGGGGAAGAAGTAATAATGTCATTCATTAATTAATTTGTACAGATTATTAAAGGTATGAAAGAATTGAAAAAATGTTAGTATTGCTTTTATTGATTTTATCAGATGGCAGCCATTGACTGGGCTGGGAAGCTAAGCAGGGTTGGGCCTGTTTAAAACTTGGATGAAATACATATTGAAATACCAGAGTTTCAAGTGTACCAGAATATATTGAAAGTAAAATGAAAACAAAAAAACATTTAGAAAGATGTATTGATAAACCAATTCCATTTGCCCAAAAAGGTGCATAAGTATGTCCATGAACTCACCAGGAATCAAATTTGATTCAAAGGAGATTTTATTTTATCCTTATAGCATTTTGAGGAACTTATTGAGAACTAAAAATCTCCTGTATTATGATAGCTGGTACATTTCTACACAATCTAATTTATTTAGAATAACTTTGTCTTTGGGTAATCTATAAAGTACCGTAATTTTTGTTTCCATATATTGTGGGTATGTACTCTATTTCTGTTATTTTCTCTCTAGCGGATTTCATAATAACAACATAAGGTCAATACCTGAACAGGCATTTATGGGCAACCCATCACTTACAGCAATGTAAGTTATGAAGGTTAACTTTTTCTAGAAAAATTTTCTATTTCTTTTTCTATTAATTAATTTATTTCATTATATATTAGTTTTTTAATATTTTATATGATACAGTGTTTCTCAAATATTATTAAATTCCAGATATAGGTATATGTATGTATGTATTTTATTTATTTATTAGATTTGTATGCCCCCTCTCTCTCCGTAGACTCGGGGTGGCATACATACATACATACATACATACATACATACATACATACATACACACAAACATATATATAGACACACACACACACCATGTTTCTCCAAAAACAAGACCTACTCTGAAAATAAGTCCTAACCTTGTTTTTTTTAAGCGTGTGCCTAATATAAGCCCTAATGAAGGGGGTGGGTATGGTCAGCACAGGAGACAGTCCAACCACATGTCTCCTCACAAAGATGGCAGCAGTCCCTGAATCATGACAGCTCCTTCCCTTCCCCAGTCAGCTCATGGAGGCTCAGCCCCTTAATCCCATGGATCAGCAGAGCCAGCGGGGGCTGGGGGCCGCATCTCATTCTATCTCTCTGAGCACCTGGAAGTTTCTCCAGTGCACTCTCTCTAGTCCTAGCCATGCCATAAATAAAGTCAGTGGGCAGCATGCAAATTTAATTAATAAATAAATTCTGGGGGGAAATTTTATCTGTTTGATAGACAGTTATACTGTTTGCCTCTATTTTCTATTTCCATGGAGGCAAAAGAAATCCTTAAAGGATGCCTAGCAATAATTTGGAAAAAATAAAACTTAACCTAGATTAAAATTTTGGATCTTAAGATAAGTAGAGATTCTTGCTCAGTTTTTTTTAATGATTTAGTATGTATATAATTTGGGAAGCAAATGGTTTGGGAGATAAGCATTCAATAAAAAGCTTGCAGGCAAGGTCATAAATTCTTTTATGAGAATATCAATAAATTGCATCAGAATTTGAAGATTTAAATCTTACAGTGGGATTCATTTTCTTCACAGCCATTTTTATGATAATCCTATCCAGACCCTGGGAAAGTCTGCTTTTCGCCATTTACCTGAACTTAGAACTCTGTATGTATTTGCACCTTTAAAAGCACTTTAGTTCCAAACAAAAATTCTTTCATTCCTTAAACTACAACATTAATACATTTTGTTTGTTATTATAGAACATTAAATGGTGCTTCAGAGATGACAGAATTTCCTGATTTGACTGGGACAACAAGCCTGGAAAGCTTGTAAGTATTGGTTCTTATTTGTTACTTATAGGACTTGTACTTTAATCAATAATATATTTAGCCCATATATTTAGTTGATTGATTCACTGATGGCATAGTGGAGAACCAGGTGAAAATCTATGAGATAGGTTCCTAATATGAGTTTTCTTTATCTCTCAGCCCTTAGCCCTTTACTTATGCTCTTAAATGTATGCACATAATATTGATTATAGATAGGTTCAGATATGCTGTTTTTCAACAGAGAGAGAATTAATACTTCTTAATTCTTATGAATTAGACCAATAGCAACAAATAGTTATATGACTCAGGACTTCAGATTAATCTGCTATAGACTAAGTTAATTCCTATTGTAATTATTAACTATTTAAAATTCCATACCTTAATAGGATCCTAACAGGAGCTCAGATCAAAACTCTTCCAGAATCAATTTGTGAGCAACTTCCTAATCTCCAAGTACTGTAAGTATAGTGGAAAGACAATGTTAAATCATACCACTGATTCAGAGAATACATATAGCATTGGTTATAGGGGGAGTTAACAACTATCTAAATGATAAATCATCAATAGTATAAAGCCTTTTTTAAAGGGAAATCTGGACTGAAATTAGCCATACTATATTAATTTGGATAAAGAAACAATCCTCCCCAACTTTGTAATGTTCTGATGTGTATTGGTATTGGGAAAGATCTTGTAAAATGGAGTGAAGAGGTGCAGCCTATGGAACAGTCAGATAAGAATTAGCATAGCCTATACCTGGAGAGTGGATAGGGCAGAAGGCTCAGAAGGGACTCTCTCTAGTTTTTTAAAAATTAAGTTAATATATGTTTCCCCCCAAAATAAGACCAGGTCTTATTTTCTTTTAGGCTTATTTTCGGGGAAGTCTTACCTTTTTTTGAGATGCAGAAGGTGGCGAACATGGTCACTTCATAGCTGCTCAGCCCCTTAACCATGGCTGAGCAGTGAAGGCCAGTAATTCCGTCTCTCTGGATGCCTGGAGATGTTTCCAATGCACTCTTGCTATCCCCAACCCTGCCCACGGCACCAGGCAACCTTGTGGCAGAGGGGCCCTCTCTTCTGTAGCTCACTTTGTGGTGGTGGAGTAGGGAGTTGCCACAGTTTGCGCTCTGCCAGGCCTGGAGCTGTGTTGCTCAGGGAGCTGCTCAGGATGAGGTAGAAAGCCATGAAGCCCGTTGGAATTGGCTCCCCACCCTGCCTCTATCCAGCTGCTGCTGCTGCTGCTTGAAAAAAGGACAATTCTGGAAGATTGTGGGAAGCATGTGGTTATGGTAGAAGCAAATCGCAACCTGTTCCTTTCAAGCAATCAAATGTCTGTGTGAGAGAGAATGAGAGACAGACAGAGAGGGAGGGAGGGAGGGAGAGGGGGGGGGAATGAGAAACAGAGCCGGGGTGGCGCAGCAGGTAGAGTGCTGTACTGCAGACCACTGAAGCTGACTGTAGATCTGCAGGTCAGTGGTTCAGATCTCATCACCGGCTCAAGGTTGACTCAGCCTTCCATCCTTCCAAGGTGGGTAAAATGAGGACCCAGATTGTGGGGGCAATAGGCTGGCTCTGTTAAAAAGTGCTATAGCTAACCTGTTGTAAGCTGCCCTGAGTCTAAGAAGAAGGGTGGCATAAAAATCAATCAAACAAACAAACAAACAAACAAACAAACAACAAAGGGGAGTAACAAGAATTGCAAGCAATACTGTTTGAAAAGGTTTCCTCTCTGCCATTTCTCTCTCTCTCTCTCCCTCTCTCTCTCTCTCTCTTTCTCGCACACAGAGAGAGAGAGAGAGAGACAGAAAGACAGACAGACAGACAGACAGACAGATGTGATGAAAAACAGCAGAGGGCAACCAGGTAAGGGGACTGACTCTCCTGCTTCCAGCTCAGTGCCTGCTCAGAGTGGCACCCCAAGGCCTGTCCTCTGCATGGCCAAGCAGTACCTGGCCAATGCAAGAAATCGACTCCCTTGCAGCACCTCATCTCCCACGTGAAGCTAGCTGGGCTCAACCCCACCCCCTTCAAGCTCTAGTCTCAGTGTTTTGTGCACATTTAGCTGGTTGCATGCAAGGAAAGCAGAAGAGATCCTGGCTTCTTTCTCTCCCCCAAACTCTGCCAAAAATTAGTCTTTGCACCATTGCAGTCTCTTGGAGCAGAATGCTGAAAGGCTTGTTGTGCCATTGCGCACAGGAGCGGCGGCACCGCCATGAGATTTATCATACCGGCGCAGCCTCTTGGAGCAGAACCCTGCAAGGCTTGTTATGGTGCTCCACTTGTGAATGACAGCACATCCGCAAACTTCTGGCACCCTACATTGAGTGGCTGCACCGGCATGTCAAACCTCGTGACACTGCTGCTGTTGATGCACATAACAGCACAGCAGTCCTTGAAGGATCTTGCACCAAGAGGCTGTGCTGATGTGATGAACCTTACAACAAGCCTTGCAGGGTCCTGAGATACACTGAACGCTTGGAATGGAGCCTTTTTGATGAATGGCAGGAAAATAGGAGGGGGATTTTCCTGCCTGTTGTCCTTTTCTCAAGCTCAGAACATACGGACATCACAAAAAGGTTCCATCCCAAGCCTTCAGCGTTACAATCCTTGGATGTGCATCCTTTTCTTGAGCGACATTTAATTTAATTTAATTTAATAAATTTATAGGCCGCCCAACTCCTGACGGATTCTGGGTGGTGATTTGATCACTGGAAAGGAACAGGCTGTGTCCAGACAGCTTCCAAACCTCGGTGGCTCAGCAGTTCTATGATCCCAATTAAGGGGTCGAGCAGCCTCAACAGATCTACGGCCCCAATTAAGTGGCCAAGCAGGGGAGGGGAAGGGCTGCCTCCTATGCTGGCCAAGCCCCCCCCCCCAAAAAAAAGTCAGGCTAGGGCTTCTTAGGGATAGGTCATATTTTCAGGAAAACAACATTATAGGGTAGAAGAAAATACTAGAATTTGATATTTCTAGTAGATCAAGATACAAGCAATACTATGAAGAGTTTAGATTCATACTAATAACCTGATGTACTGTATAAGTGATTTTAAGGGGGAAATTTTAAGAATATGTACAATGACGATTTTACCAATTATTTAAATTTCTTCCTATTTTTCAAATTATTTTTAAAAGCCATTAGTTTTTGGAAAGCACTTTGGATAACAGGAATATCCTATTTTCTCCATCTTATATCAAATCCAAACTCAAAAACCTTTTTGTACAGGACAGGATGCTTTACTTAAATATGTTTTTAACATGTCAATACATGTTTACATTGAAATAAAGTACACACTCTGTTCTTGCTTAGATATGATGTTAAGCAGTCCATGTTTGAAACAACATGTTCTTAACTTTTTTCTTTCTTATATTTATTCAGTTTGAACATCGAATAGTAGCTCTGAAACAGCTCTTTTGTTATAATGATTAACCAGTATATTGTTGTAACTAACTTTCAAGAATTCTATGGAGGTAGAATCACTATCAAAAATAATCATTTTGTCTGATTCTTTGTGAATTAGCCAACCATATTTTCCATTTCCCATTACATCATGATGAGTATATCTCAGACCTGGGCAAGGGGGGGCCCGTGGGCCACATCTAGCTCGGCCGCTGTCTTTGACCGGCCCGCCCGCTATCTGTGACCAATACGCGGACGCCTCTGGTTCCTGCTTTCCTGATGAATCATGAGGAAAGCAGGAACCGGAGGAGTCCTGGCGGACGTGGTGAGCTCTTTCATCCTCGCACTGGAGCGGACCCCGACCTCCTACCAAGAGCAGCCAAGCACAGAAACCACGCAAACACTCCATGACTGTGGTGCACCGTGTTGTCGTAAAGCAAACAATTAGGGGTCTGTAGAGTGAGTCTGGATGTTTAGGTCAGGCCAGGGTCTGGGTCTTTACAGTACTGGGTAGAACTGAGTTAATTATATTAGCTCTCTAAAACCATCCCAATTTCTCATGTTGCCCCATGGCAAAATTAATTGCCTACCCCTGGTATATCTGGTACTAGTCTGCTCATCCAACATTCTAACTACATTATTAATATACACCCAAAATTTGTTACAAAGCCACAATTCTGAGAAATACCTCTTTGTAAATATCTAATACCATTAATCAAACTGATAGATGATAGATAGATGGTAGAAAATAGCTAGATGATAGATAGATAGATAGATAGATAGATAGATAGATAGATAGATAGATAGATAGATAGATAATCAGCCATCTGAACATGTTCTACATTTATCTGTCTAATATATTGATTAGAGTTAGTCCTTCCTACTCACCTGTCCCTTAATCAACAAGGTATCCAAGTCTTAGTTAATAGATTTGGATTGGCTTTCTCTGTGAACTAAGATACATCATCCACGTTCTAAACCACACCCTTCCTCGTGTCTTTCCTGCCAAGAGATAGAAATCAGTAATACGAGTTCCTTTCTTTAATGCTCTTTTCAATTTTACTGAATTGACTGTTTTTGTAACTGAGCTTGGGTTGCATTCTCCAAGTGTTTCTTTATGACTTCATGTTTCTGAAGTATGTGTGAAATTTGCAGTATTCTATACGTATGGATTTTTGGTTCAGTTTTGGTTTAGTTTTTTATCCTCATTTTCAAGTCACTAAGTAAGTCTCCTTCAAGAGTCTTTTGCTGGAAAGGAAGGGAAATATAATTTTTTTTCCATTTGTATAAAAATAACAGCTGTTTCTAAGGAATTTGAAGAATGGACAAACTATATTTTAATAATTAATATAGGAATAAAATCTTACCATTTATGGCTTTAAAAGTAAACAGGCCTCCTCTCTCATTTTTCAATTTACAGAAACAAAACTCTTTATTAAGTTAAAGATCATAGGAGGTTACCCTGCACAAAGGAGTATAGGATACAAATGGATTTTCCCTTTTTTTTCTTCTTTTTACAATTTCTGAAAATTACAATGGCTTGTTTTTGATTAGTTATATTATACTATAAAAGAGTCCAGATGTTTTAGTTATTCTGTAATCTGTTAGGTTTTGGCTGAAAACATTTGAGGAGTTTTTTCCCCCTTGTAATGATTGATTTTCAAAGTGACTTCTAGTTCCCATACCACTTTTCCCAACTCAAGATACAACAGTTCTAAAGGTCAGATGCAAGATTGCTTAATTTAAAGTATAGTCTGGGAAGATTATTAGATTTTGCTTTGGTTGCTGCTAAAAATATGGGATAGTCCTAAAACAAAAAAAGTAGATTATATAAAACAAGTAAAAGAAGTATTCTTCTAATATAAATCTCTCTGCAAAAGAAGTTGTAAAATAAGTTTTTAATTTTTAGCAGAACCATGTCATTTTGGATTTCTACTTTGTTTTTCAGAGACCTTTCATATAATCGTTTGGAAGAATTGCCCTGTTTTACAGCTTGTGAAAAACTTCAGAAAATGTAAGGTTTCTAAAATGCTTTGTATCTATGCCCAGAAAGAGCAAGATTCCATATCTTTTCCAATACAAAGAATTTATCTATGGATGTAGTAATCTGAATATTTGTTTGCTTATATTCAGATTTTGATATTTTAAAAATTAAAGTAGCCTATCAAACTGTTACTGCTTGGGCATGTATAGATGAGTATAAGCTCTTGAGGGGGGGACGACAATGTTTTGAGCTTTGTATATAAGAAAAGTGATCGAGAAAGTGCCAGAGTTTAATATTGGAGTTATTCTTTTTTAACTTTCCTCAGGCAAATTTTCAAAAACAAGATTGCAATATGCTAAAAATGTTTAGTAGTCATGAAAGTTATTCTTGGAATTTGGGCATCAATAGAAATTTTCTTAAATTATTTATTTTTTGCCATTTCAGTGCTTTACATCACAATGAAATATATGAAATCCATGCGGGTACATTTCAGCAGCTGGTTGCCCTCCGTTCCCTGTGAGTATCATCATAAAAACATTATTTACAGTACTTGATATCGAGAGGCATGGAAGCTGACATTCCTTTCTCCTGCCCGATCTTACATATATTTTCTTCCTTGATTGTTCAAATTGCTGCATTTGATTTAGCAAAATGAAACAAACATTCTGACATTGACAATTTCCAGCAATGGATTCACGCAGCCACACATCAAAGAAAAAAAAGTACCCTTGAAGTAGATTTAACTTGCAGACACCACTGAAGAATAACCAATTTGAATGATTCATGTAAAGCCTTTTATTATTACTTGAATGAATAGAAAAATAAAATAAAAAATAAAACGACTTTCTTCATTACAGAAGAATGAATAAGACTTTGTATTGTAAATTTTGTATTATTTTTCACCGTAAAATATTTCAATTTGTTTTTCAGTTGAATTATACTGCTTACAGTATATGGTTATACAGGTAGTCCTCATTTAATGACCATTCATGAGGACCCGGATTGTGGGGGCAATATGCTGGCTCTGTTAAAAAGTGCTATTGCTAACATGTTGTAAGCCGCCCTGAGTCTAAGGAGAAGGGCGGCATAAAAATTGCATGGATAGATAGATAGATAGATAGATAGATAGATAGATAGATAGATAGATAGATAGATAGATAGATAGATAGATAGATGATAGATAGATAAATAAATTCAAAGTTACAAAGGCCCTGAAAAATATGACATGACTATTTTTGATAGTTACGATTTTTGCAGCATCCCCATGATCATCTAATCAAAATTCAGGTGCTTGGCAACTGGCTCATATTTGAGGTGTCCCTTTTTTCAACCTTCTAACAGGCAAAATTAATGGGAAAGCCAAATTCACTTAACAACCAGATTATTAAATTTCCAACTGTAGTGATTCACTTAATAACTGTAAACAAGAAAGGTTGTAAAATGGTGCTAAATTCACTTAATAAATGCCTCACTTTGTAACAGAAACTTTGGGATCAATTATGGCTGTAAGTCGAGGACTACCTATATTAAAGATTCAAAATATTCTGAAATACTTTTTCTTTTCACATTTCTAAACCCTGGCATTTTAAACAGGTATGTGTAGACTTTTTATGTTGCTGAATGCCTATAATAATGTAATCTTGCCACAAATAAGTATGTATATAATAGAAGTAGGTCCCAAAAATTGTGAAAGAAAATGTTGCAAATAGAAGCAGATTGGACAAAATTGACAGGGTTAGACAGAAACATTTGGACCAAAACGAGAAACAGAAACAGTGGATAATATCAATGGACCTGTCTTATTAAAATATAGACACATGTAGGCATGCACCTCTGCCTGTCACTGATTCTCCTGCACAGATTACTAAAGATCTTAACTAGATAACACTAGTTGTGAACCATAATTGAAAATCATAACATTGATCCTGGTTACCAAGTCAGGCAGTGAAGGGCTACCAAAATTTTTACTATCATACTATGGGCATGGCTTATGTAGGACGCCCTGCATTTTCTTTCAACATCTTTCAGTGCAAATTGGGTGCTCTGGGGTGGAGCTCCATTTTTGCTGCCCTACTGCATCCTCCCCTCCCCCGTCCAGGCAGTAGCCCACCCCTGAAGTCAGGTAAGTAAGCAGTACTTAAAATATATTTTAAGTTTAGAGAGAAAGGTGATTTAGTAGATGAAAAGTATTCTGTGAGCATGCATGTGTGACAGATAAAAGGAAAATGTTTGGAAGGAGTGAGAACTAAAGCTTTTCATTTCTTTACATGGTTTATAGGAACAGCAGCATTACATTGCAGTTAGGGCAGAGATTGCCCATCAATTACTGATTTGGTAGGGAGGGTGTAAAATAAAAAAGAATTGATCAGCTTAAAATTTGGTTGAAAATATTAAATTTCGCATTAATAAATTCTTAGTCGGGTGGGGGGAGACTTTGAGTCTTAAAACCTTAATAAATATTAGGGGGACTTTGATACTGTTCTGCTTTCAGTGCTTCCAATGTAGTTTAAGACTGAGACTCAAAGGGAGGAGTCTGCTGCCATGAATGTAGCAAAGCTGAGCAAAAGGCACAAAGATTACTGCCTTGTCCCAGGTTGCTAACATATCCTAGAGCAATAAACACACCCTCACAGTCACCCAAAGCAAATTCAAAATAAACTGCTTGCATGCATGAACATTGTTTATCCATATTTTCATTTCATTTGCAGTCAAGCGACATTTCTGTTAAAATGACCTGCTTTAATGGTTGAAACCCGGGAGCAGAAAAATGGGATGAAACAAATAAGGAAACATAATTCCTCAAATTTTAGGGCTGCAGTATTACAAGAAAACAATAGCTTCAATTTCAAATAAACTGCTGTGGATTAAAAAATACCTATCAAATCTAGTACAAATTATATAGTGTTGGAAGGAATATCCTTCTGGGTTCAGTTCCAAGTGGGGAAAAAGACATTGGATTCATGGAATCTGCTTGGAAAGAAGATGTAATGGAGGACAGAAGAATGGCATGAGCTCCTAAACCAAAAAGGTGGATCACATCCTTCCAGATGTAGGGTGAAAAGAAAAGGGGAGAAAGATGCTGAGTCCCTTGGTTTTATGACCTCTGTTGGGTCCCACATCTTAGTTCCCTGTTCCTGTGTATGTAAGACACTCCAATTAGCTCTCGGACTCCCATGGGGCTGTGCAGGGGCAACTCTGTAGGTTGACTTGAGTCCAAGCTTTCTTGAGCCACACTGGCTGATGCAATCTTTCCAGGTCCCATGTGGGGTAATGAAAGTGTTTTGGGCAATTCCTAATATGGCTCTGTTTGAAGGAGGTAGATCTTTGTTATGTATGTTGTACATACTCCTTGTCAGTTGGAGGATGATGAAGAACTTGAGGACTCGGATACAGATAGTGTTTATGAATTAGTGGTGGGCTACAGGTAGTAGAACAGGTGGGAGGCCAGCCACAGGATGTTGCTATGAGTCCAGAATCTAGCGAGGAAGAATCAGACGTTCGCTGGGTCGATCCTAAATTCAGAAGGGTCCTAAAACGTAAGGAACAGGTGTTTGGAAGAAGATATTAAGTCTCAATGTTGTAAGGCTAAAATGAAAGGTGTTTCCGTTCAGCTCCCAAGCAAGCAAATGCATTCTGTGTTATTTTACAATCATTTCTGCTGTTTTTGAATCATGCTGTGAGTACATAAATCTTGTTAAATGGAGGAGGCTGGGACGAATGCATGAGGAATGCAATTAAGAAAGATAACGGGAATGTGCTAGTATGAACTGTATTTTTAATACGGAAGGGAAAAGAATAAAGATGGAGTTTCTTTGTTTATGAAATACTGCATTTAGTAAGAGTTATTTGTAATAGCTAAAGTTCTACCAGAAACCAGAACAATGTAGAATAGACTGGTCCAGGATATTAACAAAGGGGGTTGGTGGATGAGTGAGCTGGGCCATTCTTTGATGGCACATTTATAAAGGTGGGGGTTACTTAGAGTGAGTATGTTTCCTGCCTAAAAGCACATTTCTCCATTTCTCTAGGGATATTCTACATAATATTCTGCCTTTTTAATATTTCCTAGGATGTTTCATTTTTCTGGGAGAAGGATTACCTCAGTGAGAAAGACAGCTTAGATAGATAGTGTTCTGCTGGCGTGTTTCAACCGCCCGTAATTACAGGGTAATCAGTCCAGGAAGACACACACCACACTATATAAGGAAAACTCAAATGTTTTTATAAACAGAAAAACAGAAACAGCTCCCTTTTTAAATGTCAAAGTGATTTTCTGGTACACACAAGGCACATGTTAAATGCAATCCAATTGCTCACCCAATAACTGGGAAATTGCGTCCAATTCTAAAGTCCAGAGAGTCCACACACAATCTTGAACAGCACAAAAACCACGATCTTGACGAAACAATGAATCAGAAAAACTGCCATGAGGCTAAAACACCAAGCTGCACTTTTATCTGTAGCACTAATTACAGCAGCCCCACCCAACCACATTTTCGCTTGTAATAATCCTTCAGTTGTTGTCTCCTATGCATCACTCTACGCATGTGTGGATGTGTCATTAATTCTTGTTCAGAATCCAGGGATGATACAGATGATTGATCTCCTCCTGGGCTGTCTGCCAAACTCCCCTCTTCCCTGTCACTCACGCTTCCTTGGTCAGAGGAGGCTTCGTCGGCAGATTCCATTGGGAGCCTGCAGCATGTGGATGTTTCCCTCACATCCACCTGCACATTCCTTGGGGCAGAAGCTGGGCCAGAGCTAACCACAACAGATAGATAGATAGATAGATAGATAGATAGATAGATAGATAGATAGATAGATAGATAGATAGATAGATAGATAGATAATAGATGGATGGATGGATGGATGGATGGATGGATGGTAGATATAAATTTGCATGGATCTAGAGCTATTCTACTACAGTGATCCCCCGCTCGTTGCGAGGGTTCCGTTCCAGGACCCCCCGCAATGAGCGGGTTTTCGCGAAGTAGCGCTGCGGAAGTAAAAACACCATGTGCGCATGTGCAGATGGTGTTTTTACTCCCACAGCGCTAGCGAGGAGCCGAAGATTGGGGGCGGCGCAGCTGTTTGCCGCCGGCATGGGGGGCTTCCTAGCAGCCCCCCAAACCCGGGTTGGGGGTCCGGGGGGTGCTGGCAAGCCCCCCATGCCGGCGGTGACATTTTAAAATAGCCGCGCCGCCCCCAATCTTCGGCTCCTCGCTAGCGGGCAGGCAGGCGGCGGACAAGCCGTTCGCTGGCGCTGGCTCTCGGCGTTTTCGAGCTGAGTCCTGGAGCGAATTCGCTTCAGGACTCAGCTCAAAAGCACCGAGAGCCAGCGCCAGGGAACGGCTTGTCCGCGCTGGCTCTCGGCGCTTTCGAGCTGAGTCCGGGAGCGAATTCGCTTCCAGACTCAGCTCAAAAGCGCCGATAGCCAGCGCCAGCGAACGGATTGTCCGCGCTGGCTCTCGGCGCTTTCGAGCTGAGTCCGGGAGCGAATTCGCTTCCGGACTCAGCTCAAAAGCGCCGATAGCCAGCGCCAGCGAACGGCTTGTCCGCGCTGGCTCTCGGCGCTTTTGAGCTGAGTCCGGGAGCGAATTCGCTTCCGGACTCAGCTCAAAAGCGCCGATAGCCAGCGCCAGCGAACGGCTTGTCCGCGCTGGCTCTCGGCGCTTTTGAGCTGAGTCCGGGAGCGAATTCGCTTCCGGACTCAGCTCAAAAGCGCCGATAGCCAGCGCCAGCGAACGGCTTGTCCACGCTGGCTCTCGGCGCTTTCGAGCTGAGTCCTGGAGCGAATTCGCTTCCGGACTCAGCTCAAAAGCGCCGATAGCCAGCGCCAGCGAACGGCTTGTCCACGCTGGCTCTCGGCGCTTTCGAGCTGAGTCCTGGATCGAATTCGCTTCCGGACTCAGCTCAAAAGCGCCGATAGCCAGCGCCAGCGAACGGCTTGTCCACGCTGGCTCTCGGCGCTTTCGAGCTGAGTCCTGGAGCGAATTCGCTTCAGGACTCAGCTCGAAAGCGGCGAGAATGAACGGTGTGGGCGGGCGAAGGGCGGGCGGCAGCGAGGAGTTTGCGTGGGCGGTGGGGAAACTCCTTGCTGATGCCCGCTGCTCGCCCTCCCGCCAGCAAGAGGGGGAAGACCCAGGGAAGCCGCCCAGCAGCTGATCTGCCGGGCCCCATCTACGCATGCGTGCCCATAGAAAAAAGGGCACGCATGCGTAGATGGTGTTTTGACTTCCGGGTTCAAAAATTGCAAATTACCCTGTTCGCAATGGTTGGGGACGCAATAACCGGGGGATCACTGTATTCTGAAACAGTGATATCCTTATAATTCAGTGCCTTAAAAATCTATTTTCACAAGTTTTTGTGACTTTCAGTCCATTTCATCATTAATTTAGGTACATTTTTTTCTGAAAGTTTAAAATCAGTTATTGGAAGCTATTTCTTGCTATTAATATGTTAATAAAATATTCAACACTATACATTATTAATCGGATGATATTTTATTTCTTCTAGGGATTTAGCTTGGAATAAAATCTCTATTATTCATGCCAATGCATTTTCTTCTTTACTGTCCCTTATTAAAATGTAAGTATTTTTCTTATTTTAATGTTTGAGCTTAAATAACTGTAAAATAGAAGAACAATATAACAAATAATCTTTCTTTATAACTGAAAAATAATTTTATAGTTCTATACTGCTGTTTATTTCAGTTACTGCTGTAGAAAGTGTCAGCATCAACTTGCTTTTTTTATGTTTAAATTGTCTTTTTGATATGTAATTAAACTGATATGTTCCTTATGAAAACTAAATGGGAGGAATCTTAGGATACAGTGGGAAAAAACTGAAATATTCCAAACTAAATGAAACATTTTATAGCCAAACAAGAAGTTGTTTCCAAAAATTTCCTTCCTTTTTGTGTTGGAGTCTCCCTGCTAATGGTAAAAAAAATTATATCTTATAATTGACTGTTTAATAGTATAAGTAGAATGCATAAATGCTTTCTTTAAATTTAATGGCAAAGAAACTGGGGACAGAAAGAAACTATTTGTCAGATAAATGTTTCTGAAAGTGGCAGCATATATTTGTCTGGAATAATATTTCTGTTGTTTTAAAAAAATAAAAAGTATTCACATATGTGGGGAAATTCTGTTCTAGCATTGTAAGCTGATTTTTGGTTGTTGCTTTGTTATTTTGCAGGGATCTGTCATTCAACCTTTTGTCCTCTTTCCCTATAACTGGTCTACATGGTTTAACTCATTTAAAATTAACAGGAAATTATCCACTTCGAAGTTTGATATCATCCGAAAACTTGCCAGAACTCAAGTGAGTACCTCACTACAATTAATAGGGCACAGTTGTTCTCATGTGCAATGGAAGGAATATGTTACTTCTTATGCAAAGTCTTATCAAAGACTTGTCTTATTGTCTTGTCAGCAACAGCTAAACTAAGGTATTCATGGCAAAAAATATAGCTTTAAAATATTTTTTTATCTTGAGAAAATGTAATTGATTTTTAATATCCTGATAATTGCTCATTCTAAAGTACAGCTATTTTCAATAGTATTTCCAAATATATTTATACTTGCAAGCTCTTTATATATATGATATTGTATACTGGAATGCTTCCCCCTCCTTAAATGTTTCATAAAATACAAATATTTTAAAATGGGGAAAAAATTGAAGAAGGGAAAAAAGGTTTATATTGTTTGTTGTTGTTTTTCTTTACTTTCTTCCTGTCATTTTACTGAAAGTGCAGGGACCATTTTTTCAGATCATCATAGTGCTGTTCCATTGGTTGTGACAGAAATTGGCCCACCCATTTGTCACTGGAGCCTGACGTCATGGCTAAAGGAGAGTGACTGATTCAAAGTCATCCAGCATGAAGGACTAGAATTCTCAGTCTCCTAGCTTTTAGCCTGGTACCTTAACCATTAGATCAAACTGTCTCTCTTATGTTACCTGACTCTTAGGAATAAAATATTGTCATATTCACTTAATAAAAAAGAAATGTCATAACTAAATCAAAAATGACAGAGATTATTGATACCCTATTCTTTTTGGCAGACTGCTGGTATCCAAGAATATATAACATATTTTATATTTTATATAACTATATTTTTTTTTAATTATTATTATTATTATTATTATTATTATTATTATTATTATTAATTAGATTTCTATGCTGCCCCTCTCCGAAGTCTCAGAGCAGCTCACAACAAGAAAAACAGTACAAAACCAATATTTAAAACAGTTTAAAACCCTTAACATAAAAACAATCACACATCTCATACAGACTATACATAAAGTGGAAATGGCCCAGGGGAATCAATTTCCCCATGTCTGATGGCAGAGGTGGGTTTTGAGGAGTTTGTGAAAGGCAAGGAGGGTGGGGGCAGTCCTAATCTCCAGAAGGAGTTGATTCCAGATGGTCGGGGCTGCCACAGAGAAGGCTCTTCCCCTGGGTCCTGCCAGACAACATTGTTTCGTCGAGGGGACCCGGAGAAGGCCAATTCTGTGGGACCTAACCGGTCGCTGGGATTCATGCTGCAGAAGGCGGTCCCGGAGATATTCTGGTCCGATGCCAGAACTGTTAATAAAGATACAGGATCACAATGCATTACAGTGCACCTGCATCCAGAATCAATGAGGGATATTTAGCTAGCAGGGAAAAATGTTTTGTACATCTGCCATATCATAAATCACCATAAAAGAAAATGTGTTCTTCCCAAAATATTAAGAAATGAATGCCAAACATCATAATCTTGTGTGACCATCAGAAAATAAGCTATTCTTAGCAGTCAATCAGCAAGTGATAATGCAATTATTTCTATTTTAACCTATTACCCACTTTACTTTTTTCTTTTAAACAAACAAGATATAGCATTAAATCTTGTGATTCTCTCAAGCCTGGGATAGCTTCATCCTATGTGAAAGAGGTAAAAGAACACTAACAACAATAGCAGCAAAAATGAAAAGAATAATGACAACATATATACAATGTTCTGAAGCTTAGAATTTGGAAGAATGGCATTACTAAATTTAATATATCTGTCAAAAATTCTGAATTAATATTGATTCAGTATAAAATTAAATACCAGTGTAATAAAATTATATTATATACAGTGATCTCTCGGTTAGCGCGGGGGTTACGTTCCAAGACCTCCCGCGCTAACCGATTTCCGCGTTATATTGGATGCGGAAGTAAAACCACCATCTGCGCATGTGCGCCATTTTTTTCATGGCCGCACATGCGCAGATGGTGGAGTTTGCGTGTGGGCGGCGGGGAAGACCAAGGGAAGATTCCTTCAGCCGCCCAACAGCTGGTCTGCTCCGCAGCGCGGAAGCAGCGAGGAGCCGAAGATGGGGTAAAGGCAAAGGGGAAACCCCATCTTCGGCTCCTCGCTGCTGCCGCGCTGCGGAGCGGATCAGGTGTTGGGCGGCTGAAGGAACCTTCCCTTGGTCTTCCCGCTTGCCGCTTGCCAGTCCACACACGCCCCCCTGGATGAGCCGGCCACAGGGGCGAGGGGTGGGGATGAAGGGGCAGGACTTCCCGGGCGGAAGGCATGCTCGGCTCTGCCGCTCCAGCCCCTTTCGGCCGAGCCTCCCTAGCCAAGCGACTGCCTTCTGTCGCAGCGGGGAACATCGGCGCAGGAGGCAGGAGAGGACCGGGCGACCGGAGAAGCAGCGCTGCCGCCGCCACGCCTGGCTCGACTTCCCTGGCTGCTTGGCCGGGGAGGCTCGGCCGAAAGGGGCTGGAGCGGCAGAGCCGAGCACGCCTTCCACCCAGGGAGTCCTGCCCTTTCATCCCCGCCGACCACAGGGGCGAGGGGTGGGGATGAAGGGGCAGGACTTCCCGGGCGGAAGGCGTGCTCGGCTCTGCCGCTCCAGCCCCTTTCGGCCGAGCCTCCCCGGCCAAGCGGCAGCCTTCCGCCGGGAGGCTCAGCATTCCGTCAGTCGTAGCGCTGGCTGTCAACTTTTTTTTTTAGCACTGGGGAGGCAAGTCAGCTCCTGCCCAGTTTTAAAAAGAAAAGTTGACAGCCAGCGATTGTTCCGCTGCCGCCAGCATGGCCTGGCTGGCAGCGGAAGATGTAACGGAGCCCACGGGGGATTCGCCTTCCTCCCACCCGCAGCCGAGACTGATTGTGGGCTCCTTCGCAACCTCGGAGAGCTTCCGGGGCATGAAAGCTCACGAAAACCAGGAAGCTCTCCGAGGTTGCGAAGGAGCCCACGATCAGTCGGCTGCCGGCGGGAGGAAAGCGAATGCCACGGGGCTGGGCTCGGCTCCCCCCTCGGCTCCCCCCCTTACCAGCCCCGCCGCGGAAGGCTCCATTCTGTTCCCTGCCGGCCCGATTGAGCGGCCGGCGGTCTCCATTCAGGGAACAGAATAAAAAAAAATTTATTTTTTAATATTTTATTTTTTTAAATAATATTTTTTGAAAAACCGCGTTGCAGCGTTTCGCGCTAATCGAGAACGCGCAAGTTGAGGGACCACTGTATTTAGGCATGCTTATATATGCAAACAGTTTGATCTACATCAAAATACTGAAATGAATGTGTGTAACCAAATATATCTGTTATTCCTTAGGATGATAGAAATGCCTTATACTTATCAATGCTGTGCCTTTAGAGCCCATGACAACTACTATAAAATCCAAAATGAATTGAACAAAGCTGAGAATGGCAGTGCTGATGAATTTCAAAGTAAAGATAGTAGCAGTTTCCATACAAATGGTAAGCACTGTAAATATGCATTAAATATATATAAAAGATAAAAGGTAAAAGATTTACATTTCCCACAATGTATACAGTATGGCACAGACGTGAGTACACCTCTCACATTTTATAAATATTGAAGTATATATTTTCATGTGATAACACTGATGAAATGACACGTGGCTACAGTGTAAAGTATTGAGTATACAGCTTGCATAACACTGTAAAGAACAACAACAACAACAATAAACAACAAAGTTGGAAGGGACCTTCAAGGTCTTCTAGTCCAACCCTCTATTTAGACAGGAAACCCTATACTACTTCAGACAGATGGTTATCCAACATCTTCTTAAAAACTTTCAGTGTTGGATCATTCACAACTTCTGGAGGCAAGCTTTTCCACTGATCAATTGTTCTAACTGTCAGGAAATTTCTCCTTAGTTCTAAGTTGCTTCTCTCCTTCTTTAGTTTCCAGCCATTGCTTCTTTTCCTGCCTTCAGGTACTTTGGAGAATAGCTTGACTCCCTCTTCTTTGTGGCACCCCCTGAGATATTGAAACACTGCTATCATCAATGGTGGGCCCCTGCCAGTATGACTAATTGCGCAAGGCTCCACAGCTGTGGCGCACGAGTATGGGATTGAGCACAATTTTGCTTCCTGCACCTGTGCTGATAGCAAAATCTTGCAGAGGGACACACGTGTGTGCACGTTTTGACAAGATTTTTTGCTTCTCCGCACACATGCAGGGAAAATAATGGTGGCCACACAAAATATTGACACTTTGCGTCCCATTTGGACATTATCACTTAGGGATGTACTCACCTTTGTTGCCAGCAGTTTAGACATTAATAGCCATGTGTTGCACATTTACACTGTTATAAAAGCTGTATACTCACTACTTTACATTGTAGCCAAGTGTTATTCCTTCAGTGTTGTCCCATGAAAAGATATACTTAAATATTTACAAAATGTGAAAGGGGGAGTACTCACTTTTGTGACATACTGTATATGATAGAGTTATCTTAAGTAAAATTGAATTTCTATAATTATAAGTACCTGTGAGGAAGATAAATATGATATTTAATTCAGATTTAAAAGTTCATAATTCTCTCTATATCTACATATTAAATATTGTTAAAATTATTAGTAACTAAATACTGTGATTTTCCTTCCTATAGATGAACATGTTTTTGAGGATTTTTCTCTTGACTTCAATGAAGATCTGAAAACTCATCATTCAGTTCGATGTTCTCCTTCTCCAGGTAATAATAGAATTGTTTGAGCAGACTTATGAGTAATTATGAGGGAAAAAATCATGTGAAATTTTATTATACTTTCTGAGGGGGGGAAATGGTTGGAAGCTATATGTAGTACTTGGGTATGCATCCATAGTATGGATCATATTTTTATTTCTTATTCTTTTTGAAATGAATACTTAATACATATTTAAAATGCAGTATCGAAACAGTTCCAGAGAATTAAATAACTGACAAAAAGTAATTTTAAAAGTCTTCATATACCATTGAAAACTTAGTCCTATACTACCTTTACTATCTTTACCAGAGAGTTTCAATCAGAAGGTCCAAGGTACAGTGCTTCATATTTCAGGACAACTGAATTCCTGGAAAAATATTACCTAACTTTTTCCTAGTATTTACTTGAAAGCAGCCAACGATAAGATTAGTTTCCCATTAGTACATTGTAAGAATAAAAGCATTGCCTATGCTATTCCTGTTCAAGAAACTTTCTCAAAAGGAAGGAAATAGCAAATTGTCTTCAAGCTAGATGAAAAAAAAATAACAAAATCTACCTCTACGAATGTAACTTAGAAACATAGAAACATGGAAGAGTGACGGCAGAAAAATACCTCATGGTCCATCTAGTCTGCCCTTATACTATTTTCTGTATTTTATCTTAGGATGGATATATGTTTATTCCAGGCATGTTTAAATTCAGTTACTGTGGATTTACCAACCACGTCTGCTGGAAGTCTGTTCCAAGGATCTACTACTCTTTCAGTAAAATAATATTTTCTCACATTGCTTCTGATCTTTCCCCCAACTAACTTCAGATTGTGTCCCCTTGTTCTTCTGTTCACTTTCCTATTAAAAACACTTCCCTCCTGAACCTCATTTAACCCTTTAACATATTTAAATGTTTCGATCATGTCCCCCCTTTTCCTTCTGTCCTCCAGAGTATACAGATTGAGTTCATTAAGTTTTTCCTGATACATTTTATGCTTAAGACCTTTCACCATTCTTGTAGCCCGTCTTTGGACCCGTTCAATTTTGTCACTATCTTTTTGTAGGTGAGGTCTCCAGAACTGAACACAGTATTCCAAATGTGGACTCACCAGCGCTCTATATAGCGGGATCACAATCTCCCTCTTCCTGCTTGTTATACCTCTAGCTATGCAGCCAAGCATCCTACTTGCTTTTCCTACCGCCCGAACACACTGCTCACCCATTTTGATACTGTCAGAAATCACTACCCCTAAATCCTTCTCTTCTGAAGTTTTTGCTAACACAGAACTGCCAATACAATACTCAGATTGAGGATTCCTTTTCCCCAAGTGCATTATTTTACATTTGGAAACATTAAACTGCAGTTTCCATTGCTTTGACCATTTATCTAGTAAAGCTAAATCATTTACCATATTACAGACGCCTCCAGGAATATCAACCCTATTGCACACTTTAGAGTCATCGTCAAATAGACAAACCTTCCCTACCAAATCTTCCCCTATGTCACTCAAAAACATATTAAAAAGAATAGGACCCAGAACAGACCCTTGTGGCATACCGCTTGTAACCTGTCTCTGCTCAGAATACTCACCATTAACAATAACTCTCTGATGTCTACGCTTCAGCCAGCTGCAAATCCACTGAACTATCCAGGGATTAAGTCCAATCTTCACTAATTTATCTATCAGATCTTTATGTGGAACTGTATCAAAGGCTTTGCTGAAGTCCAGATAGGCAATATCCACGGCACCACCTTCATCCAACACTTTTGTGACATAGTCAAAGAAATCAATGAGATTAGTCTGACGTGATTTGCCTTCAGTAAAGCCATGCTGATTTGGGTCCAATAAGTTATTGTTTTTTAGGTGCTGATTTATCCTCTTTTTGAGTAGAGTCTCCTTCATTTTAACTATAACTGATGTCAAGCTAACTGGCCTGTAGTTACCAGCTTCTTCTCTACTGCCCTTCTTGTGGATAGGCACACTGGCCCTTCTCCAATCCTCAGGAACATCTGTTAACATCTCCTGTTAACTTCAATTTAGATTCTCAAAAAATGAGGGGAGAAATACATCTATTGTTATTTCTGTAAACCAGCTGTGCTAGATTTAGAATATCATTAAATATCTAATGATTCTTCAATTAGTTTATTTTACTTTTAATTGTGATTTATTCAGTGTTGTTTCATGATATATGGTTTTAATATGTATTTCAGCCAGAAACCTCTTATGTGCAGCACAAAAATGGTACAATTGCACAAATAAGACTTGAACTTTTCTTTTTTGTACACTGAGAGCAAATGCACCAAGACAAATTCCTTGTGTCCTATCACACTTGGCCAATAAAATTCTATTCTGTCCTGTCCTGTCCTGTCCTGTTCTACTCTACTCTACTCTAATCTACTCTAATCTATTCTAATAGTCACCTAGAGGTGACTCTGGGATGCTTGCAACCAAGAAAACACAAGAGAAAATATTTTAAAATGTAGATAATAAATATTAACAAAATTAACATTTTAATTTGCAAAGAAAAAAGCAAGGTGCAACTGGGGTGAAGGTAGAATCTTCTCTCAATCCATTAACCATCACATGCCCTCATTGGGTCACCAGGTGAATTGGCAGAGCCAGATTTTAGGGCCTCTATGGAAGGCAAGTGTGTGGTATGTCACCTTGACCTGAATGATATTCCAGAGGATAGGACAGAAAAGATTCTTCTTTCAGATTCCACAGCCAGAATTCTTTGAGTGATGAAGTGTGCAGTATGTCTGTCAGTATGGGGTGGGTGGGGGTGGGGAGGCTAATCCCACTGGTGTGAGACAGTTCCTCAGGTAACCTGGACTGTGGCCCTAAAAGAAAATGACCAACAGTTTGAATTTGGTTGCAAATTGGCAACCAGTGCACCTTGTTCAACAGTAGTGTTACATGAACTACCTTATGAGCCCTAAGAACTATTCATATTGTACCAACTGAAGCTTCTAAATAGTCTTCAAGAGTAGCCCCATTGGTACTTTACATTGCAATAGTCCAGACATGAAATGACCAGGACCTGAATAACTGAATATAGGAATTCATATTCCAGGAAAGGGTGCAACTGGCACACAACACAAAGTTGTGCAAAAGCTCTCCTAGCCATGACTGCAACTTTTCATTGAGTAAGAGTTGAGAGTTCAAGAAAGCCCCCCAAATTGTGTTCAGGGTTTGTCTGCATCAGTGTCACCATACAGAAATGCAGATATTCTGGATCCTGAAACCTCATTTACCCAAAGCTGCTCAATCTTACCAGGGTTCATCCAAAGCTTATTGTTCCCCATCCAGGCAGTCTTCAGGCACAATGAAAGAGTTGTGATACATTATTGGGTTACAAAGGATGAAGATATAAAGTTGAGTATCATCAGCATATGATAGTACTTCATCCAAGGGTAGTGGATGATTTCACCCAGAAGCTGTTAATTGTTTAAAGGGAGTGGGGAGAGTCTGAACTTTGTGCTGCACCACAAGGGAGCAGCCTTGCACTGGACCTCTCACTCCCTATCAATGCCATTTGGGACCATCCTTGGACAAAGGAGGCAAACCGGTGAAAGACTGTGCTGACCAGACCCAGCTGACCCCAAAGGATATCAATGGTATCAAAGGCCTCTGACAGGTCAAGGAGAGTAAGGATGGATGCACTACCCCATCCCACTCTTAGGAAAGATCGCCAAGTGTGAAGCTGTTTGTCTCTCGCTAATTACCCTCACTTTTGTCTATGCAGTCAACACAAAATGTAATGAAAACTGGACATAGATAATACTTTTTCTTTATTTTCTTTGCAGGGCCTTTCAAGCCTTGTGATTGCCTCTTTGGTAGTTGGCTGATCAGAGTTGGAGTTTGGACCTTAATACTTTTAGCATTTATTTGTAATATATTGGTTATTGCAACAATCTTCCAAGTTCCACTGTTCATCTCCTCCATAAAGTTTATAATTGGACTAATAGCTATTGTAAATACGCTCATGGTTGTATCTAGCAGTGTGCTTGCTAGTGTGGATGCATTAACCTATGGAATCTTTGCTCAATATGGAACATGGTGGGAAGATGGAATTGTTTGTCATATCATTGGAATTATTTCTGTCTTTGCTTCAGAGGCTTCTATTTTCTTGCTCACCTTAGCAACTGTTGAGCGTGCCTTCTCTGTGAAATATAGAACAAAATTTGAAACCAAACATCCTCTAGTTAACATAAAAGTAGCCATCATCTTTTGTTTTGTACTGAGTTTAATAATTGCTGTGATTCCAGTGCTCAGTGACAGTGAATATGGAGGTTCTCCCTTATGCATACCACTACCTTTTGGAAGACCATCAGGTATGGGTTATACAGTAGCAATGGTCTTAATAAATTCTTTTTGTTTTCTTGTAATGACAGTAGCTTACACAAAACTCTACTGCAGTTTGGACAAAGGAGAAATTGATAGCATTTTGGATTGCTCCATGATAAAACACATAGCCTTATTACTTTTTATTAACTGCATTCTCTATTGCCCTGTGGCCATCTTATCGTTTTCATCATTATTAAACCTTCATTTTATTGGCCCAGAAGTCATCAAACCAATACTTTTAGTGATTGTTCCCCTCCCTGCATGTCTAAACCCACTTCTCTACATACTTTTTAATCCTCATTTCAGGAAGGACCTGAGAAGGTTTCAAAAGTTTTCATTTGGGTGGAAAGCTTCAAAACATCCTAGTTTGGTTTCTGTCAATTCAGAGGATGCAGAGAAACAATCATGTAATTCAACTCAAGCTCTAGTAACTTTTGCAAGTGCCAGAATATCATACGATGTAGTTCCCAGCAATCCAGTAGTGCCATCATCCTGTGAATTCAATGAAAGCTGTAACCTTTCATCCATCACATTTGTCCCATGCCACTAACTTCATTTCAGAGACAGTGGTGAGGTTTACAAATAATTTTTTTTAAAAAGATGAATGTGCATGTAATTGCTTATAAAGAGAGAAGCAACCAACTACTCTGGTTTTATGGGAAAGACAACTGAAATTGTGACATTTCAGTACAGGTAGACCTTGACCTATGACCACAATTGAGCCCAACGTTTATGTTGTTACGTGAGACATTTGTTAAGTGAGTTTTGCCCCATTTTATGACATTATTTGCCTCAGCTGTTAATTGAATCACTGTAATTCATAAGTTAGTAATCTGGTTGTTGAGTGAATCTGTCTTCCCCATCTTGCTTTGGACAGCAGCAGTCATAACTATTCTATAAACCAGCTGTGCTAGATTTAGAATATTATTAAATATGTAATGATTCTTCAATCAGTTTATTTTATTTTAATTGTGATTTAGTTAGTGTTGTTTAATGATGTATTTCAGCCAGAAACCTCTTATGTGCAGCATGAACCAGTTGCCAAGCATCTCACTTTTGATCCCATGATCATCAGGATGCTACAAAGGTTGTACGGGTGAAAAAATGGTCATAAGTCATTTTTTGAATGGTCACTAAAGGAACTGTTGAAAGTTGAGGTCTACATGTACATAACCAATATTATCAGCTTTTTCAAAAGTGCATATGCCAGTTACCTTTTAGTATCCTGAAAAACTGACTTTGAATTTTGCAAAGGGAGAAAGAAGGAAGAGAAGGAGAAAGAGAAACACAAATTCCATGAATAGTAAATACAATAAAGGTTTTTTCTTGGGATATTTTTTTTTGTAATGAAATTTCCACTCAATTACTGAAAATAATGGGAATGTTTTATTTAGCGACCATTCAAAGTTACAACAGCGTAACACACACACACACACACCCAGTTTTATACCAGTCCATACATTATGGCCATCCCATTATCCCACAGTCACATGATCACCATACACATGCTTCACAACTGGCTTTCAACAAGCAGAGTTAATGGACAGTACAGAAGTAAAATTGCAAGTTGCATAAGTCACATCATGTCTTGCTTTATGACCAAATCGGAAATGGTGCCATAAGCCTCTCATGGTCCTATGAATTTCTGGTTACTGACCACAATACCTAGCAACAGAGTTGCCAGTCCCAATTGTGATCAATTTAGCAAGGATTCCCTAGGGCTTTTAAAGGATAATATAGGTAGTCCTCAACTTACAACCCTTTGTTTAGTGACCATTCAAAGTTAACAACAAAGTTGAAAAAAAATTAAGGACCTTTGCAGTAGCATCATGGTCATGTGATCAATATTCATTTGCTTGGCAACTGGCATGAATTCCCAGAGTCATGTGATAACCATTTATAACTTTTCCAGCCAGTTTCCAACAAGCAAAGTCATTGGGTGATGCCAGATCGCTTAATCATCACACGATTCACTTAACTGTAGTGAATCACTCAAGATCCCTGCAAAAATCATAAAATGGGGCACATCTCATTTAATAGTTCTTGCTTAACAAAGAAAATGTTGGGCTCAATTGTGGTTATAAGTTGAGGACTATCTGTATATAGCTGAGCTGTCCTCAATATTCTTTTTTGTGATACATCTGGAAGCCAAGAATGTTACATGTGTAAAGGAATCCTGAAAACAGAAAATACCAAATAAAAATGGCTTCTAATCTTTGCAAAACATGTTGGCATCTGAGATTCAGTTGAATTTTAGAATATCTTTTAACTTAGTGGACTTGTTTAGAAAAGTGATATGAACAGAATAACTTACATGAAGTTCTGTGCTATGTCAATTTTATCCAGTTGACTTATGCATCCATGGAAATAACGTGAAGAAATTGTGCACTATATAATATATTTAAATTTTATATTTTGAAACGGCAAAGCCTAGAGCTGGAAGTCTATTCTTCAAACCATTTCAAATTAGAGATTATCTGCCAGTTCTTGAAAACGTATCTTACTACATTTATTTAATTTTTCACAGTGGATTGGTAATATACAGTATATTTTTTCTCTTATGATTCTATTTACATTACCATACAAATTTAAGTGAAAGAAAAATATCTAACAAATTATTTTAATATTAAAATAAACAGTAGATAACATAAATCAGGATACAATGCATAATATTGTATGAGCAAGTTAAATTGCTTAAAAATTCAAGTATAGTTTGGAAATATTAATTCATTTCAGAGAAGATTTTAAAAATCAATGTGTAAATATAGAAGTATTTATCTTTATAGTAAAATCATACTCAAATATGAGAATAAGGCATGTAGTTTCACGTTGCTTTAATTACTAGATTTCTATTTCCAGCTCATATCTATTAAAACTTTTGATCTGTAAATATGTAAAAATTACTGATTGTAAATACTGTTGCATTTTTTTCTACCAATGTTTTTTAATTTTAATTTGTAATAAAATTTGCAATTATTCTTGAAGGATCTTTTAGTGCTTTAAATCTCAGATGTGTTTCACAGCAAGTACAGAATATTCTCTAACATTCTTGTAATTTAATTGCAAAATGAAATTGTAATGATTGTTTTTCCTTCAGAAGAAATAATACAAACTTTCTCTTAGTATAAACTTGTGCAGATTTTTACAGCCAATATCTGCTAGGCGGTGCTGACTCTAAAATAACTCTAAACCAGAGAGATTTCCAGCTGGCAACTATATATTCAGAGGCAAGGTGATCTAGTGGACAACTGAGCCAGGACTGATTTGCCTATCTTTATAAGCAGATGACTTGACTTCTGACTGGTCTTTGTTCTTTCCCAGCAATGTACTCCCAAGAAATAGGAACACACACATGGATTTCACAAGATTTAAGAATGTAATTCTAATAGTTTAGTAGCAAGGAGGTTTTAAATGTTGTAAAAGGCATCAGCAAAGCAAGAAATAAGTCAGTTCATCTCAGCTGTTCATTAGAGTCTCAAGCAATAAATCAACTCCCCAAATATTTCTCTTTGATCAACCGTTGTCATTAACATGACTCACTGTGAGTTGGCAGGAAGCCCGGAGACAAGGATTCCACTTCTCCATTTGTAATTAAACATAAATAGTTCTAGCACATCTAGCACATTTGAAAATTGACTTCCGCACCGGCTCATCAAGAGGCTCACCCTTAAATAGCCAAAAGGCGTGTCAAAATGTCCTAGAGATCTATTCATGCAGAGACCTCCTTTTGCTCAGCCACTCATGTCTTTTGACACTTCTGCATATCCAGGTATCAACAAGAGGCTCCTCCTCTTCTGGGTCACTCATGCGCATCTCTGAAGTGCAACAGGACATGGTTGGGTTTTAGCCTCTGACCCCACATCCTCTCCAACCTCCTCGCTAGCAGACTCAGGTGCCAGGTACACTTGCCTAAGATACCAACCCACACCCGCCCCTCCATCTTTGGAATCCGTGATCAGCTGCGCAGGATGCAGATGGGCCACAACAGTCTTTAGCTGAGCTTGTTTCAGTTTAGCACAGGTTGTTGGTCTTCACTAATGTGCTGATCAAGTAGAGACAACATATAAAAAACTCTTCCTTGAAGACACCGCCAACCTGTACACTACACCAGTACATTGTTCACCTCTATGGGGAGAACGTTTTCTATCTTTTCTTCTTCTTATTTATTTATTATTTTTTATTATTTATACTGAAAAATATAAATGGAATAGTTAAAAATGAATTGCGGGTAGGATGGGACATAACAGAAGGAGGTATTAAAGAAATACAAGGAATGAAGACAGAAGAACAAGGACTAGGATAAAAGCTGCTCTATATACTATAGTATATGGATGGAAGGATAAAAGTAAATGGACACTAAAACGATGGAATGATTATATATTTGAACAAGTACAAATGGAAATAACTCATATTATCTCACTGAACTGTTCATGGGATGAAAAAGCTGAAAGGATAAGAAAAAAATGGAAACTTTATTTTGCATGGGTGGAAAGAGATAAGGCCAATGAAGACATAAAAAAGAAATTGTCTAGAACTCTGACCTGGCTGGGCCTATGAATAAGATAGAACTGAGGGAAGGGAGGGGAAGGGTTAAGGGTGAAAAGTATTAAAATTATAAATAAATAATTTTAAAAAGGGGAGAATGTTTTCTATCAACTACATGACTAGAATCTCTCAGAAGCAACACCCCCTCCCCATCTTCCTTGTTCCCTCACATTTTTACTTCGATGCCAAGGCTTCACAACAATTTTAAACTTCCTGAAAATGAAAAGAAACTTCAAGTGTCCACAATCTCATCAGCAATACAACTGCATTGTGGTGCTACCCTGCTCAGTTGGCTGTGGTCTGCATAACAGGCCACCTGATGTCTGAAGGGACAACGTTCTCTTAATATATTCATGATTATCCTTGGTGTAGGGGGATTGACTACATGTTCATAATTGCATCTTCTAAATGCCTGTTTATAGATTTATGTTAGACATTATGCAAATATGTAATTATAGTATTCACGTGAGGTGATATTTCTGCTCAGATGTGTATTTCTAGGCACTAGAAAAACAAATCAAAATGTAAAACTTTTCCATTTGGAAAAAGCACAGATATTCATCTGAAGCACAGACTCTGCAGGAGGCCACACTACAGTATACCATCTTTTGGAAAGTGGGATCTAAGTGCAATCATGATATAATTCAATGGCTTTTGGTCTACAGTTTTATTCTGGGTATCTTTTGGCTGCAAAAGTCCTTGCTGGATACTGCAGGGGAATAAGAGTTTTATTTATTTATTTTGTCAAGCAAGTATTAGATAACCGATATAAACATGGTTATTAATACATGAAATGGATACAAGCTTTGGGTGAAGAAATAAAGGTCATTTTAATCCCGGGAATGTGGGAGGGACCTTTTGCAAGCAGCAGAACAGGTAAAACCTTCACAACAGTAAAAAATCATTAAAAAATCCCCCCAAAAGATGGCGGTGCTCACGGACTGGCACCAACTGATACAGTTCAGTGACATCACCAGCAGGTCATTACCCGTTCAGGAGATCCAGTCCGAACCATGAGGAACCCACCTTTGATATAAATCTTATGTTAACAATAAAGTCATTGTTTCTTTCAACAGAAACAGTATTACTTTTTCAATGATGAATGTCTTTCAAAATAAAATAACACTTACAAGAGTATTGCTAAAATTATTCTACTGTTTCCTGAGAGACAAAGGCAGGCCTCTTGGTCAATTTTGTTCCACATCAACAGGTGCAAACATGAAAGGATTTTATGATCTGAGATGACACTCCCTTCAATGGAAAAGTAAATAAATCACAGGGTCCTTGCCAACAATTGCTCAAAGATTGATTTCAGTTACAAATAATCTTGCTTTATTGTACACAATAGGCAGGAGTTAATACATCCCCAAGTGTAATAAATTTAAAAAAGAAATACCTGCCCCCCAAATCTTTCTACTTTACTTGGAACATCTTCACTAATTACACAAATCAGAATACAGCCATTTCTTTAAGAATGTAAACCTGAATTATCTTTGACAAAGAAAATCTGCTTTTGAAAACTAGCACTTGGATTCTTTTCAACATTTTCAATAACAGGATTTTTCTTCAGTGAGTCAAAAATCAAACCAAAAAGGATTAAGTGATCTTGAAAATGATCTAATTTTTTGTTTCTTAGATTCTACTCCATTGTACAAGGGCTAAACATGATGTATGTAGCAACCCTCACCTATTTTTGTAACAACCCTGAATGGTAATTGTTGTGGTTAGCTCTGGCCCAGCTCCTGCCCCAAGGACTGTGGGTGTGGGGGAGACATCCACATGCTGCAGGCCTGTCCCGTCCCCCGGTGGAATCTGATGATGAAAGTTCCTCTGACCAAGAAGACATGAGTGACAGGGAGGAGGAGAGTGTGGCAGACAGCTCAGAAGGAGATCAATTATCTAGCTCCTCCTTGGATTCAGAACAAGAGTTAATGATACAGCCACGCATGCGGAGAGCGATGCATAGGCAACAACTGAGAGATTATTATCAAAGAAAATGAGGCCACCTGTGGTTGGGTGGGTCTGTAGTAATTCTATAAATAGCAGCCTGTGGGTTTGGCCATTGTGGAGGATTATCTGATCGTTGTGTTTCATTGCTGCGTTACTGACTTGACTTTTTGTGTGCTTATTTTTCCCTGCTTTGAAACTAAACCAGAGCAAAGTGTGTTTCACTTTGTGAAAGAAGGACTTTGAATTACCTCACAGCTGCAAGCTAAGTATCACAGGACTGATAAGGGACTTGTATAAATTACCAGTTTGTTTGGAGACTAGTGCTCTTTGCTATACCAAAAGAGGGCTTAGTTTAAGTGAATTTTCATTATAAAGAACATTGTTTTGAATTTTCAAACGTGTGTGTGTCTGAAATTTGTACCTGTGACTTTTTGGGAGGATTCTACCAGAGAGCCAGACAGAACAGGTAATGTAGCTCCATTTCTATCTTGTCACCTTGCACAAATTTTGGTGTGGAATGTAGACCTGCTTTTACATTACCAAAAATGCTGCAAACAAAAAATAGCATTATGACAGGTCTACTGTTCTGACTCTGCCTTTCATATCTACTCTGACTCCATGTAATTTAAGTTGATTGAAATGTGATATCTATTTTTTCAGGCAGATCCCTTATTTATCTACTTGAATTTTTTCAATTTCTCCACCCATATTTTAATTAATACCCCTCCCCCTTATTGTATAGGCTTAAATTTGCCAGCATGTGAAGAACTAGCCCATGTAGAGGTATATGCAGTTGGTTATTTTTAACCCAACTATCATTTTTACAAATAATTTAAGGTGGGGAACATAACTAACATGAGGTGAAGTGGGTTGGGCTGAGAGTAGCCTACCCAGTTGGCTTTCATGGCTAAGTGGGATTTGAACTCAGTCTCTTGCCTGGTGCCTTAACCACTAGACCAACTAGCTGTTTGTCACCATGTCAGACCTCATTATCATGACTAGTACCTGAATATGTATATATACAGAGCCAATTTGATCTAGTGTTAAAGTGCTGGTCTAGAAACCAGAAGACTATGAATTCTAGTCCTGCCTTAGGCCTGAAACTTATTGTTTATTCTATGATTTTCACTTTTTATGTGTATTTTGGTACCTTTTCCATACCTTTTCTACACTAATCATTTGAAACAAACTAGAAATTCTCATTCTAATTAGGAATGTCAAAAGTAAAATCTAAAGAACATCAGAAAACATATCAATTTTGGGAAATATGATCAATAGAATTTCAAACCAAATTTTCTTAAGACAGCTTTCAACCCAACATAGAAGTGTTTCTGTTATTTATTTCTACTTACAGTGGGACTATATTTAATGTTATACTAGCTCCCTCACTAATAATTATTGGTATAATTACCTTTCGCTGGAACAGCATCCCTCGAGAGAATGACTTGATGAATTATTTGGGTTTTAAACGCCATTTTTAAAGACTTTTGAATGTAAGGCAAATTGAAATTTCTCCTGTGAAAGAATGTACCACTGCATGAATACTTGATGTCTTGTAAGTAAATTACAGGAGTGTGAAAGAAAGCATGGCATAGAATAGGAAGCCCCAAGTACTGTTCTCTACGCTAGACAAACTATTTTAGGAAAGACCAGTTGTGCTAAAAAACAACAACCCTGTATTAACTACAGTACATTAGCAAGTTGATTGCATTGTTTTACAGCTGTTAAAAACGAGTGGATGGTTGGTTTTGAATAGTCATATTAGAGGAATCATCACTCCCCAATTACATTTACCATCCCAGCAGCTATGGCAGGATTCCTTTGCTAAGGCAATGGTCCTTAACCTGTGGTCCATGGACCCCTGGGTGGTCATGATTGTTATCACAGAAGGTCCGTAAAGATTTGAAATAATGCCAGGATTTAAACCTTCAGTCTAGATGGTCTGTGGCTATGGTCCGTAACCCAAAAGATATTTAAAGGGATCCGTGGTGAACAAAAGGTTGAGAAACTTTGTTGTACTATTAAGGCAGTGATGGCGAACCTTTTTCAGCTCGGGTGTCAAAAGGGTGCACATGGGCACAATAGTGTGCGGACGCATGACCACACCCATAATATAATGTACAAACCCCATACTGGCTCCCACACACATGTGCACAGACCTCACTTAAGCCTCCAGACTTCCAGTAGGCCTGTTGTGGTGTTTTTCTCCTCAGGATTCAGGAGGCTTTCCTGAACTTTGGGGAAAGTGAAAATGGCTAAAAAGAAGGCCGAAAAAAGAAGGCCAGCATACACATGTGCACTGGAGCTGACATAGGGCAGTGCCTCATGTGCCCTCAGATATGGCTCCACGTGCCACCTCTGGCACCTGTGCCATACTGACAGGAACCAGAAGTGCTAAACTGGGCTATCTTCCTGTCTTTGGGAACACTGGTTCTGGGAAAGGAATCTACTATGGCACCTGGGGCACCAAGTTTGCAAAACATCAGCACAAGACCTGATTGAATTATTCTCCTGGGGGGGGGGGGGTGTTGGACATTGGGGCTTGCTTCCAATGTGATTTCCACATGGTTTTCTTCAGAGCTTACTATTGTGGTCTGCCAGCGGCCTGTGCAGCTGGCAGCAGTCAGACAGCGAGGAGGCTGGGGAGGAACTTGGGCCAGGCCTGGAGCCTGGTGAAGGCTCGGTGCCAGAGGCAGGGATTTAGCCAGAGCTATTGGGCAGGTCTGTCACATCTCCAGAACCTCCAGAGGCTGATATAAGTGAGGAAGAACAGGAGCCTGTTCTCAATGTGCATACGCGCAGAGCTGCAAAAGGCAAGAACAGTTTCAGAAGAAGTACTACTCTGGAGTAAGGCTTGGGGATAACTGGCCCCTCCCATAGGTTATGTAAGTGGACAACACAACAGGGTTTGTGCAGGAAGCAACTCAGTTCATATATCACTTTTGTCATTGCAACTCGGGTTCAGTTTCTTCCTGTTTGAACTTGCCAGGTTTTTCCTGCAAATTGGTTCTTTGCAGTTTGCCAAAGAGCAAGGCTCGTGTGTATTATCCACTTTTCCCTGAAAGATTTCAGTCAGACTTGTTTTACTTTGTGCAGACTTGTTACAGCTGCTAATGAAAATAATTAGCAACCATTACAAATAAAAGGGGTTTGTGACATGCCGTTTTATTTAATCAGGAAGCCCAGGTCACAACACTTGCCTCACTACGCTGCACTCAGTAACTCTAGTAAAAGTACCTTTTCTCTAACCTATGGAGTCAAGTGTCATTCTTTCCTAGGGAACAAGATGTGGACAGTCTGACACTAGGCTTAATACCATGAAATTGGGGACCCTGTGAAATGGTTATAACACAAGATCTTGAAGGCATTCTCCCCGATTTTAGATAAATTATGTTAAGTTTGTTTGTTGCCCAATGTCACATTTGTGAGATTGTAAATATTCAGCAATAGCTCTGATTTAGAATTTAATAGGATTTCACCACTAACTGTTTTTAAAACTGTTTTATATACTTCTCAGAAATTGTAAGTAAGTATTAGTAGTGGTCCACTACTGTCTCTCAAGCTTGAAAAAGTATTTTCCTTTTGTTCTCTTTTCCAACGAAGCTGCATTTTCCAACACTGTTGCATTCATATTTTCGGTAAATACAATTTCATTTATGCACATGATCTTAATTGATAGGGTAGTCTGGATATTCCTTCCCCTAGGCCATTACAAGTTATGTATGGTATGTTTGTGTGTATGTTTGGTTTTTATAATAAGGGTTTTTAGTTGTTTTATTAAATTGGATTGTTACATGTTGTTTTTAATCATTGTTGTTAGCCGCCCCGAGTCTGCGGAGAGGGGCAGCATACAAATCCAATAAATAAAATAAATAAATAATAAATAAATAATAAATGAAGTCAGTTTAACTGTAGTATATTTGTTGAACATTTAAATTTTAAAAAATCAAGGGGACTGTAATTGGATCATCAGGCTATGAAACTCTTTTCTAATTACAATCGTGTGCTGAGTGTACCAGTACACTTTATGTATCTCCTTGCTAGTGGAATGCAGGCAGGCGTTTACTGGTTTGCAAAATAGATTTTAGTAGCATTGAAATGAACAGCAGGAGCATACTTAATAAAATTAGACTTTGGTTCCATTTGTGATACACTGGCTCAAATGAGTTTATTACAGTAGTACCCCTAGATACGAGCATAATTCGTTCCATAAGGGAGCTTGTATCTCGAGGCAACTCGTATTCTGGAACAAATAACTTTTTTCCCCTCTGAGATAACCAAAAGCAAGGATTCTTGTGCCACCTAGTGGACGCTCGGCTTGTATCCCGAATTTGAGCTAGGGAGTAGAACAGAAATGTCTCTCCCCTCGTGGCCCGTATCTTGAAATACTCGCATGTAGAGCAGCTCATATCTAGAGGTACTACTGTATTAAGAAACTATGCGTGTAAGCATGCATAAAACAGCTGGTAATCTGTAATGCAATGGATAAAGTTGCACTTCCCCAGATAGGACCAGTACATAATTGGTGGTGGTGGTTGTGTTCACTCCTAGACCAGTGATGGTAAACCTTTTTTTCCTCGGGTGCTGAAAAAACCGTGGGTGTGCGCTATCACACATGCATGAGTGCCCACACACATAATTCAATGCCTGGGGAGGACAAAAACAGCTTCCTCTACCCAGCGGAAGCACTCTGGAGGCTGGAAATGGCCTGTTTCCCAACTTCTGGTGGGCCCAGTAGGATCGTGTTTTGCCCTCCTCAGGTTCCCAAAGGCTTCCCTGGAGCTGGGGGAGAGTAAAAATGCTCTCCCTCATCCCCCCCCCCCGAGGCTCTCTGGAAGCCAGAAACGCCCACCCAGAGCCCCTGTGCAAGCCAAAAGTCAGGTGGCCAGCACACAGATGCAGGTTGAAGCTCAACTAGGACAATGACTCGTGTGCCAGCAGATATGGCTCTGCATAAAGAAGGTAGAGTGCCATAGGTTCGCCATCACTGTTCTAGATCAATGATGGTGAACCTTTTTTGTCTTGAGTGCCTAAAGCGCATGCCATTGCACTGTGCATATGCCCACACCCATAATTCAATGTCCCCCAGCTGCTCCGGCTCCCACTCATGTGCACAATTCCCCTCCTCCCTTCCATTTCCTGACTTCCTGGTTGGCCTGTTTTTCTCCCTCCCCAGGCTGCAGAGGGTTTCTTGAAGCCTGGGAGGTTGAAAACACCCTCCCCTACCAAAAACTCCCTCCCAGAGCCTCTATGCGAGCTGAAAATCAGCAGGCCAGTGAGCACATGTGCATTGGAGCAGAGTAGAGCAATACCTCACATGCCAGCAGATATGGCTCCGTGTGCCACCTGTGGCATGCTTACCATAGGTTCGCCATCATGGTCCTGGAGTCTCAACCCCTGGTTGAAGACAAGCTGGCAATTGTAATTAGGAGGAGGGCCTTTACCTAGCTTTAGGTTATTCACCAGTTGCCCCTGCTCCTAGAACAGAAAGCTCTGCTCGTCACTCATGCCTTAGTCATGTTCAGATTGGACTATTGCAATGCATTCTACATTTGGTGGGTCCCAGGCGGCAAGCCTTTTCTGCCATTATGAAATATTGCCTCCTGCCCCTGGCCAAACATTGGGTTAGTACCATTCCCTCAAGAATGAATCTATTGAGAGCAAGCGGAAGAGCAAGACACTGCTGGAATTGATGACAGCCTGAAAGAGACAGGATTAAGGTGCTTAAAATGTATTAATTTGTGTACATAGTGGAAGAAAGGATGGTTTGTAAAGATAGAAATGTGTGGAATGGTATTGGACGGCACTGACAAACTAAATCTAGCTAAATTTTCTTTTCCTTGTACCTTCTTTACATATTATTTACTCTCTTTTTTTACTATCTATATGACACCCCTGATGGATAACCCCCCAAAATAATGGATTTCTGTATTTGTATGCTAATCATGAATTAACAAAAAAAGCTTAATTGAAACCCATGCAAGACCATGTAGTATGATTCTAGGATGCAAACATTTTGATTGTTATGAGTCTGGATTAAAAGAAATACTGGGCAAGTGTCTAATAGTCTGAACTACTACTATTACTACTAGTAGTATCCTTACTATTTTATCTTTATCACTATCTACTTTAACTTTCCAATTTATTGCTGCTGCTACTACTACTACTACTACTACTACTTATGGCTTGGTGCTTTTAAAAGATTGTAAGCTGTTGTGTGCTGTTTAAAAAAAATAATGGAAACAGAAACCACATTTTGTAATATCTAGTAAAAGACAACAAAGACAACAGATTTTTAAAAATGTATATTCAAAATATCTTTGTATAAACAGTAATACTACAATGTAGTATCTTAATACAAATGAGTTCAATATTATTAACTGTTAAACTTTTATTATTATAAATTAAATTTTCTTTACAAAAATTGCACATAATAGAATTGATCACTCTTGAGGTTCTGATGCACTGGCATTTGTAATAGAAACTGTACTCTTCAAGTTTTAGTCTCTGCCACAAGTCCAAAATGCAGAAAGGGAGTAAGCTACCCTCATAGCCTCCAAGTACAAAAGTCATACTTGTGGCCATGGCAGGTACTTTGCTTAAGAAATATTGTTTTTGTTTAAATCCTGCAATCAAAACAAATCTTGGAAACAAAACAAAGGAGATTGGGAAACAAGGACAGGGAAATAAAAAGCAAAACAAAACAGACTGGTTGTTTTTCATGTAAACAGGGCCCTCGTTATTAACTCCAAACATAGCTCTCTCAGGCATCAGTGTGAGTGTCAAGTGAAATCAGTAATAGCACAAAAGAAAATGAAAAGGAGCAGGTTTTAAAAAAAATTAATACATTTTATGTCTGTCATTGGGATGAGCTATACTTACGTACATGATGTTATGAGAGTCTGGCAGAGCCCAGAAGCAGGCCATAGAGGGCATCATTTATCCAAGGAGGCGCCATGTTAATTGTTTCCAGGTTCAAGGAATGCAAGCCAAAGAGACTTGAGCTGCTCAGCACGGCTCATCTGCTTTACACAAGCCTAAAGCCAGAGATCAGCCTGGAGAATCATTCAAAATGATTTTGGCATTTGAGAGGACTTAGTACTGACTGCACCCAGCGTTCAGTGATTCGTGCTTTCTGTTCTGTAAGTGTTTAAATTTAAAAGCTCATCTAGGCTGACTCCAACCTCTTGGCACTTGGAAACTAGTTTTCTCAGGTTATCAGTTTTACCTCCTTCTGATGCTTCAAATAGGAACTGCTGTAAGAGATGGGGAAGCAGACATGAGATTTAGCCAGAGCTTGAATATCACCACATCAATGGACATGGGATATGCAGAAAATTGAAATGAAACCTTAAACTGAAACATAAGGAGAAAACATTACATCTTTCCACAGGGTTGCACAAAGAGGTAACTTCTGAAAGGCTCTCTGATATAAGTGATGGACCTGTAAAGGAGAGACAAAAAACTATTTGATGTTATCACTCAATAATTTTTCTTCTCATTTATCTCTACATCAAACTATCTTAATCAATTTATCACACTAACTCTCATATAGTAACCTCATTAAAACACACACACACACACATTAAATCCCGCATATTTGAATTAGTACAAAAACACTATTTTCATCCGTAGAATGTAACTTTGTACTATCTTGTTTCAAAAATAAAAATTTGTTTGTGCACAAAATCCTTGGAACTGATTATCTGGGAATGAATTCACTAGGCAGGTATCGGTAGAATTATATTGTAAATGAAATATCATAAAGTCAAAGGGAACTGAATTTAAGTCAACCCAATTAGCATGTGAAAAGACTTTGGGATGGTACACAAGGGTACTAAAGTAGTGCAAATATATTGTTACTGCATCTAAAAGAAGAGACTGAGCCACATAATGAACATAACTGATTGTTTGCAAAAAAATAAATAAAAAATTCTGCGGGAATGTATTTTAGGTATATATATATATATGTACATCTAGTCTATCTGCTCCTGCTTCCTTTTCTTCTTTCAAGCAAGTAAACCAGGAAGAGGATAGTTTGACCTGATGTCTGAATTGGTGACTGAGGAAAGGACTATGTAATTAATTAAGAAGTATAATTAATGTATGTAATCAATGTAAGTTATGAATAAAAATGTTATTATTAAAACATAGTGTGTTTGGCCTGGGGCCCTGATTATTAAGGTTGGACATCAGATCAAACTATTTTACTTCTTGATTTACCTGAAATATGAAAGAAGAGCAAATTAGTTCATATTTTGTAAAACCAGAATTCATGGCTTGCTATGTAAAAATTATCCAACAGTACTATCTCTGAATACTGAAAAGCATTACTAGGGTTTTTTCTACAAAATAAACTACCATTGCGTTTATTCCAAACAGTATTGCTGCTGCTTCTTTATTAATAGAATTTAAGTAATAGATAAGACAAATTAAGAACTTCGGAACAATTATTTCCAAAATATTTCTGTTTAGCATATTTTCCTTACATACCTCTCTTTGTCCTTTTAAAAAGCATTCAGCAGCAATGGCTCTGAAGGGAAGAAATAAAAATGATTTATTTTTACTGAATACTGAATATCTTTAAGGGAAGAACACTGGATATGGAATGAAACTATAAAATCCTGGAAAGTAATAGACTAATTCCCAATGATGATAATCTATAGTGAAGAGACAAAAAAGATCCATTTTATAAACAATCTTACATGAGCAAGACATTTCAGTTGTTCCCATTATGTACAAACACTGCAGACAATGATCAGTTCATCATCACTGGATAGTGCTATTATGATATATAAAGGGGAGGGTAGAAAGGAGGAGGAAACAGAAGTCAATAATTTGAATAGTACAACACTCCAAAGTAGAAACAAGGAAAGAAATCATTTTTTCCTTACTTACATACACAAAATATACTTACTTCTCAATTTTTTTTGTATGGGGAAGCAAGGTCCTCACTTTAATATCGTGTACATTTCTAAACCAAAGAGTGTGAATTGGACTACAATGAAAACCTTCCTAGTAGAAACTATTTTGAAGACTATTTCAGTTTTATGAAGCAAACCTTTTAAAACAGAAAACTACAATAGTATCTATCTTAACAGGTGTATGACTGTTGAATTACATTTTCCAGATGGCCAGGCATGTTGGCATATTATATGTAAACATCTTGGCTTGCAGTTTCAAAATTTGAATATTGTTTTCTTCCCAATACTGCTGAAGCAACCTGTAATTACAAAGAATCATATGAGAAAATGTAGCAATAGCTAAAGTAAACATGTTAAATAAAACTTTTTTAAAACTCCAAAATAAGAAAACTCATTGCAAATACAAGTTTAGGGTTCAAATTGATATGTATTAGGTGACTGAGTCCAACCTTCTGCTTAGGGCAGAAATCTTAAATCACTCAATAGGTGATTGACCAGTTTATATTTAAACATTTCCAATGAAGGGGAATTTTCCTCCTTCAGTAACTAATCTATAGGTAAACCACTGTTATTGCTTGACAATGTTAGGATATGTTACTAAAACATATATTTATATTGAAATATATATATATAAAAATATATTTATATTTTATTTTGAAAGAAATTCCTGGTATTAAGAGGATTGGGACTCTGCTAGTTGAATAAACTTTGAAAACTAAACAGAAAATTTGGTATGAAGGGAGAAATGATGAAATGAAAAGATTAGGATGAAAACAAAAATTGACTTGGTCGACTTAAGACATCCCAATGTATCTCTGGAGAAGCTGTTTTTAATACTGGTAATTGCAGCACAACAAATTATCATTTATATGAAGAGTTTACAAATGTTTATTAAGACTCTTATTTATTAGTTATTACTAATTGACACTAATTACTAATACTAATTATTTAATTAATAGACAACAAGCAGACCTATTCAAAAGACTGAAATCTACTAAGAATTAAATGCTGGCTGGCTTAATGCTAATGAAACAATCTCTTGAGCCAGCTGCTTGCATTCATATCCTAGATTAATGCCAGTTTCTGATTGCAATGTATGGCATTTGCTTCTTTTAGTACCTGAACAAACTTTCAATTGTGTGTCCCAAAGATGCCTTTTCCAAGAGGTAACTGGACTTTCAGCTCTTCAAAGCTGAAGAAGCTTTTTGGATGAGAAGTGAAATACCTTCAAAGAAAAACAAGGAAGCCTCTTGGAAAAGGCATCTTTGGGACAACCATGACCTGAATGACTGAGAAAAGCCATGGGGAAAAAAGAGATTAACGTAACAGTTTCCTCAGGTATAGCGCTAAACTATTATTGTTCCCAATATTTTCTTATAGACTTCTGGATAATATTTATAGTTTAAGAGCCATATTTATGTTTAGAGAATTAGGATGCTAAGATTATGACTTTCACTATTCAATAAACTTTCTAAGCTGCAACGCTATATTGGCTCAGTATTGGATTGGATGACTAAGAGGGAGGAAGGACTATAGGACTGCACCGTCTTTTTTCATAGCCCCGTCTGATCCAGCCCCTTTCAGAATCTTTTTTTTAAAAAACAGCTTCTTCTCTTATATCATATTCAGTCTAGTTCAATTTACCTAATTTCTTTCCAACATTCCACTGTATTTGAAAGAGTAAAAAGAAGCACATATATAAACTTTTAGATGCTCCCAATAATATTTCTTACTTGAATGCAAGTCCAGGATTCGAAGGCATGGTAGAACAAAACCGTTCCAAAGCTTTGGAATGCTGAGTCTTTGGAATACAACTCAGATAGAAGGAAATTACCTGAAAGGTTGATTTTGAAAACATTAGAAGCTCCCATTTATTTATTTATTTTTAAAACCCTGTCCACTAGTGTAATGAGTGAGAAAATAGCATGTACACTTTTCAATTCAGTGTTAAGTTGGACTGACCACTACCTATCAAAATAATACTATTTTACGATATTCCATTATGCATCACTGTTACCTACTTGTTCCACAGGAAAGAGAAGCATGCCATCTAATTTCAGGTTGGCGTGCATTAGCAATTCTATACGGAGGTCCTTTGTTTATTTTTTATTCTGCTTTTATTATTTTTAAAAATAATTCAAGGCAGCAAACAATACATCTTCCTAGGCCAAAATAGTGAGAGAATCAGAAGTACCATCACTGGAAGCTATAGGGTGTTGCTGCAAAACCTGGGGAATGACTATCTTGATTGTTGTATTATTTTGCAGATTTTAATGGAAAGAAGTCTGCAACTGCTGGCTTTTGATAAAAGATGAGTAAGCCAAAATGAATTTTGTGCTATGTGATGAGCTCTGAAACAGAATTAATGCCTTGCTATTGGCTCAGAGCCCAAGGACCCAGATGGCATTAACATTTTTCTGGGCACAATCTGTAGAGAGGAGGATATGGTGGTGTAGACAATCTTAGACTTGAAGACCAACTCATATGACTTGCTTTGTAAGATTCTTTCCTTTCCTCCAAGCAGAATGGAGGCAAGTAATTTCCTTAGTCAGCAGCTTACTATTATATTTGGTGCACATATTAAGTGGTGCCTTCTGGGTCTATCAGTACATGGAAAATAGTGAAGAGAAATAAAAAGGGGAGGATAAAATAAAAATACAAAGCAGAAAAACAATACCTAGCAGAAGATGGAAAGAATAAAACAAAAAGACCAAGCAAATGCCCAAGGAATCATTATTTTGGATGTATTACTACAGCAGCGATGAAAAGGCAATAAAGTAGATAGTCATCAATCCTGCTAAAAGGCAAACTTTCCTAATTAATATTGCAAAAAGATTATGATTCAGTTATCCTGAACCATAGGCACAATGAAAAACAGTCATGATAACACTCTCTCAATGCAAGTAACCTGAAGTTATCATAATACCCTTAAGTTTTGATAGAGGACAATATTTATATCTCAAGTTTGAAACGAGGAGCCCTTGGTACTCTGTAAGTTTGGTTGTTTTTTTGCAAACATTTCATTAAGGGTAGGTAAATGTCAGCACTGATGATGTTACCTAGTTCGGTAATGATATGTCTGTAAGAATATAACCAAGCATTACATTTCTTCGTTCATTCCACCTGAAAATATTGATTTCAACATCACATTTTCTCCTGCCCTCTCCCAAGATCTGATGGGTCCTTAAAATTTTTTTAGCTAATCGAGGATGTCAAAACTTTTCTTGTAATGTTGCTTATATTAAGTTTGCTTTACTGTGGGCTTTTGAAATATTGTACCTTGTTATGAAATTCATAGTTGGTCCAGTAATCAGCAGTGCTAAATGGAATAGGGTAACGTGTTGGGACTGTAACAAGACATCTGTTCACAAGATCAGTAAAAAGCTTGAATTCTTGAACTTGATTGTTGGATTTGACAATTTTGTCATTCATGAAAACAAGGTAACTGGAAAACACAAGTAAAACTCATATTTGAATAATTCTGAATATGCTATTAAATATCTTTAAAACAAAGATTTTTCACAGCCTTGGGGATCTCAGGGATAGTTTATACAGTAGTTTTATAAGCTCAGGTGAATGTTATTGGGTTTTATACGAGAAGCAACACATTTCCCCACCTTCCTAGCCTTTTGGAAGAGTATGAAAGTCTTGGCTTTGCCAAGTGGCCTGGAGGTCCAAGAGTACCATGCAACGTGGAGATGACTGGTGAGCTGAAGGTACTTCCTCTTCCTTTTAACTTTGATACTATCTTTTAACTTAGTTTTAAATTGGTTTTTAACTTGTTTCTAACTATAGCTATAGTATGACTTAATTTTTAATATATAAATTAGCTAGAGGCATGCAAATATAGTGGACAATATAGAAATTTGATATATAAATAAATATGCTAGCTAAATATATAGCCAGGTAATATTTCATCATTTATTCTTACTCCATCCAAATCTGCTGAACTGTTTCCTCTTGCATGACTGATCCCAGTGCTGCCTCAAATGCATCTGTTGCTTCCATAGAAGTTCCATGAAGAGATTGGTATAAACTATATAAAAAGAAACATTTTTGTAAGCAAACACATACACTTTCTGCTAAAAGGAAATGGCAATTGAGGAAGATGACATTCAGAACCAAAAACTGTCAAAATAGGTTTTAGTTTGCACACAACATTAAATTGGTTTAGTTTATGTGAACAGATTTGTAAAGAAAGTTTTGAGCTAATTTTTTTGACCTCCCAAAACACTACATAGCAGAACAAAAATTCCACTTGCCTTTATTTTGTTGTTCACTAGTAATTTTTATATAAAAGATTCTGTTTTAAGACAATCTGAACTCCAAAACATAATTTTAGGAATTGATTAGAATTTTGAAATAATAAAATGGGATTAATGAACAAAAAAACCTGATTTGTTTTCCTAGAGGTATGATGGCAAAGGAATATACATTCATTCTTATGTACATAAACCAAAGTTGTATTTCGATTTTTAAAAGTCAGCAGATAGCATACAATAAATTGAAATGATTAAATTCAAAACCAAGAGGGAAATTTTATATTTCAATTAATACTTTCAAATAAATGTTATTCTCAAAATATAGTGATTCTACTCAATAGAGAAATAAGCCAAAATGGAGAACATTCATGCGGTAAAAGTATTCACAAATAGTGTTGGGCGAACCCAACAAAGTTTGGGTTCGGACGTACTTGGCGGCGGAGTTTGGGAAAGTTCGCCAAACCTGAACCCAAACACTTCTGGTCTTCCGCCAAAGCAGCCTGCAGCAACCTGTCTCCTTTTATTTCTTACGGAAAAGGCTCGGACGCCGCTGACACACCTTTTCCTTAAGAAAAGAGACTCCTTCCTGGCCCGTGGCTTTATTTCCTCCTCAACTCCCCTTTTCGGCCCCTGCCAGGAAGGAGTCTCCGTGACGTAAAAGCCCCGCCCCTGGAATCCCCTCGTGGGCGGCAAGCAAATGGGATTCCTCGCCTCCTTTTGCTTGTAGCGCCATCCCCGAGGCAGGGAAATTTTGGGCTCGGAGGTGGCGTGGCTCTCCCCGTTACACTCCAAAGAGCGCTGGGGTGAGCTAAGGCTGCTCTGGGCAATGGGCGCAACAGTGGGGGAGAGCAGCGCCACCTCCGAGCCCAAAATTTCTCCGCCTCGGGGATGGCGCTGCAAGCAAAAGGAGGCGGGGAATCCCATTTGCTTGCCGCCCATGAGGGGATTCCGGGGGCGGGGCTTTGACATCACAGAGACTCCTTCCTGGCCTGTGGCTTTATTTCCTCCTCAGCTCCCTCGTTTTGGCTCCAGCTCGCAGAAGAAAGTGAAAGTGAAGATCGAGCTGTGGGCGCCCCATTCATTCCCCATGATTGGTTCGCTTTTGTCTCCTTTTACTGTAGCCACCACCGCTGAGGTTATCTGAGACTGGCGGTGGCGGCTTTGAGGACTAATCCTAAATCCAGGAGCTTCGCAGATTTATTTATTTATTTTATTTATTTATTCAATTTTTATGCCGCCCTTCTTCTTAGACTCAGGGCGGCTTACAACATGTTAGCAATAGCACTTTTTTAACAGAGCCAGTCTATTGTCCCCACAATCCGGGTCCTCATTTTACCCACCTCGGAAGGATGGAAGGCTGAGTCAACCTTGAGCCGGTGATGAGATTTGAACCGCTGACCTTCAGATCTACAAGTCAGCTTCAGTGGCCTGCAGTACAGCACTCTACCTGCTGTGCCACCCCGGCTCGGACAAAAGCTCGATCTTAGTCAGAGCCCTCCCCGCCTCCCCCTCCCGTCCACCTCCCGCTTGAAACTGCTGGCCGGGATCCTGAATAGCAGTCCGGCAGAAGCGCTGGGGGGTGGGGGGTGGAGGTGTCAGGCTCCATCAAGCAGGCGATGGCTGGGAGCCTCCGAAATGAGAGATAACTAGGGGCATGGGTTTTCGGCGGCTCCTGGCCATCGCCCGCTTGATCGAGCCTGACACCTCCCCTCCCTCCTCCTGTCTCCTGCCTCCCTCCCAGCCTTTTGACCATCTGACAGCTCCCCGGGGTTCGCCTTCCTCCGCCACCACCAGCGCCCAGCTCCTTCTCTCCTCTTCTCAGAAGATGACAGCCGGGCAGCGGCGCTGAGGCTAGGGGAGTGGGGAGGGGATTCCCCTCTGCCTGTCGCCGCCCCCGAAAACTTTCAAGGAGGGTGGAAGCCCCAGCTCCCAGCCATCGTCCTCCCCCCCCAGCCTCTGCGCCACCGCCGCCCGCTCCTGTCATGTTCTGAGAAGAGGAGGGGAAGGAACCTTAACTTCCTTATTTATTTAGTCCAACCTTGGCAACCTTTAAGACTTGTGGACTTCAACTCCCAGAATTCCTCAGCCAGCTTGGCTGAGCCAGAGCCCTCCCCACCTCCCCCAGTGTTCGAGTGAACGCCGAACCTCAACACAGACTTTTTAAAAAGTTCAGGTTCGGGTTCGGCATGCCAAACACCGCAAAGTTCGGTACGAACCCGAACTATGTAAGTTCGGTTTGCCCAACACTATTCACAAGTTACAATTTCCAGAACATACATTCTTACACGAAATGAAGGAAAAAAGGCTTCTTGTAAGCAAGAGTCCTCAGAGAGGGGCGGCATATAACTCTAATTAATAAATAAATAAATAAGACAGCTTTTATTTTTATATCTCATACAGACATTGATGTGGAAGATTTTGAGCTTTGTTCTCTTTGAATACCCAAAATAAATACTTGAATTCTGATTTTTTAAAAATTGAAATGTACTCCTTTTCATTAGGTAGAATTTAGGATTCTAGAAAAAAACACACACCCTAAAATATTCCCATCTTTCCAAATTTTTCCATCCTTACCTCCTAACACTAATTTGTAAACTGAAATGCATAGGAGAAAACTACATTCACCAAGTGTGATCTGCCAGGAACAGAAGGGCTGCTTTTCAAGAACTTGTTTAGTATAAGGCACCCTATGCAAACTCTTATTAGCATTAAAACAAACAATCTCACCAGTATATCTGCCACAGGTAAGGAATCTGCTGGTTTAAAACATCTTCCATAAAATTTCCCTTATACAAGGGTGGTGTAAATTCAATTGGCATTGGAAAATTCAAAAAATACCTGCAACAAAAGATCTGCTTTTAGTATGAAAATGTTTACTATATAGAACTAATATTATATAAGACACTTTATAAACATATAGCAAAAATCAAATTCTAAATGCTATGTTAGCTATTAAGTAGGAATCAAATTAGATCCTGCAACAAAAGTGTAACTGCAAAATACGGTAGATGCAAAAATTTCCCATCCATACTACTAGCACAATATTGTATTTAGGAACTGCATAGAATTTTAATTAATAAGAGGAATTGTAAGTACTAATACAAAACCTAAAAGGTGGCATCATGGCAGCAGCTAGGGGTTATTTCAGAAGTGAAGAAGTAGAGAAATTCCTTTTAATATTTGCATCATTACTTTGTTCTAATTAACTTGATTGAGCTCAGAATTTTCAACTGAGAAAAAGAAGAGCTTCTCTGAGTAACTGAGTAATTTCAGCACTATTTTGAGTAACAATGAGTTGAATTTAATCTAACAAAAACAGAAAGACTACAAGAAGTGGCTATGTTCCAATAAAAATGTACATGTTAGTGAGGAAACTATTCTAAGCCAGACCCAGTATAATAGATTATAATAATGAATGAACAGTGATCTGTGTGCAGGTATAAAATAGTGGATACAATATTGACACAAGTCTGAAGACAAAATTTATTAGTTACAAAATTGTTCTTTAGTGGAATGAGGACCTAAATTCATAAAGCACAAACTGAATATTTGAAATCCTTTCATTAAATAGTAGGCAAATGGAAATAATTGATCTTCATGAAAATATGCTTAGTAGACTGGAACTTGACAACATATCACTAGAATTTCTAAAAATACATGTATGTTACAATTTCTACATCAAAAATGAGGGTAATTCAATGTAGAGTAAAACAGCAGCCAGGCTTACCGTAATAAATCTACAGGATGATTTTCTTGAGGAACATACTCAAAGAATGCAGCAACAAAGGCTTGCAACAGCGCAGGAATACTATCTGATCTATTCTGTCATAAAAGAATTAAATCTGATGTTAGCTTGCATTATAGAATATGCAGTACAAGTTAGCATTATATAAAAACATTTCAATGATTTTTGAAACTAAATCAATTAAATGAGTTGTCATATGGAAATATTAAAAGTATAATTTTAGTAATTATATAAAAGCAGAAAAAGAGGGAATCTGAATAGTCAGAGAGATTACTCAGAAGCAACACAAGACCAAATTAACGTTTATATACAAAAAAGAATACAAAGCATCCTTTCAGGTATAAAAGAAAGATATGAAAAATCCATCTAGTATGTTATATCTTTGTCATCAAGTTCTACGTCATCTGCTCAATAAACCACAACATTCAGATTCATATCTCAATCTTGTAACATGTAAACAATTGATTTGGGTAAGACACATTTTTACTTTATTCTAGAGCAATCGCCAACACATCTCATGATAAAGTTGTGATTTTTCATTGGAAAAACTGTAATAAATAAATCAAATATGAAACAAATTGTTTTACCTGCATCATGAAAAAATTGCACATAAAGTAAAAAACCTGGGCATTCTGAGGATTCTTCTCAAATGCTGAGAGCCACACATCGCAAGCTCTTTCAATCTCTCCTGTTCTCAAATACAAATCAACTAGAGTCTTCAAAAGATGACAGTCAAAAGGATTTAATTTCAGAAGTGATTTACTCAGTTCAATAGCAGCTTCCCACCTTGAATGAAAATCAGCGAAGTTTTCCATGAACATCTTTCACAGATTATTTAAAATGTTAAAAGAATGTAATTCAAAAGCTTTATACATTTTTAAAAAAACTGATCCACTCTTGTGGCAGCACTCAACTAATATTCTCTGGCTTATAGGAAAGTGAACACAAGAACAAGGGGGCACAATCTGAGGTTAGTTGGGGGAAAGATCAGAAGCAACATCAGAAAATATTATTTTGCTGAGTAGTAGATGCATGGAAAAAAACTTCCAGCAGATGTGGTTGTTAAATCCATAGTAACTGAATATAAATATGCCTGGGATAAACATATATCCATCCTAAGATAAAATAAAGGGAATAGTATAAGGGCAGACTAGGTGGACCATGAGGTCTTTTTCTGCCATCAATCTTCTATGTTTATCTATAACCACTAAGAAGAGTTAGGTCTGATTATTATTATACAGAAAACTATTAGAAAATCTAAGAGCTACATGGAGTGCTGAATAACGCTGCCAAGAAAATCTTTTGGCCACACCCAAGGTCAGCAGGAGTGAACTTAATTCAAATTTGTCAACAGAAACATGAACACGAAACTGTTTGGAGTCCTTACGGCTGTGAGCTTGGCCACCTGCTCTTCAGATCATTCCTCTAACTTGTTTAAGGACTTCAGGAAAGGGGAATTGAGGTAGAAGGAGGCACTTGTTCCTTCACATCTTCAGGAGGTCTTGTTTCACCTCTTAAATAAGTCATTTCTCTTTCGTTACCTAACCTTCAATTTTCAAGGAAGCTGGTTGAGGTTATTGCCTCATTCTGATGCAACCAGTTGCTCTGTTTGATACCATCAACCATTTTTCTTTCACTATCAGCTCTGTGGACGGGGCACCAAGCATTATATTGTGTTGGTTTGCCTACTTTCTTTAGGATCGATATTCTGTAGGGCAGTGCTTCTCAAATAATGGAAAGTGCCCCTGTAGGGGAGCGTGGAGCAATGCCAAGGGGGGCATGTGTGACCCCAAGGAACATGCGTGGTCCTTCTCAATTAATTCCCCTGGACAGGGAGTGTTTTCCCTGTTGCACGCTACTCTGGGCCCGGAAGAGAAGGCAGCCAAGCGGGGCGGCTGCATGGGTTGTTGTTCTCGGTGGCGCAGTGGTAGCTATGAACGGTGTGGCGAACCTGCTGATGGGCAAAAGCTGTGTAAAAGCTTCAAACGGCACCCTAAAGCCTCCTTCCACACCATTCATTATGAGTGCTCGGCAGAGGCAGTGTTTATGGGCCAGACTGATGACCCCAAAACATTGTCTTGATTAAGTTGGCCCAGCCCATTGTCAAAAGAAAGCTTATGCCTGTTTAACCGAAAACAGGCTCCACTGAGTTCAGTGTGATTTACTCCAAGTGGGTAGAGCAGCCTTCCCTAGCAAATAGTTTGCTTGTAGCTTATAAGTAAAATAATAAATATTAACACTAAAATTCCATTGGGGCACAGATCGGGGAGTCGGGGGGCGCACAAAATGTTTACTTCTTCCCGGGCGAACGGGACAGAAAATAATTGAGAAGCATTGCTGTAGGGAAACAGATCTCGGCTACTATTCAACATCTACATGAAGCCGCTGGGTGAGCTCATCCACTGCCATGCTGTGAGATATCATCTGTGTGCTAATGACATCCAATCATGTATTTCTGCATCTGGTCAATTAAGTAATGCTGATGATGTCTTATCGTGGTTTCAAGAAGATGAAGGGATCTGGAGGGATAACAATAGAATTCAGCTGAAGCTTGGCAAGACTGTGTAACTTTGGGTGTTGGGACCTTCCATTTCTGGGTCTATACCCTTTAAGAGTATCCAAAAGTTTTAGTTTGTACAGAATGTAGCAGTATGGGAAATTAAATGGAATAGCAGACATTATATGTCTGTTCTTTCAGTCCACTGGTTGCCAGTTTTGCTTCCAGATGCTGGGTTTTTTTTTTTACCTTTAAAGCCCTCCCTGGCATGGTGTCAGGCCCAGAACTATGACATTTAGTAATTCTTCCAAATTGAATTCTTTATTATTTCACATCTACAGATAAAATCTTGGCAGACTGAGGATTCTACTACCTGCATCTACAACATATTCTGTGAACTATTAGGGAATGGCTGTGCTTTACCTTTTTTTCCCCACAGACATCATTTCTGGGCTGAGTTGCCTGTTACTCCCTTAGAATACACCCTGGGGATCCAATTTCTCACTATATTTCATCACATTGGGTCAGGTTATTTGAGAGACTGCCTCTTCCCATCCCAATTACATCTGTCTGTCCCAGATGTAATTGGGATGGGAAGAGATCCAACAGAAGAATTGCATATGCTCTATAACCGCCTGCTAATTACATTTGGCAGGACCCTGAAGTCAAACCATTTCTGCCAGTGCCCATAGTTTGGGTCTATGCCTATTCATTTTTTACAATGTCATCAGGCTTGGGAGCTGAGCCCCTGTTGAGTTACTGAGGCGGCTTTATTGCTGTATCTGTCATTCTCTCCTTGTCTCTTAAAAACTGTAATATTTTTAATGGTTTTTATATTAGTTTTTAACTATTATTTTGCATCACCCAAAGATACATTTTATGAGATGGACAGTATATATAATAAAACTTTTTTTAGTCTTCTAATATAAGTAATATTAGGATAAAAACAGCTGGTCCTAGAATATAATATAAGCATACAAAAAAGTAAGTTTTTCAATAACAACAAACCTTTCTAACAGCTGCTGCAAAACAATCATGTTTCTGTACAAGGGAAGGCAAAAAATTCTTTTCTCAGTGGAAGCATCTTCACTAGTACATGATTGGATGGCATCTAAAATAATTCAGAAACAAAAAGAAAAATTACAGAATTGGAAATATAACATTTTGTTGTTGAATACATATATCCAATTGCCATCCATATTATTTACTATACTCAAGTTTAGTACTATCTTCAACAATAGTTTTATAAAATTGTTGTTTATGAACCAATGGAGTAATTACAGTGGTACTCTACAGTTGTATTGAGACTTCAATTCCCAGAATGTTTCCAGAGAAGGGGTGGTTTGCAGTGATAGCTTTCTAGAAACATATGTTATCTATTTAGAAAGAGGCATCACTAACTTTTATTGGAGCTCCTTTTTTTGTTGTGTTTTGTTTTGTACTTTTATGTATGTATTCTTATTTTGTCTTTGAAAATAATAAAAATTTAAAAAAAATTTAAAAAAGAAAGAAGCGTCACTAACATAGATATATTTACTCTAAATTAATGTTTGAAGAATTACAATCAATGCTTGTTAATTAGTAATAGCACACTGTATCATAATTACAGTATACATACTATTAAATATTACTTTAAGAATTAAACCAATTACCTTCAAACAAAGCTAACAGAGTATCAGGATTAGCTTTAACATCTTCCATTGTTTTCCAAGGTATCAAAAAGGACTCCTTTTTCATTAGTTTTGAAGGGTTGCTATTGGCAGGATCATAGAATTTAATTGGAAGATTTCCAAATTCAATCAAATGTATGTAGGATAGCCAAGCTAAGCAACGGTCACTTACAGTCAGATGTTGCACTATGATCTTATCACTTGCTGACTTCAAAGCATTCTGCGGAACAGAAAAGGATATAAGCTTAAACCTGTCACGCCCCCCTCAGAGGAGGTCTCATCAAGGAGGAGAAAGCACCTGGAAAGTTCAATCTCCTGAAACTGGAATTTCTAAAACCCCTATTTCAAACTTGCGGTGTCACGTGCTGTCATGTGATGTTCGGGGCCCTTTTTCCTTCATGGAATTGGGGTGGGTGTGGCCTGCATGTGATGCATCTGGCCCATGGGCCACCAGTTTCAAACTCCTGTTCTAAAGGTACTTTTTCAGATCTAGACTTTTTAGAAGATAAGAACTTCCCAGACCAAAAGCCATTGTTTCAATCAAAATGCAGATCTCCCTGTAAATAAAAGCTGACCTGGCAGACTTATCGTAGGTAGGTAGGTAGGCAGGTAGGCAGGAAGGGAAGGAGGGAGGAAGGGATAATTTTGCTTATGAAACAAAATCAACAGCCACAGGAATAAAACCTGGAATTTCTGTATGCTGATTTTTTGATCCTGCCTTGCATTCTGAACTATTACATTATTACCATAATTTTAAAGGACCAATTAAATATAAAGCTAACGATAACAGAAAGTAATTTCATCTTCTAGAAGGGGGGGGGGGAAGAGCTGCTATGCATTTTATCCATAGGACAAATCTGTCTATTTTAAAAGTACTTTGATTGCTAGTCATCATTCTTGTGAGTTTTGCACATTATACAATAAATGACTGGCGAACAGATTCCTCTTTCTTTTCACATATCAAGTAATGTTGATAAAAATTAGAATGTTCCCATTGCTGCTCATTTTTTCTTTTTTTTCTCTTTTTCTTTTATTCAGAGCATGCACTAGCCTCTGCAACATATGTTGAACTATCAACGAACTCTAATTATTTGGATGAAATTATAACATTATAATATATCCAAATACCTGAAATAATGCAATGGCGTTTTGATATTTTCCAGTAAAGAGACTTAAGTGAACTCTATACAGTAACATCTCCAGCAAGCGAAAGGACCAAATATTCACATTCTCCTCACTCTTTGGAGCTTTCATCAGGAATTGTAGCATTCTTCCACATACATAATCCTTTCCATCATATGAATTTTCAAGACTTAGAAACTGAACAATAGTTGGGAGAAAACATTCACTCTTAAGAATCACTTTGGCTTATAAAGTAAAATTACACAAGATTTCAAAAGATAAGATAAGCTCTTAAATTTATTCAGGTTATTTCTGAATCTTTCTCTCCTCAATTGTGTCTGGGTGTGCATGCTCTGGGTCATTCCACGATGCAGTGCTATTTAATGGGACCCAGAAACACAAGTTCCCTGCCATGGTGCATGTTCTGGTTTCTGGTAGAATTTTAGCTATTACAAATAACTTTTACTAAATGCAGTATTTCATAAACAAAGAAACTCCATCTTTATTCTCTTCCTTCCATATTCAAAATACACTTCATACTAGCACATTTCTTGTTCTCCCGTTATCTCTCCTAATTACATTCCTTTTGCATTCCTCCCAGCCTCCTCAGTTCACCAAGATTTATGTACTCACAGCATGATTCAAAAACAGCAGAAATGACTAGAAAATAACACAGAATGAGTTTGCTTGCTTGGAAGCTGAACGTGAACACCTTCCATTTTTGTTCTACAACATTGAAACTCCACCCTTTTCCCCACTGACCCCCTGACATACCAAATACATCACTCCAGTATTTAACCCATTCCTCCCCTTAATATCTTCTTCCAAACACTTGTTCCTTACATTTTTGGATCCTTCTGAATTTAGGATCAACCCAGCGAATGTCTGATTCTTCCTCGCTAGATTCTGGACTCATAGCAACATCCTGTGGCTGGCCTCCCACCTGTTCTACTACCTGTAACCCTGGGCCCACCACTAATTCATAAACACTATCTGTATCCGAGTCCTCAAGTTCTTCATCATCCTCCAACTGACCAGGAGTATGTACAACAGTGTATGCCCTATGAAACAGCATCTTCTCTGAGATCCACGAAGCCCTGACCCTGTTAAGTTTTCCAAAACACTCAGAACATTTGATTTCTCCATCAGGTGTCAGGACCAAGTTATTAATAGAGTGTTTGATATAATTCTTCAGCTTCTAAATTTTCATATCAGATATTTAAAGAGTTAATAAGTAATACCAAATGTTTCAATAGGGGAAATATTTTTGTACTGATTAAATTTATATTCAATATATTTAAAAAATACTCCATGGTAACTTTCCATGCACATCTGAAGCATTGTTTTTCTCCAAGGACATCTACCTGTCCTATCAGAATATTGTCACCTTGCAATAGAATAGAATGAGCTGGAAGGGAAATTAGAGGTCTTTTAGTCCAGCCTCCTACTCAAGCAGGAGAATCTGTGAGTATAAAGTATGCTTTTTCTGCAGTAGTCCATGCCCTATGGAACATGCCTCTACTGACGTTTGGTAGGTCTCTACCCTCTTAGCCTTCTGAAAAGCAAAATAGACCTGGCTTTTCCCCCAAGCACTGAGACAGGAGAGGTAACTGCATGTTGGAAGTGTGACTTGGCAGCCAAGTTTTATTTCTAATGCTTATGGTTTTTAATAATTTTAATGTGGTTTTTATGCTGTTTTGATTCTTGACTGAGAGATTCTCAGACTTTGGTATAAGATGGAGAGGGATATATGAAAGTTTCAAATAAATAAAATATAACTTACTGTCCACCAAATCTTATAAGTGGGAGCATATTCCACTGCTGTCTCACACATTTCCTGTACTTCTTCCTTAAGCCCCCTTTTTGAAAATAGCTTGAGATAATGACACCAGATTTCAGAATTGTCTTTGTTATTTTCTAATGCTCGGGCCAAAACATTTAAAGCTGAATCCAAGCATTCAGCAGATGACCTTTGTAAAAACAAATGGAAAACAAGAAAATACTTTAACAATTTGTAAAGAGGCAGTCATTTTGGTATGTTGTTGAAAAAAATTGTGGTACCATAAATTAATAGATTTGTCATGACATAAACTTTCTTGCATTGCAACATTTGCAACTAACATTTGCTGCCTGCTAATGTTCTTAGAGTATTTGTCAGTTATTTTCTAAAAAAAAATTAAGTCTTCTCATGATAGTTCTTCAATTCTCATCGTTTTAGACAGATATTTCCTATTTTATCCAAATACATTCTTCAAAAAGCAAAAGCAAAATATTTTATTTTCATATAACCTTTGAAACCTGAAATGAATTGTGTTAATTCATTTTTATAGCAAACAAGCCTTCCTACTACACAGTGCTGAAAATAAACATATTTTATCTTAGAATATACCAATGTTTTATTACCTTTACACTGGATTTATAACATAGCAACACAGCAAATTGTTTTTCAATTGCTTTTAAACAATAGCTTACTTGTCTTTTGAGCAAGTGCACAAAACTGACAAACCGTTAAGGGAACATAGGTGAGACGATACTGAGCAAAAGTGCAACTGAGTGATCTGCACAGTAAGAGTTACCTACCCTTCATTTTGATTCAGGTACTTATAAGCAAGTTTGATCCAAAGTTGAACATTAGAAGGATTCTCAAGTACGCTTGCTTCCAAGTTTGAAATGTCATCAGTCTCACTGGTAAAATACCTCACATCATCTGGAGTCACAACAGCATCCAGAGCAGGAACACTTATTTTGTTTTCTACTGGAGGAGCTAGAAATAAAAGTAATATGTTTTTCCCATGACAATTAAGATATCCAGGATTGAAGTTATTCCTAATTTTAAGTACAGGTAGTCCTTGATTTACAACAGTTCATTTAGTGACTGTTCAAAATTACAATACCACTGAAAAAAGTGATGTATATTCAGATGCTTGCCAATCAATTCATATTTAAGACAGTTGCAACGTCCTGGGATCCTGGGATCAATTTTTGTGACCTTTTGACAAGCAAACTCAATGGGGAAGCCAGATTCACTTAACAACCTGGTTACTAACTTTAGCAACTGCAATGATTCACTTAACAACTGTGGCAAGAGAGGTTGTAAAATGGGGCAAAACTCACTTAACAAATGTCTCACTTAGCAACATAAATTTTGGGCTCAATTGTAGTTATAAGTCAAGAATTACCTGTATTTCAGCAAGGCAGGCTGGCATGAGTGGGGGCCTACCTACCTTCTAAGTTAAAATGAGCTGCAGGGGAGAGGCACATTTATGTTTCATAGTTATAAAAATCTGAAAAATGTGTTTTTCCAGAAAATTGTTTTACTTTGAAAATGAAAGAGTCAAAGAAAACTAACTATTGGAAACAACAGTTTTAGTCTGTTTTACTAAAAATAAGATTTAGTCAGGATGGTAACAATTTTTAAATAATTAATACAATAAGGATTCTGCCAAAACTGAAGTAACGAAGGTAAAAGATTCTGAGTAATTATGTTTTCTCTGCCATCAAGTTAGAATCAGCAATCTCTTGTTTTGGTCTTCCAAGTTGCTTCTTACATTAACATTCATATGTGATTATGAGATAAATTTAAGCATAAATCAAAAACTATGTGAAGCACAAATATTTTAATAAATAATTTTTAGATGGCTGTTTGTTACCATATTTAATGGGGCCAGAAGATAGCTCCTCTTCATTACTACTATCACTGTCCAGTGTTTTTTTCAAGTACTTTACTCTCCACTTCCTTTCTTCTTTCCAGGTTGTAAATGGAGGGGCTGTTAGTGAAAAGAGAAAGAAGAAAATTTTGAAAAACAGTGGGTTTTTAAAAGAAACTCCTTAAGCAAATGCAAAATGCATCTTAAAATGCTTAACCATTGATATTGTTAAAAGTTACTTACTATGGCCCTTGCTTTCATTGATATTGCTAACTAGAAGAACAGCAATCTGATCCATTGCCATGCGATCTTTATTTACCCCGAACAGCTTCTCTATGTATTTTTCTGAAACGAGATGACAATATTGAAGATTTAGACTACAAATTTTTACAAGTGTACATTCACATATCTAGGAAGAAATTCACACAAAAAAAGGCAAAACTTATTACAATGAAAATAAATGCAAACGTAACTTTCATAAACTTAATCAGTGAGTCACATTATTAAATTAATATTGTAAAACAAAAGGTTGCTTTATATTTTCTTATTATTTTATTACAAAATAACTGGAAGCATTAGAAAGCAACTTGTTTTTTATATGTATAGCAAAAAATATTGTGATCAGATTTAACAGTAACACTATAGAATAAAAATCTTTATTGATATACTAATATGCACATACCTGTTGCGGTACTTATCTCCTCATCAGTACTTTTATCTGAACAGCCTATCAAACCTAAATTGTATGAAATAACATCCTCAAATAGTTGTCTCCTACTAAGAGTGCAGTCTTTCATGTGTTGCCTAAAAGTAAACAATATACTTTTTACAAAATGTAAGAAGAAAAAAAATATGAACACAGGATCATAATATGTGAAAATTTTAATTAACAGATGAAACTATTTTAACTATCAGAAGTTGAGAACAATTTGCTATCTAACAAAGCCCTTTTCTCATAAAGGACATTTTTCACCCTGCTTTGTAATACTTAGCTACTGTATATTAATCTATGTTGAGGCATTCAACATTAAAAATGACATTCCGACAGGATTTTTTTGGACAATCCAGCTGTATGGAGTAAGGCCAAAAATAAATCCAGTGAACAAAATGGATTTCAACACATAAAACATGAATTCTGCAATAAAATGAGCACTAAGATTCCCAATGTCCTCCATCACAAGCCAAATGTAACTTTTAGTATCATTTAGTAAAAATATAGAATAGGTAATCCTAGACTAAATCATTCATTTAGTGACCATTTTAAGTTATAACAGCACTTAAAAAGTGACTTACAAGAGAGAGAGAGAGAGAGAGAGAGAGAGAGAGAGAGAGAGAGAGAGAGAGAGAGAGAGAGAAACAAAGATCTTTTAAGTATAAATATACTTAAAAGATACCATGACAAAAGGAAAACAAGCATGTTTTTTTAAAAGAATATGTCACCATATTTAATGCTTCTTAAAGCTGCTTATGCTGTTTTTGCTCAGACAGTCTGACAATGACAAATTCATTTCAATAATCAGAAATACCCTTAATTTAAGATACAAAATAACTCACCATTGGCACTCATCGTCATTGCATGTGCCTGTTAAATCAAAACGGCAAAAACACTGTTTGGGTTCAATCTTATTGCTGTAGGATACTGAGCTGAGGTAAAGTTTTTCTTTTGTTCTAAAATAAGGACTAAACCTAAAAAACATAAGTAAAATAAAATCATCAAGCAAATAATTTTTAAATCAAAAATGGGAAAGGTACTACATTGCATTCAAATCAATGCTACAACTGTAATTACAGTCAGATACCCAAAATACTGTTTGTTATTCAGTCCGAAAGGAAGATCAATTGTTCTTATGCACAGAACCTGTTAATAATAAATTAGTAATATTTTATCTAAACAGTGTAATCCAATATTGTCACTGGAAATGATTTTTAAATTCTAAGTTCCCCAAAAAAGCAAGGATGCAGAGAAATGTTAGTATGTTTATATGAAAAGAGACACTACTATATTTAAAATTATATGAAAAATGAATAGAAAAAAAAGTCAAATTAGTGACTGTGTGAATGGGTGAGAATAGAGCCAGAGCCAGATCAGAAGTAAGTGTAGATGTAAGATGTAGAGTTAGCCAAAACTAAGTAGTGTGATACACTTACCTAAATATCCCATTTAGGTAAGTGTATCACACTACTTAGTTTTGGCTAACTCAAGACAGCAAATATATCCCCTCTGTTTAAAATATGTTCATCTCCCACTGATTTTAGAATAGACCATTACAAGGAGCTCAGCATATCTGCATGTCTCAACTTTTGAAGGTGCATTTGTGAACCAATTCTTATAAACCTTATTTCCACCATCAGAATAGAAGGTATTTTAAATAAATACAGGTAGTCCTTCATTGACCTTCAATTTGAAGCTACATCAGAGCTCCCAGTTGTTTGCAGCATCCTGCAGTCAAATGACCATCTCCCCCCCCCCTCCAAAAAATCCCAGTATTTAGTTCCATTCTGGGTTTCAATAAAACCTCCCAATAGCAATGAGTTTGCTTTCTGACCATGGCATTCATTTTACAATGGTGGTATTTGCTTCATGATTGCTACATTTGTTTTCAAACCACTACAAAAAAAAGTGTCACAAAATAGCAATAGCAATAGCACTTACACTTATATACTGTTACACAATGCCCTCTCTAAGCAGTTTTACACAGTCAGCATATTGCCCCCAACAATTTGGGTCCTCATTTTACCCACCTTAGAAGGATGGAAGGCTGAGTCAACCTTGAGCCTGGTGAGATTTGAACTGCCAAATTCAGGCAGCCGGCAGTCAGCAGAAGTAGCCTGCAGTACTGAATTCTAACCACTGTGCCATTGTGGCTCATAGAGTTGTTCACATGAATCACTTTTATGACTGTAATTGGCAGGCTCCCTCGCAGCTGTAAATTGAGGACTACCTGTAATTTTTGCTCTAGTCCTTCCCCTATCCCTGTACTAACAATGCACTTGAGTTACATCCAAAAAGGATGTTGAGACTCTAGAAAGAGTGCAGAGAAGAGCAACAAAGATGATTAGGGGACTGAAGGTGAAAACATATGAAGAACGGTTGCAGGAACTGGGCATGTCTAGTTTAATGAAGGACTAGGGGAGACATGCTATCGGTGTTCCAATATATCTCAGGGATTGGCACAAAGAAGAGGAAATCAAACTATATTCTCCAAAGCACCTGAGAGAAAAACAAGAAGCAATGGGTGGAAACTAAACAAGGAGAAGCAACTTAGAACTACGGAGAAATTTCCTGACAGTTAGAACAATTAATTGGTGGAACAGCTTGCCTCCAGAAGTTGTGAATACTCCAACAGTAAAAGTTTTTGAGAAGATGTTGGATAACCATTTGTTTGGTGGTGGTGTTGTTATTATTATTCAGTATAACCCAGTTGCTGCTAAGACAACACATATTTACACCTCCTTTGACAATAGGACATTTTCTGATTATATTATACATTCCCATGTAAATTCTAGAACAACAGCAGTATCCCATTGGTGGCAAACAATTTTAACAAATCCATGTTCATACCTGTAAGATTTAAAAACAAGAAGAGGACTATGATATGGTCCAAATGGGTATGGCTTTCCTTCTGTTTGTTTATTAGGAGCTGTGAATTGATCTATATCCACTGTTATTTCCTAGGAAAGAGTATATGTGTGTATAAATTGAAACACTATATGAAGATTCACAACATAGTAATTAAAAAAATAATGCATTGGAACTAAGATTATAATCTTCCTACTTTTTTTAGAACGATAGTACTGTAAACAAGTAAGACAGGCTAATGAATACTAGCCTAACTTCTATTCTAAGCATTAACAATAAGTGGAAAGCATCAGTTTTCTATTATTTAATATATAACTTACTTGACCACAAGCCTTTTCTTCAACAGAAATAATGAATGGTGCATTTTTTTCCAAAACTTCTTTCAAACCATCAGCTTTCACATAAAGATTTTTTAGTTCATCAATATTCAGCCCCAAAAATAGCTCTGGTTGTTCTAATGTCTTTTTAGAAAGTTTGTTTGCAGCTTCTTGCTTAGGAGTGTCCACATGTTTAAAATTAGGTTTAGTAAAAGAATTTGATTCTCTGAAAGACCTTCTTCGTTCTCTACTACAATTGGATGAAATTTCATCATCAAAAAAATTCTCTTCAATATCCAAACTCAATTTGTCTTGTGTAAGATCATGAAGGGAAGGCTGAGGTAGTGAAAATTCAGATTCTTCTTCTACAGAAGGGACAATAGCTTGATCCTTACTCTGATATGCATGGGCCTCTTTTAGTTGCTGAATTTTAAGGGCATACTCATGTTGCAATTGTTGCAGCCTTTTTTTCTCCTGTGCAATCAACTCTGCAGAATGCTTCTTTGGACTTGATGAAGGTGATTTCTCCAGTCTCAATGTTTTGTTTGGCTGCAAAGAAGCAGAGATCTCTCTCACAAACTCAATTATGGGCAAGATAAATTAGAAACACAACATTTGACTAACTTCATCATTATTATCTTTAGGAAGAATTTATATCTTCAGCAGAAAAGTGCAACTTTTTGGCATATTTACAAAAGTTCAACTCAACCATTCTACATATTTAAAATGATCCACAGTTTTGCAACTTGAGCCTGTCAGGTTTTCAGTTCATGTACCAAATGGCTAGTAAGCATAGACCCAAGTTCATTATCTATGAAGATGTTGGAGGGAAGATAAATAGGCGAAGGGGGAAAGTAGCATTTTGCTTACTACAAACCTCCAACATTAATTGACTTACTACAAGTTCCCTTGTTTTTATTTAGATCTATCCAGGCAGGGACAGCAGACAAATGCTTTTTGGGCCCCTCTACCTGCTGTATTCTGAGCACCAAACAGCTCTGTTCCTGCAAATTCTTGAGCTGTACTGGGTCTGGAACATGTTTTGATACTAGAATTATCTCCTCAGTTCTTGTCTCAGTTCTAAGGATAGTAGTAGCCTTCTGTATTTTTAAGGCACATTATAGAAACAGACAACAATCTTATTTTGCAACAAACTGCAAAATAAGCTCAAATTCTCCTTAAAAATTAAAGAAAAGTTGAGGGGTTTATGGACTCACACTAGCCTATATTCACATTACAACATTCCTGTCAGTTTTTCACTTACATCTAAACTTTATATTTTCTAATTATATTTGTAAGTTAATTTTCATTCATATTTCATCTTGTTTTCTGACTTCCAGCCTAGAACAGTAATGACTATTTCAGAACAATAGTTCTTACATTTGAAGTTATTGAACTTACTCCAAAATGGCTATGTTCAAGTTTTCGTTTTCCGATTTCTTTGCTAGCCAGGGCTTTGGCTCGAGCAAGTTCTTCTCCATATTTTAATGCCAATGCTTTCTTAACTGTTACTCGTTGCTGTACTCTGTGAATCTGAAGCATTTAAACATTTTTCAATAAATTCTATATACAAAACAAAATGTTTACATTAAATTTTAAAGACTCTTAAACATATCTAATAAGATGAGCAACATGGCCCTTTTTACATACTTACTTGTTCTTGAAGTTTTTTTAAAAATATTTTATTAGCATTTAGTACTTTTTCCGTTGCTTGCAGCTGCTCATTAAGTTTAGCAATTTTGCTTTCAGCAAGACGAACAGATTCTTTCTTCTTTGCCTCTTGCTGCAGAAGATGTTTTAACACAGATTCATCCTTCATCAAGAGAAGTCTAAAGATAACAGTTACATTCTATATAAAAATCTATATTATCAGAACCACCATCAAAAGCAGCTGGTCTATCACATATTTTCATGATTTATGATACACTTTATTCTAATTAGCAGATTATGTTTAACAAAAGTATAATATTTTAAAATAATAAATCAAGGAGGGAAATCTTAGACAATTATAAAGAAATGGCACACTGATATATTGCAATCCAAATAGTAGTTATATTTATTTAAATGTATTGGCCATCCAAATTCAGAATCAACACTGTAGTCTAAAATTTGTATCCAAGTTAGCAGACGTTGATTGTGAAAGAATATACAAATCTACAGCACTGGACTTTACATACATTTATTATATATGTATCACAATTCCCACCAAGTGGGGTTTTAAGAGTTTAGCTAGTGGGGGGGTTTTTTTGGAGGGGGGTATTACACAGGGTGTCCAGGGGGAAAGCATTTTGAAATTCCATGATATTTCCCTGTAACTTATGTTCTAGTTAAGGCACAGTCGTAGATGATGTCATACCAAACAGCTAAGCCATGGAGAAATATCTGTAGCTGAGGAAGCAAGTTGTTGCCAGTTATGCATATTTTTGCTTGATTCTGCCAAGCAGCGCGATCCTTTTTTTTTTTTTTTACATTTTCCCCTGGCTTTTAAACATCTTAATTGTTTTTTTCTCCCAGACTTATTGTTTTTTTTACGAATTCCCTGATAATTCCCTTATATTTCATAAACCGCCAAATTCCCTAATAATTCCCTGATTTCCCTTGTTTTCCAGGTTTTCTGGACACCCTAATTACTAGAAATATTTTTTAAAACAATGCAAGCATTTATTTATAAATAAACTCCAACACAAAATATATACAGTGATCCCCCGGGTATTGCGATCCCGATCATTGCGAAACGGCTATATGGCGATTTTTGAACCCGGAAGTAAAAACACCATCTGCGCATGCGCGCCCTTTTTCCTATGGGCACGCATGCGTAGATGGCGCCGGGCAGATCAGCTGCTGGGCGGCTTCCCTGGGTCTTCCCCCTCTTGCTGGCGGGAGGGCGAGCGGCGGGCATCAGCGAGGAGTTTCCCCACCGCCCACGCAAACTCCTCGCTGCTGCCGCGCCCGCCGCTTGTCTTGTCCGCCGCCTGCCTGCCCGCGCGCCCGCTGCTCGCCCGCCCTTCGCCCCGCCCACGCCGTTCGCTCGCGCCGCTTGCGAACGGCTTGTCCGCCGCCTGCCTGCCCGCGCGCCCGCCCGCCCTTCGCCCGCCCACGCCGTTCGCTCGCGCCGCTTCCCAGCTGAGTCCTGAAGCGAATTGGCTTCAGGACTCAGCTGGGAAGCGGCGCGAGTGAGCGGCTTGTCCGCCGCCTGCCTGCCTGCCCGCGCGCCCGCCCGCCCGGCCTTCGCCCGCCCACGCCGTTCGCTCGCGCCGCTTCCCAGCTGAGTCCTGAAGCGAATTGACTTCAGGACTCAGCTGGGAAGCGGCGCGAGCGAGCGGCGTGGGCGGGCGAAGGGCGGGCGAGCGGCAGCGAGGAGTTTGCGTGGGCGGTGGGGAAACCCCAGCGCTGCTTCCCAGCTGAGTCCCCTTCCCAGGAACCCCAATCTTCGGCTCCTCGCTAGCGCTGCAGAAGTAAAAACACCATCTGCGCATGCGCAGATGGTGTTTTTACTTCCGCAGCGCTACTTCGCGAAAACCCGATCATTGCTAGGGGTCCTGGAACGGAACCCTCGCAATGATCGGGGGATCACTGTAATACAAAAAATATATGTGGAGAATAATGAAACTAACTCTTTACGTGTTATAGAAAAGAACTCTCAAATGTGTTTACATAATTCCTCACCTTTTCAGCAGCTTTCATTATATCAATAAATTAATAATACAGATCATAACATGTCAAGCATATTTAGTGTCAAACAGTACTTAAGATACATTTTAGTGAAATGTTTAGTGAACACTACAGTTGTTCTGTTATAAAGCAGCTGTTAGAAATTGGAATATTTAATTTCTCATAAATTGTTAAGAGTCACATATTTTCTAATTTAAAAATAACAAAACACGCAGTCAGTGCATATAAACAAACTTATTTCCAGAAGTTGCAGTAAACTTAACTCCTTTCTCATTAGAGAGAGATATTAGTAAAATCAGTAGATGGCATTTTACAGAGTATTACTCTTGTATAGATTTCCATCTGAGTAGACAACTGACCATTTACTCCAGCTGCACTGCTCTTCCTCCTTTCTATTAGGAATCTCACCAGCTGTGGCTACACCACCAATTTCTGTTAATAAAATCTCATTTTTCTTTTCCAATTTCTTTCCTTGCTATTAATTAAATAAGTCTTGTATAAAGACCAGCCAAGACTAGCAGTCCAATAAATTAAGGAGGAAAGAACCTCCCAACTTCCTAATAACTGCTCATTGGAGCAGCCTCCAAAGAAGACATCCCAGAGTCCTCTGCAACTCCAATTAGGATGAAAAATATATGAAAGTCGCAAATTGCAAGGTAAATTAAAAAGAATGTATTTAGATTAACCAGAAACAAGTAATCATGAGCAATTATTTATCAAGGACAGATGATGGACATTAAAGACCCAGTTTTGACTACTGCTTAAGGGATCAGGGTAGAAAGTGGAACTGTGAGTAAAGTACAATCCTACTTTAGCCAGCTGGGTGACTTTGGGCCAGTCACTCTCTCTTAGCCCAATTCACCTCACAGGGTTGTTGTTGTGGTGGAGAAAGGAGGAGAAGGAAGGTATGTTGGAGAGGTTCAATGCCTTGAGTTATTTATAAAAATAATAAAAACAGGATACAAACAGCATAATAACCAACAAAATATAAAGCTTTAAGCCTTTTCTCCAATAAAACCACAATCTATAGAAATGACAACACAGGGAAAAGACTTACTTGTGCTTTTTGAGTTTTGCCTCGGCATCTGTAACTTGCTTCGTTACCATGGCTATCCTACCAACTCCATCAATTTCAACATCAGAGTTTACTGGGGATGAACTTGTCTTCAGAGGTTCAGCTATTATCAAGCGTTGCTTCTCCCGACTAAAAAGATTGGAAAATCATTTTTTAAATATTTTAAATATTTCAAATTACAAAAATCCAGAAATCAGGAAAAAAACCCCAGAAAATAGAACAATCTCTGAAAAATAAGCTAAACCCAATTAGCAGAATTTAAACTAAGTTAAAATGACCAAATGAATCTGCTCAAACATGAAGGGCAATAACTTGGAGATTACTTTAAACAATAATTTGTTTTCTTATTTGTTACAGCCTGCTTGCTTGCTTATTTGCTAGCTCCATCCATCCATCCATCCATCCACCCACCTACCTACCTATATTTATTACACATGTATGCTATCCATCTCACCAGAGGCAACTCTATTTAGTTTACAGACATACATTATCATACAGTATACTAAATATACCTGGCAATCTCTTCTTTTAGAAGTCTATATTCTATTTTTTTATCTTCTGGTAAAGCCTCAGGGGTTCTCACAGGATTATTTTCTTTTTCTGACTTTAAAGGTGCTTTGGGTTTTGATGCCTGCAACAAAGAAATGCAAGAAAAGAACCTAAATACAGTATTAGAAGTTCAGAAGCAAAGTTAATTTGAATTCATTTTCATATAATATAGCTTTTTGGGGTTTTTTAATTTCCCTCAGACATGCATCCTGGGAATTCTAGTAGTTATACTTTCAACAAATATACTTGTGAATATGGATTTAAAAAACAAGTGGACAGCAAGGTAGCACTAACTATAACACTGAGGAATGGTCCAATAATATTTCAGGGCTCCTTTCCAAAAGTAAGTTCTGAAAAACTTTATAAATGCTTCATTCTCTTCTATCATGTCAATTTTTTTTCCAGCATGTGCCACTCTAAGAAATGGTCCAATTCCAAAACTGTTTCAAACAGACAATTGCCAGAACATCTCATAGATCTTTAAGTTTGTAAGATACAATTCTAAAAATTGCTCCAAATATATGTATGAACCAGAAGATCCTTTTTCCTCATCAAGGAATTTTCACATTCCCAGTATGGAATCATAAAAACCAGCCAACTACAACACAGAACCATCAAAACAAATAGTGAAATAGAAAAAAATCTAAATACATAAAAATGGCCAATTCTGGCTTTTAAAATAGTTTATTAAAACTTAATGCTTTTCAAAAGCAGAACCAGAACTTCACAATGACTTTTTCCCAAACGATAATTCTGAAATTGCTTGCTCTACTTACAGGTTCAGAGGAATTTTACAATATTTATTTTAATAAAATTTGTCCTATAATGAAAGACAAGCGCACAGAGTAAGAAATGAGTTTTCTTCAAAGAAACCTACAGCATACATGGCAGCACTCATCCATTTACCTCTACAGTTCTTCTAGCTTCTTTGATCATAGATTCCAGACCTCCATATTCATTACTAGTAGAATTAGGTTGTTCTGCATCTGATTCACTGTCATCTGAATCATTCAATGTAACAACAACTGACTTATGCTTCGGAAGCTGCAGAAATAAAATTACCAGTCAAAGAATATAACAATTTTGATTGAAGATACCAACAAAATCTAGTATTATTTGATTTTTAAATGTACCCTGAACTTCAATTTGTTAGAGAAGAGCATGTTAACCACTAGCTTTTTTACAGTTGACTTTATGTGGACTTTAACTCTTACTGTACACAAGTCTGAAATCAGAATTTCCTCAGCCTCCTTATATTATCAATTGAAGACAGAAAAATATATTCAGTTTTAGCCACTTTACTCATATGACAACTTATAAGTTATGAAGAATTTTTAAAAAAAATTATTACCGCAATGACTGTTCGGGGGGCCCTTGGTACTCTAATAATTTTTGTGTTCTTTATACGAGGTTGACACACAGTATTAATACTGACTGCTGAAAGATTGCTTCTTGGCACAGAATGAGAATTATTGGAAAAAGGTGGTGAAGGTGGGCTGTTATTATTTGAATTTTCCTTAAAAAAAAGAAAAGAAAAGAAATTATAACCAATAAACTATTCAAATATATTATAGGTTTCTCTGTGTATCAATATGTGTAAAGCATTGTGTAATTATTTAAAAGTAGGAAACTTATAAACCTTTCATTACCCATTAACTTTGATAATGTCTGCCATATGACTAAAATCAGATACTCAGAAAATTACTCAATCCTGCTAGATTCAATATAAAGTCTTTTCAAACAATTAGGCATATGATTCAACAAATATCCAACTTTTTCTAAAAAAGCACTTTATGGGATTCAAAGATGTACAAAAATTGTATTTATCTTACAAACTTTAAGGGTTGGGCAAAAAAATTCTACTGTTTTAAACAAATAAATTTTGGTGGCTATTTACAACAGCCTTGAACTCTTTGAAGAAATAAGGCTTCTTTATCATAACACCCCTAATCAGCACGTCATCACACAAAATATTCACCATAATCAATGTAAGAACCATAACAACTGTTTTTAAAAATGCACTGGCTTTTCCAACAAAAAAGTTATAAGTACATAGTAAAATCTGAAACTACAATGATTATCCCACTTCAGATTGCTTTCCAGGATGGACAATGCAAGCTGAATTTCATTCTTCTTAGTCCTTAAGGGAGCCTTGGTGCTTTCTGAACTTGGTTGTTTTCTTGCAGGTTGTTTCATTAACCAATCTAGGTAACGTCATCAATGCTAGACTAATCCTTTTTCTTCCTAGCTAGTCTAGCATTGATGACATTATTTAGTTTTGGTAAGGAAATATATACAAGAAAACAACCAAGCTCAGAGAGCACCAAGGACCCCTCATTTCAACTGAGGTACAAATATTCTTCTTTACTGGTTATCTTTATCCATAGATCCATTCTCAATTTGAATCTAAAGCTCCCACTTTGATTATACTAGAGTTTATAACAGAATTATTTTAAATCTTTAGTAAATAGTGGAAATGCAGAACAATCTTTAAAATTCTAAATAACTCATCATCTTATCTGATTTCTAAAATACTTTCCCCCAAACAAAACAAAATATCAAAATACATTCTACATAAAATATACTAGGGCTGCCATCTAGTGGCAGTATTAAAAATCTATTAAATACCTCTGGTTTGAAAGCTCTTTTGTTAGCTAAAGATTTAAGTAGCTCTTCCCGCAGTAACATTTCTTCTTCTTCCTCTTCGTCTGCAAATGGAGGTTTTGGGGGTTGTTCGGGTTCTTCAGGTGGAAGAGGAGGAAGAGGGGGTGGAGGTTCCAGAGAGGAAGTTGAAAGACTCTCCATGTACAATTGGTTAATTGACTGTAGAGTCTAAAACAAATTAAAAGAAAAAAATACATGTTATTGCTACTCAAAATTATCCAGTACTGTTCTTGTCACCTCATAGATGGAATTGCTTTAACACATCTTCATGGAGTTATCTTTGAAGATTCAGAAGTTGTCCTATACACTAACTAGAGCTAGAATCTATACACTGATATTGGGGTGGGTTTGGGGGCTGCAATGATTATAAATTTGCTTCTGATTTCATATTAAAATGGTATCCCCTTTAAGGGTTACACAGTTTGGTGCCCAGATATTCTCAATAGTGCACTGTGTAGTTTCCAAGTATTCCCAACTTGCATTAAGCAAAAGAACCTTTTAATCATACCTGCCCTTACACTTTGAAATATATCACTCACAGATATATATCACAGATAAGCATAAAGCCATTTTATAGTTGCTATGTTTTTTAATTCGTTTTGTTTCAACTATTAGACAATTTGAGTCCTTGAAGTAGTTGGTCTAAAAATATCTTATGTATAAAGGAAGTGAAAGGGGAATTATATTTCAAAATGTCTGCCATTTTCTTATAAAATTTTAGTGAAGTGATCTTGAAGTATTGCAAATTGGAATGCTGATCACTTAGCGTATGTGAATACAAAACCAATGTCAAACAGTTATTACAGTACATAGTTTTATCAAGCTTTACTAGCACAACTTTATTATATAATAGCAATGATTAGTAATGCTTTCAAACAAGGAGAGAACAGAAAAGCTGTTTCAGAACTCCTATTATAATAGATACTTTAAAAGTATTCTCAACATGGCCAAAATGAACATACCACAAAAAATTATAAAGAACTTCCATAATTGCATGTGGGAGGCATAAAAATTTATTCTCAATTTTTTCTACTTCAAAAGTTTCATCTTGTATTATAACTTACTGAAATCTGTGGTGTAAGGGTCACTGAGATTTGTTGAATAGCAGAAGAAAAATATCCAGCAGGACATTCAAAATAAGGAGGCTGTACTGGAGAAGATGCTAGAAAATATTTATCAGAAAAATCTATTGTTACTACAAACTGCCATTTATTTAAAGGAATATCTTTACAGCAGGGATCCCCAACCCCCTTTGCTTGTGTGGCCCAGTACCAGGCCACACAAGCAAAGGGAAAGCGTGCAAAGCTCCAATTGTATAAATTAGTGGGCATATATTAAACTATCCCTTTTCCAGCTGCCAATCCACGGAGCCGGAAAAGTTGGGGATCGCTGCTTAACAGTGCTTACTCAAGTGAAGAAAGAAAATTATAACTATCCAAAATAAATGTCACAATTTAAATTCTAAACTTATCTCATACTTTAATTGAATAAAAAGATGAAATATACCAAGATTCAATTAAGGATTATTTTTACACATCCATTATTCAGCTTTATGCTGTAATTCTTCAGTTACATTTCCAAGTGCATGAGGGGGTAGGGGGAAGAGAGAGACTATCTGTCTGTCTATCTATCTGCACCAACCAAGCAAAAAGAAGTTTTAAAAGTCAATCTTAAATCTATTCCATAACACTAAAATATAGTGGAGATCCTCCAAAAATGGGCGGCTGGGACTACTTTTCTCCTACTGATGAAGAGTTGATTTTGCCGCCAAAGCCAGTTCTTTGGTCCTTAGATTGAAATGGTAGCACCTGGGAAAGACGTCAGATGACTCCTGGATGATCATACTACTTACCTGTAAAGAGAAACCTGGTTGGTTGCAATTCATAAAAAGAACAGGCAAAGAAAAAAAGTCTCTACCTTTTCTTTCAGCTGTTTGGATGTTTAAGGACATCTTCCTTTTAACATAAATTTATGAATTTGGTTTTGCCTTTGACTTATATTTTGAATCTTAAACATCTAGTTGAATGCTGAACTATCCTTAACCTTAGCTGGATTATGTGATTTTTTAAAAAATTCCTAGTGTTTTTGAAATAAATCACTTTCACTTTCATTTCATGGAAGTTGATGGCCTGAGGGTTTCTTTTTCCATAATGAAAGTGGAATTTGTATTTCACAAGAACTTTTGCTGTTTTACTGTATTTTACTGTATTTATTGTATGAATAATAAACTGGTTCTTTTTAAAAATTTACCTCAAGGAAGCAAGAAACTTTTCTCTTTGTCTCTCTTATTCATTTTCTGCTGTGGGAAAAATTACCTCAATCTCTCTCTCCTGCAGTTAGCTTGTTGTGTAAAGCACTGTTCTTGAGAGAAATTCCCTATGGGGTTTGTTTGTTTTTTTGGACTACATTAAAAATGAAAACCTTAAGTTTCCTTGGAAGCATTGGGGAAAAATGTTTTTTAACCTCCAAACTTTCTTTGAAAATTTGGATGAAAAGCTTAATAAAGCAATAACAATTATATAAATCTAAAGAAGACATTATGCAGGCAATAGCAGTATTAGATTTGTAATTGGATGGATCAGAAATTGATTTGCTGCTGATAGAGTTGGAGAAGGAACTTTGCTGAAAAATTAGATTTGGTGGAAAAAGTTAAAAGGCCTATCAATCCAAAAATTCAGAGATAACAGAATGGAGTGATGAATTGAAGTTGCTTAAGAAAATTTATGCACTTTTTGAACAATAAATGCTATGGAGTTACCATAGATCTATGAGAAATGACTACAGTGATTAAGGCTGAAATTGAAGTTGTTGCAAACTGCCTGCTAGTAAGATACAATGGATTGCTAACAGAGGGTTCTGAAGTGGGTTTCCGTTGGTGGGGTTGCCTGTTAGCTGTGTCTTTTTATGGTATAGAATATATACTATATACTATAGATGATCAAATTTTGGGGGATAAACAGATTTGTGGAAGCTGATATATTATAGATCTGTTTGGCAAGGGGAGAAACTACTAATGTTGTAATATACCATGTTTTCCCCAAAATAAGACAGGGTGTTATATTTTTTTTGACTCCCCATATATGGCTGCCTTATCAAGGAGGTTATTATTTTCTGGGTGCAAGAGGCGGGGCGGACCGCGAGATGTATCTCTTACTGGAATCTCACAGCTCCATGGTGTGTCTCAGCTGGTCTGTTTAGTTCCAGTTCCAGCCGTCACCATAGAGCGGGAAGCGCACTCACAGAGGGGCCACTGCCCTGGCTGGGATTTGGAAGCTGCAGAGCTGGAATTTTTGGGAGAGAAAGAAAGACTTCTGCTGCTTCTGCTTTTGGCTGCATGCAAAGAAAGTCTTTATTTCTCTCCCTCCCCCCAAACTCCAGCTTTGCAGCTTCCAAACCCAAACAGTCATTGGAGGCCTCCCCTTACCCAATTCCTCTCACTCCAATCTCCCCATGGTCCTGCCATCTGAGCACTAACTGGACAGAGTGCCCGTCGGCATGTCTGTACTCCCTTCCTCCCGCAGGTCAAGTGCAGCTCTGATAAACGCACCTCGGCTGGCCCGACATGGGCCAGTGCTCCCTGACTGCAGCTGAGCTTGGCCTGCAGGGCGGCAAGGGCAGCAACCATCAACCAAATCTTTGGGCTGCATGCAAGAAAACGTTCTCCCCTTTCGTTCCAAAAAGCTGCCGAGGCACGATGAGTCTCATGAAGATTCATCTCTGCTGGAGTTTAGAAGAAAGATTTCTTGCACGCTGCATGCAGTCAAAAGGTTCCTTGTCCTGGTGCTGTGTTTTATGTGAACTCTCCACACCCTGCCCAAGAGGTTTGGTCGCCAACTTCTTCTGTTGCTGCGCCCACCTAAATGTTTGGCTGTCAGCTCCTGCGGGACTGGCTCAGTCTTATTTAATTTTCTTAACAGTGGTCATCTGTTGTCTCTCGCTTGCTCTCTCTCTCTCTCAGCCAAATAATTGCCCGCAGCAAAAAGAGCAGCTCCCAGCATACCCCATTCATTTCCCCAGAAAGTAGTTGGGGGAGGTTTATTTGTGTGTGTGTGTGAGGAGGGGGGGGTTATTTCAGTGCAAGAATTTAAAAGCCTGATTGACTTTATTATGGGGAAATTGAATTATTTTCAAGGAAACACGGTATTTATCAATATTCATCTGGAACAGACAATATATGTGTATTTTTTTGGAATTATTTTTGCTTTTTGTCCTGTTTAGTTGTTTTTTGCAAGTTTGCATTTTAACTTTTGAACAAAATATTTTTTTAGAAAAAAGAATAACTACAATGTAGTTCATAGCATAATTTAAATTGATTGGACAGAATAAAACTGAGGGATTGAAAGAGAAACACAAGCAGTGCCATATAAAAAATAGTATCTGAACACATCATTCAAACTAAGAAGCTATTTTCATAACCAAACTTCCCTTACGTATACTGTATAGCATAGTTATATATTTTAGTATGTATTGTCCTCAACAGGGGTATGAAACTGGCCACATCCAGCCCATAGAGTGCTTAGATTTGGCCCGTGGGACTGCCCTGGAAACAGCAGAGGACTGGCCTGCAGTGCCTCTGCCAGTGAAAATGGACCACAGGAAGGCCGAGTGCAGTCATCCCAGGTTCCATTTTTGGCTGTGACAGCCTCCTGCAGCCCTCTGCCATCAAAGATCAAAGTTTTTTGGGGGGTCACACGGAGCCCCCTCCCTGAGCTCAATTTTCGCTGGCAGAGGACTGCAGGAGGCCATTGTGGCTGAAAACGGGTTTGAGGAGCCCATTTTTGCTGGCAGAGTACTTGGACCACCAATGGTGTCCCAACACAAGTAATGCCATGCTGGCTAAGCTTACTCTGGCTGTGCTCAACCCAGCCCCTTGATGTCAAACACAACCATAATGCGACCCCCAGTGAAATCAAGTTTGACACCTGTATCAAACTTGTCTACAACAAACAGAGGAAAAAACAATGAAAAAATAAATAAAACTGCCAATAAAGTTAAAACCAAATGGGTGAAGATGGAGAGGCTGGAATCTTGAATGAAAATACTTTTTATTTCATTTACTATACACTTCCATCATTATATTCTTATAAAAATACTTCATGGTAAGTTAAACTAAGGATTTTTTTTCTTCAAATTTATGTATCCAATTATGATTCCTAAGTAGTTTATGGGGTTCAGAATGTTTATTATTTATTAGGAAAAAAAGAAAAAGACTTATATTTTTAGCAACGAATCAAAATGTGATACAATAGTACTATTTTATTTAGATTTGTATGCCGCCCACTCCCGAGGGATTCATGGACGCTTACAACAAAAATAAAAACAGTATAAAATGGTTAAAACATAACAATTAATAAAAATATAAAACCCTTTAAATATTATCACAACAATCATAAAACTTCCCAAACAAATCATGACAAACCATTGTAGCATTTTTTAACCTTCGCTTGACATTCCTAACCTATTTTATCTTAATCATAATTTTTGTGTTTTGCACTTGGTGCAAGTACAAAATTGTTGAGGCATTCCATTTGAATTTAAATAAACATTTAAGTAGCATTGCATGCAGGAACTAATATCAATCAATTATATATAGAATGCAAATATAAAAAGGCACTATTAGGACTAAAGCATAATCTTCAAAAATTAGCACTTACCAGGTGAGTTGGTTTCACTTTCTGTGTCCATAGCAACCTCATCATAATTATCATACTGATAAATTCCTCCTGCACTTTCAGTAGATTGCTTATCTAGGGACCTTCTCAAATCTTTATCTGAAGACTAGACAAAGTATATTTATTAATCACATATGTACTTCAAACAATCAAATGGTTTTGCCTTCTTGATTGCTAATAAAACAAAAAACTGCCTGCTTTATTATAAATTGCTTTGGGGGGGGGAAGCTATAATGGTCCTATGCAAATTGATTTTCGTCTCATACTTTTGCTTACAAATCCCACAAGATTTACTTATTGACAGGTAATCAGAGATTACAGATACCATAGATCAGATGTCTTCAAACTTGGCAACTTTAAAACTTGTGGACTTCAATTCCCAGAATTATTCAGCCAGCTATGCTAGCTGGAGAATTCTGGGAGTTGAAATCCATAAGTCTTAAAGTTGTCAAGTTTGGGGACCCCAGCCATAGACCAAAACTTCTGAAGGCAATTAGATTGCTCAATAACTTTATATAGATGGTTCTCACTTAACAATCATGTCATTAAATGAGATGCTCACATGACCATTTTGCTGCAACCACTGCAATCCCAGCTCTTCCAATTGCGGTTGTTAAGCTTGCCTTCCTTTGTCAAACAGCTCTTTTGCTCCATGCATGGAAAGAAACTTTTTCCCTAAGCAGGCTGAGTGGGAAGGAGTTCCCCTTCCACTCATAATGTAAAAGTGCTGCCTGCCAAAGGAAGGTAGGAGAAAACTCTTTCCCAGGGTGACATTCACAAGGCTGATTTAGCCTGTCAACACAAGATTCATTCCCTTCCTCCCTTGTGTGCAGGACTCAGCTAGAGCTTCCTGTGAGATTGATTCAGCACCATGCAGGGCAGAGTTCTTTGCCAAAGAGCTCATAACTATGATTTGCAGTATTTTTGTAACATCCATTAGATATGCTGTATTCCCTTAATAACCACATGGTTTGCTTTATGACCATTGTAAAAGTGGTTATAAAATTGAGTCTGGTCAAATGGTCACCCCAGTGCATGATCAAACTTTTGAGCATAATTTTGATTCAAATTGAGGACTACTTATAATTCATTTCCTAGAAATAAGCATCTTTCTGAGTAACCTCATCTACTCTCTTGTACTCTGCCAATCTCTGCTTCTTCAGGCAAAAGTACTTCTAGTAGACTGGTAGGGCAAGTAGGTGGCCCTTCTGTCCAAACAAGTACCTTTGCAGAAGTACACACTGCTTCTATTTTTAATAGGATTATGGCCTCACTAATGCCTTGAAAAACTGTTAGATAATACAGAAGACCTTTTGTATCTTGAAGACAAAGTCATGATTGTTAAAAATCAGCATAGCTTTGCCAAATTATCACGTGAGATACATACTGTCCCCTTCTTTAACAAAGTAACTACCTTAGTCAACAAAGAGGAGACTTTGAAATAATCTATCTAATTTTCAGTAACAATTTACCTCAGTTTCTGACAGGTTTCTGCATGACATTCTCATGACAAGCTGTTAAAAGTGAAATCTGGTAGATTCAAAACTGAGTGGTTAACCATACCGACAGCATTAACCAGTGCAGTTTTTCAATGGTATGCCCATATTATTCATTGATAATGGGATTGATAGATTGCTTATGAAATGTACAAAATGTTTCATGAGCTTGGAGAGAACTCCTGCACTGGTCCTGCTAAACAAAGATTGGATCACAAAGATCCAAAACACTACATATACATATTAAATATATAGTGGATAGAAACAAAATTAGAATAAATCTAGGAAGAGGTGATCCTAGCTTTCAATTTCAATGCTTCTATTCTTTGCAGTACTGAAAAATATTAAATATACCTATGCATTATATACTTAGGATATATTTCTTCAGAAGAAAATGCTGTTTCTAAATGCTAATGCTAAATGCTATTACTTATAAAGTAGTAACACTATTTTTGGTAATATATTTAATGCTTTGAGAATGTTTTTTACTGCAAAGCATTGTACCCACTTAAAATATTAGTGCATAAAATGTTTCTTATTTACAATGTTATCAAACTGAATCAGCATTCACCCATTATTCATGAGCCTCACACTGACTTTATTCAAAAAAACATAAATCTTGAAACATGGCCTTTTTTATGCACCATTTGGAAGTCTTCTGTATTAATCTTTTATCAATTACTGGGTTTTTTTCATTATTGTTAACTTTGCGGACCAGAATTGTCTTATAGGGACAGGATAGGAGGAGAGGTGCCTTGGCTGACCAAGAGGAAAAGCCAAATTCCTCAAAGGTCAGAGACAGCTCTTCTGATCAGCAGTGAGGATGGCAGCCATTTCAAAATGACTGATCTGAAGCTGGGGCAACTGGATTAAGTTTTTGGTGCAAGAGCGGTGTTTGAACAGAGTGCTAGAATTGGGTGAGTGATTGACCAACTCACAGGTTAAAGGACTTTAAATTTGGATATTAAAAGATGTCCCAGAGCTGTAATTAGCAGCTAATCAGCATTTGGGAAGTTCAATGGAGGGAGGATAAAGCGGAGGCTAAACCATCAAAGCCCAAGAAAATCCCTGTTTTTATAACTGGATTTGGAGAAATTAAACAATAAAATAAAAGATAACTTGGGGGAAAGCATTTTCTATGTGGATTTAAAGTATTTTAGACTGTTTTGACAAGCAGCAGATTTGAAAGTATTGTGGATTTGAGAAAGCCATTTGAAAGAAGTAGAAAGAGAGCATTGCAATACTTGGTGGAAAACAGCAAAGAAAGTACACCGGAAAAGATAATTTGGAAACTGTGGGAACTGCTTGTTTCTTTACATTGCTTGATTTTGATCTATGGAAAATAATTGGACATTAGAAATTGAAAATAAAAAGACTATATGGACTTTAATTTTAAGTTTTTAATTCAATGTGATATATAAAAAATCTCATGGAGCTTTGGATGTATGAGGAGTTACTCGAAGTGTTAAAAATATGTGTGAAATTCTATAAAAAGTAATAAGTCAGAAATTTTTTTGGAATACAGAGAGCAGGAATTAGGAGACAAGGTGGAAAAAGAGAGTATAAATGAGGAATAAGAAACTAACTTTGAAGAAAAAAGAACTGAAAGTAAAAACAGATGGTTTCACTGGGATTTACAGTGGCATTAAAAAAGCAGACTGGGGAGGGTGGGGGTGAAGTCTCCCAAAAAAATCAATCAAAAGCCGCCCCGAGTTTGCGGAGAGGGGCGGCATATAAATCCAATAAACCTAAACCTAAACCTAAAAAGGGAAATAGTGTGAAGAGATTAGGAGAAAGCTTGAGTAGAATTACACATTTAAAAGTGAGAAAAAAGATACAGAAAAAAAGATACAGAAGAAAATAAGGTTTATAGTAGTAGATTTAAGGTGATTGTATTATCATTGATTATGGATAGTCAACCAAATTAAAGCGTTTTTATACAAGATTTGAATATGATGATATACATTGCTCATAGTAAAACAGAACAGCAGATGGAATGTAAAATGGCAATTTGGTATAATGTTGAAAATAATTTAAATTAAGAGATGAAGTTGAAATGTTTAAAAATGGGATGGGAAATTTGAGAAATATATTTAGTAATGGAGGAATAAGACAATTGATGTTATTATAAGAGATTAGGAATTTAGGGCAATATAATTTTGTTTACGTATTAAGAAGAAAATAAGATAAATAAATGGGAAAGAGAATATTACGGCTGAAATTAGAAATAGAGATATGATGTAAAATGGATTAGGTATATGAAATAATGGTCTGGACAACACTTTGTTCATAAAATATGTAGTTTGCATGGGGGGATTGTAATAAAATTGATTTGGGGGGAGAAAGGTAGCATGTATGCTAGTAAATACCTTGCTTCTTGACCTCATCTTTCCACCAACCAGCTTCATGAATCTATTATACTGTTCTTCTTGATTTGAGAGATCACGGATTTTTCTAATTTCCTCTTCCCTTTTTCTTCTTTCCTCCTCTTCATCCTGTTTCCATTGTTCTTCCTCCTTCTGATGTCTTTCTTGTTCCTTTTGCTGCTGTAATTTCTTCCATACCTTTGTCTGCTGTTTTCTTAGAGCCTGCTTAGCTTTAAAAGAAAATTACTTAACTATATTTTCTCCAAACCCCCCCCCCCCAAAACTCATAGAAAATCTACCAATAAAGTATCTTGTGAAAACCACTGTTTACTGGGTTAATTTTTTACCTGCAGTACTTGGCTTTTTGGCAGAATGAGATTTTGTACTGATTTTGCCTCTTTGCTGTGCGGTTTTTGCTTTTGTTAGTTTTTCTTTGCTTTCTTTCATTACTTGCTGCTCTTTCTGCTGCCATTTTTTACTTGCAGACTGAAGAGCCAGTAGTCTTAGCTGTAACTCTGATACTTCTTGTTCCTCATCCAACAGTTTCTATTATAGAAATAAAATAAATAAGTATTTTAATCCTTTATCCAATTGTAATATCTAAACGGGCAGAAATCCTGCCTTTCACTGAAGTGGCTTATTATGTGAAAACGGCGGGGATTAGGGAGAGTTGGTTTAATGTCCAGGTTCTGTCTGACAAATACAACCAAGCAAGCGCTGTCAAGACATTCTGATCTCTGAATGCAAAACTTTATTGAATACATTGTATCGACACACATTGAAAGCAAAAAAACCTCTAATTACCCAGGTTATCACATAATTAAAGTATAGAATCTCCCTTCCCCTATTAGTGCAGGTCACATTGTTCAATTAAATGGCCAAGTATTATTATGGGAACTGTCCAAGTCTTTGTTAAATATCTGGTTAGGTGATTGGTTGGTTTCCATGGGACAATTTCTTGTTCCACCTGGAACTGGCATTCCAAAGGTGGCTTTCTCTCCCCACTCCTTGTTGTGGCAAGCTGAAAAGCAGCAATGATTGTGACAGCAAAATCACACTTTGAAGCTAACAAGAACATTTTCATTGACAAGATAAACTCATTAAGACAGGTTATATGATGCCAGAGATTTTGTTTCTAACTTGGAACTTTGAAACATTTGTTAGGAATTACTCTCATTAAACTCAGTTGCACTTACTTTCAAATTAAGACATATTGCAAATGTATGCTTTGCTAAAGCTCTTGATTTTAGTGGTGAAAGCAATGTTTTACCTTCTCTACTGCAGCATCAGAAGTGTCAAGTTTTTGTTCTTTTTCCTCTGCTGGGGAAAAAAGAGAAAACCCTATTTTTTAATTATCACAATATCATTCAAATGTAGAAAAAAGCATGGTAAGATGACTGAAAGATAAATCCTACAAAGAAAAAAGGAATTTGGCACATTTAGCTTAAATAAGAGAAGGTTAAGGGGAGACATATTAGTAGTCTTCTGATAGGGGATGCCACGGAAAGTATGAGTACATTTATTCTCTCTAGTACCCAAAGAAAAGATAAGAACCAATGGTGAAAGCTTTAGAGAGATATCTGAATTTGAATGAGGAATTTCCTGAATGCGAGAGCTATTAAGCAACAGTAAAGCCTATTTTCTGAAGTTGAAGATTTTCTATCACAGGTAGGTTCCAAGAAAAGGCCAGACCGCAATTTGTCCAGAATTACTGCACTGGGTAATGGCAGGATGAAGGGTGGAGTGTGAGACAAGAGGGATAACAAGGAAGAAAGTGCAGGACAGCCAATAGGGCAGGGAGAGGAGAGATAGGTATGGGGAAATTGAAACAGAAGTGAGATGACAGGGGAGAAGTGAGGTCTTGACCTAACAACAGTGTGGTAGTGGCTTACTGATCATAACTGGGACTAGCAAAAAGGCTGTGCTAAGTAGTGCAGTCATATGATGAATTGGATAATGCACATCACTTAGCAATGAAAATTCTTGTCCTAATTAGGGTCATTAAGAGAGGACCACCCATATCTCCTAATTAATTAACTTCTGGGAGCCAACTTCAAATTTGAAAGACAGAAGGAAGGCTTCAAGTTCCTTTTCATCAGAATGAAGATCAGTTGGAAAACAGCAGCAAAGCAACACAACAAGTAGTCCTTAACTTACAACCAAGTTGGGACCAAATTTTTTGTTGCTAAGCAACAGTCATTAAGGGAGTTATCCTTGATTTTAAAATACATATTTTTGCCACAGTCATTAAGCAAATCTGGTTTCCTACGTTGATTTTGCTTGTTGGAAGACGCTGGGAAAGTTGTAAATGGCAATTACATTAACTATCATACATACCCATTATCAAGCGCCCAAATTTTGATCATGTGACTGAGGTAACTTGCATTGGTCATAAATGGCAGAACTGATCATAAGTACCATAACTTTTTTGAGCACTGTCATAACTTTGAATAGTTATTAAATGAGTCGTCCTAACTTGTGAACTTCCTATTATTTCAATTTTGGCCAATTAAACCTCATTCAACAAACCATGGTTAAAAACTGTAATGATATTCAAAATATTTATGTCCAGATGACAGTGAACTATGTCTGATAACAAAGCTTCAGATGGGTTGCATGCTTTCCAATGGTACAGTACAGTAATACCTCATGATACGAACTTCATTGGTGAAAGGAGGAGGTTCGTAAGGTGAAAAGTTTGTAACACGAAACAAAGTTTCCCATAGGAATCAATGGAAAAGCGATTAATCCGTGCAAGCCCAAAATTCACCCCTTTTGCCTCATTTCCGCCGGCATTCGGATTTTGTTCGGGTGTGGGTGGAGGGGGGGAAGACGGGGGGAGAAAGCGCAGGCTGCCCGGAGGGAGCCTCGTGGGTGGATTAACGGAAAAGTCAACAGTTACTGTCCGGCTTGCAATGACTGGAAGGGAAGGGAGGGAAATGCACGGGCGGTTTGTACGTGCGTCTTCTCTGATTTCCTCCCTCCCTCCTTCCCCCTCTCCCTCCTGGCCTCCCTCCTCCTCCTCCTCCTCCTGTATTCCGCCTCCCTCCCAGCCTCCGAGCCACATTCTCTGCGCCGCCGGCCAGCTGTCATCTTCTAAAGAAGCAAGAAGAGGAGGAGGAGCTGGGCGCCTTCCTCCACCACCACCGGCGCCCAGCTCCTCCTCCTCTTCTTGCTTCTTTAGATGACAGCCAACCGGCGGCGTGGAGGGTGGGGATGGTGTGTGTGTGTGGAAAGGGTCAGCAGGAGAACTGGGGGGAGCCGTGGCCACTGCCCCGTGGAAGGGACCCGGCTGGGAAGCTCCCGAAGGTGTGGGCTGGGGTCTTTCCGGGAGAGCAAGCAGCAGGCGTGGGCTGGGGTCCCCCCAGTTCTCCTGCGGACCTCTTCCACACATCCCGACTCCTGCAGCCTCCGCGTTTTTCTTTCGGCCTCGGGCTGGAAAGGGGGAGCTAAGCCAGCCCAGCGGCTTTTTACATTGGGGAGATGTTACCAGCCCAGCGGCATTGATTCCTCCCACCGCTTAGCTCCTCCCATCCACCCAGAAGCCGAAAGTTCTGGCCTTTGTTCACCAACCTCCACGTTTTTCATGTTTGCATCCTGGGCGGGGGGGGCGGGCGAGGAGGCGCGCCCGACCGGCTCAGGCTAGGACGGGGCGGGCAGCGGCTGGGCACAGCGGCGAGGGTGCGTCCGACTCGGGGCTGGCGGCGCCCGACGCACCGGGGAACATCAGCTCAGCGGATCAAGCCCGGCTCCTTTCGGCCCAGCATCCCGGGCCAAGCGGCTGCCTTCCATCACTGAGCCTGGCTCGCCCGGAAGATCGTAGCGCGCGTTGGCTGCGCCAGCGAGGGAAGCCAAGCCGGCAGCAACGTCACCGCTGCCGCAGCCAACACACACTATGATCTCCCGGGCGAGCCAGGCTCAGTGACGGAAGGCAGCCGCTTGGCCCGGGATGCTGGGCCGAAAGGAGCCGGGCTTGAAGATCGCAGCGCACGTTGGCTGCGGTGGCAAGGGCTTGCGATGGAGGGTGGAGGAAGCAGCCATGGGAGGGCGAGCTGCCTCAGGGAGGATCGGGCGGGACCAGGTGGGGGTTGGAATTTCTCCGCTGGGAAGAAGTGGCGATGGATCATCCGTCTACCTCTGTCGGCTGCTGCGGGCCACAGGGGCGAGGGGCGCTGCTTCTCCGGTTGCCCGGTCCTCTCCTGCCTCCCGCGCTGATCGAAAGGGGCTGGAGCGGCAGAACCGAGCACGCCTTCCGCCCTTTCATCCTCGCCCCCGTGGCCCGGAGCAGCCGACAGAGGTAGACAGAGGATCCATCGCCGCTTCTTCCCAGCGGAGAAATTCCAGCCCCCACCTGGTCCCGCCCGATCCTCCTCCTCCCTGAGGCAGCTCGCCCTCCCATGGCCGCTTCCGGGAGCGGCCCGGAGCAGCCGACAATGTTGCCCGCTGTGTCGGGCGCCACCAGCCCTGAGTCGGACACAGCATCGCCGCCACCACCGCCGCCCCCAGTTGCTGCCCGCCCCGTCTCGCTGCCGGCCCCGTCTCGCTGCCGGCCCCGTCTCGCTCGGCCGCTCCTCCTCACCCACCGCCCGCCCGCCCAGGATGCAGACCTGCTGCCTCGCCTCACGCCCGCCGCCGGCCCGATCCTGCGCTTCCTGCTCCCCCCCAGCCAAAAATACAAAGGCGGTCTGCCGCCGCCCGCGGAGCAATTGGAAGCTGAAGCCGCCGGCGGTTTCAGACTCCCTTTGCTCCAGGCTGCTCCGCCCTGCCTGTCATGCGGCGGCAGACCATCTTTGTGGTTTTTCGCTGGGGGGGGGAGCAGGAGGACCTTCCTGACTCCCTCCCCCAGCGCCGGACCTCCTGCCCTCCCTCCCAGACAAAAACCCAAAGTGGCCTCCCGAACCCGAACGTTTTCCATCTTACCAACCTGCCACCGCCGCCGAGAAGCCCCGCCGCCCGGCTGTCACCTTTTAAAACAGCCGGGGGGGCTTCCCAGAAGCCTCCCGAAGCTGAACGCCAAACCTGAACATCCGGGTTCGGCTTCGGGAGGCTGCTGGGAAGCCCCCCGGCTGTTTTAAAAGGTGACAGCCGGGCGAACGCCGAACCCGGAAGTTCGGGTTTGGGGTTCGTAACATGAAAAAAGTTCGTAAGAAGAGGTGAAAATTTTAAGAACCCCGGGTTCGTATCTCGGGTTGTTCATAAGACAAGGGGTTCGTATCTTGAGGTACCACTGTATATTTTATTTCAATATATACTATCAATACATAAATCATATTGAATTATGGTTCAGGAATGGGGGAAAAGGAAGTATCTCCAGTTAATTTTAACCTTTGTTATTGTTTTTATGATTTAAATCAAACACAGCCAATTGGCTTAATACGTATTTATTTATTTATTGGATTTGTATGTCGCCCCTCTCCGTGGACTTGGGGCGGCTAACAACAGTGGTAAAAACAGCATGTTACAATCCAATACTAAAACAGCTAAAAACCCTTGTTATAAAACTAATCATACATACAAACATACCATGCATAAATTGTAGAGGCCTAGGGGGAAAGAATATCTCAGTTCCCCCATGCCTGACGGCAGAAGTGGGTTTTAAGGAGCTTACGAAAGGCAAGGAGGGTGGGGACTATTCTAATCTCTGGGGGGAGTTGGTTCCAGAGGGCCGGGGCCGCCACAGAGAAGGCTCTTCCCCTGGGTCCCGCCAAACAACATTGTTTAGTTGACGGGACCCGGAGAAGGCCCACTCTGTGGGACCTAACTGCTCGCTGGCATTCGTAAGGCAGAAGGCGGTCCCGGAGATAATCTGGTCCGGTGCCATGAAGGGTTTTATAGGTCATAACCAACACTTTGAATTGTGACTGGAAACTGATCGGCAACCAATGCAGACTGCAGAGGGTTGGTGTGACATGGGCATATTTAGGGAAGCCCATGATTGCTCTCGCAGCTGCATTCTGCACGATCTGAAGTTTCCGAACACTTTTCAAAGGTAGCCCCATGTAGAGAGCATTACAGTAGTCGAGCCTCTAGGTGATGAGGGCATGAGTGACTGTGAGCAGTGACTCCCGATTCAGATAGGGCCGCAACTGGTGCACCAGGCGAACCTGGGCAAACGCCCCCGCCACAGCTGAAAGATGTTTCTCTAATGTGAGCTGTGGATCGAGGAGGACGCCCAAGTTGCGGACCCTCTCTGAGGGGGTTAGTAATTCCCCCCCCCCAGGGTAATGGATGGACAGATGGAATTGTCCTTGGGAGGCAAAACCCACAGCCACTCCATCTTATCAGGGTTGAGTTTGAGTCTGTTGACATCCATTCAGACCCCAACAGCCTCCAGGCACCGGCATATCACTTCCACTGCTTCGTTGACTGGACATGGGGTGGAGATGTAAAGCTGGGTATAATCTGCATATTGATGATACCTCACCCCATGCCCTTGGATGATCTCACCCAGCAGTTTCATGTAGATATTAAATAGTAGGGGGGAGAGGACCGACCCCTGAAGTACCCCACAAGGGAGCAACCTAAAGGTCGACCTCTGACCCCCCACTAACACCGACTGCGACCGACCGGAGAGGTAGGAGGAGAACCACTGAAGGACAGTGCCTCCCACTCCCAGCCCCTCCAGTCGGCGCAGAAGGATACCATGGTTGATGGTATCGAAAGCCGCTGAAAGGTCAAGGAGCACCAGGACAGAGGATAAACCCCTGTCCCGGGCCCGCCAGAGATCATCCATCAGAGCGACCAAAGCCGTTTCCGTGCTGTAGCCGGGCCTGAATCCTGACTGTTGAGGATCTAGATAATCGGCTTCTTCCAAGGACCGCTGGAGCTGGAGCGCCACCACCTTCTCCACGAAGGGAAGGTTGGAGACTGAGCGATAGCTGTTAAGAATGGCTGGGTCCAGGGAAGGCTTCTTGAGGAGGGGGTGCACAAGTGCCTCCTTGTAGGGATCCGGGAAGGACCCCCTCCCCAGAGAAGCGTTGACAATCTCCTGGACCCAGCTCTGTGTCACCTCCCTGCTGGCTGAAACCAGCCAGGAGGGACACAGATCCAGCAAACAGGTGGCGGAACTCACAGCTCCAATGGCCTTGTCCACTTCATCAGGTGTCACCAGATCAAACTCTTCCCAGACAGATGGACAAGTACGGGCCCCAGTCACCTCGACTGACTCGTTGTCAGTCGACTCTATTTCTCAATTGGAGTCGAGGTCCGCACGGATCCAAGCGATTTTATCAGCGAAAAATGTGTTAAAATCCTCGGCACTAGTCTTCAAGGGCTCCCTAACTCCCCTCTGGTTAAGAAGGGAGCGGGTCACCATAAACAGAGCGGCATGATACGCGCATCTTGCCGCTTTGAGTGCCACTTTGTAAGTCTTAACATGAGCTCTTACAAGTGTTCGATCGGGTTCGGACTTACTCTTCCTCCATCACTTCTCTAGATGTCTCTTCTGGCGTTTCAACTCCCGGAGCTCCTCATTGAACCATGGAGCTCTACGGGGTCTAGTACCGCGGAGAGGTCACAAAGGCGCAATCCGGTCAAGAGCCTCCGCTGCAGCCTTGTTCCAGGCCTCAGCCAGAGACTCTGCCGAACTGTGGATGAATGTATCTGGAATAACCCCAAGCGCCTTCTGAAAACCCTCTGGATCCATCAGGCATCTGGGGTGGAACAACTTAATCGGTTCCGCCTCCCTGCGGGGAAGGATTGGAGCCAGGAAGTCAAGCCGCAGTAGAAAATGGTCTGACCATGACAAAGGCAACACTTCTAAGCCCCTTAGTCTCAGACCATTACTCAATTGCTCAGAGAGGAATGCCATGTCAGGTGCGTGCCCCCCCTCGTGAGTCGGACCCTGTACTACTTGGGTCAGGTCCATGGTTGTCATGGTGGCCATGAACTCCTGTGCCAGTCCAGAGGTTTCGCCGAGTGATGGCAGGTTAAAGTCCCCCAAGACAATAAGTCTGGGGAACCCCACCGCCAACCTGGCTACCTCAAGTAGCACAGGCAGGGCTTGTGACACGCAGCTGGGAGGCAGGTACGTGAGAAACAAGCCCACCTGAACCCCTAAGTCCAACTTCACCAGGAGGGACTCACAACCCGCAATCTCTGGAGCAACGAGTCTACGCAGGCAAAGACACTCCCTGGCTATAATAGCCACTCCTCCCCCCCTTCCCTGGGGTCGAGGCTGATGCCATATCTGAAATCCGGCTGGGCAAATTTCAGAGAGAGAAACTCCTCCCTCCGGCCCAGCCAGGTTTCAGGTACACATGCCAGGTCGGCCTCCTCATCCAAGATCAAATCCTGGATGAGGAGAGCTTTATTTACCACTGACCTGGCATTGAGTAGCAGCAGCTTGAGCCCAGGGCCAGAATTACATTCATCACCAGTGCCCAGGGTTGAACTCACAGGGCCAGAACAAGAGATCATTATTAAGCAGCGATCCCTCGTTCCCGTGGAACGGCTAGCTCTGTGGCTCCCGTAATAGAATAGAATACAATAGAATTAGGTTAAAATAACCCTTATTTTGTTGTGTGAATGCAGCCTATGTCAAAGGAACTTTTAATTTGTAAATTCTTCGACACATATTTAATATATATTTACTTCAACTATTGGCTTTTTAAAAATTGATAGTTTTCTTAATTCCAATAACCAGAAAATGCAAATAATCTTAATCAAAAAGTTCAGCTTCTAAGCATTATTTTTGGTAATAAAATTTAAACTTTATTTTTTCATTGAGAAACATTTTTAAAAATTGAAGGAATTAAACTTAATTTCAAAAAGATTACATATAATCAACTTAATTTTTTTTTTACCTTCATTGATATCCAGGTCGTTTTTCTGTGAATGTTCTTTTATTCCATCTTTTGCTTTTTTCAACTTGCTCCTCTCAGCTAGCGTGGGCAGTTTTTGCCTAAGAGGTTTCAGTTCAAACGCCTGAAAAGTTAATACTTTATTCTCCTCAGGAGACACTTCATTTACAGCATCTTTTGTAATACTGACATTTTCAATTGTTATTTGGTCCTGTGGACTGGCCACTTCACTGTTGCTTTGTTGGGCACTGTCTTCTTTATTATTTAGAGCCAGTTTCTCATCTTTATTAATACATTCAAGTTCTAGTTGAATCTGTTTGTATTTCAACAAAAGATCCTCAAAACTCTCTTCAACTGAGTTATCATTTTTAGAAGAATAGTTCTGCTTGCGAAATGGGGACTTTCCAAATGTTTTGGCTGATGCATTAATTAAAGAATTCATCTAGAATACATTTATTGATACCATTACAATATGAATATATTATACAATATATTCAATACAAATGAATATATTCAAATATTGAAAAGGAATGTTAGGCGTTAAGAAATTTTACTCCATGCTTATACACCACTATATATTCAAAAATATTTTCAGAATGTAATAAAGAAAACATATATTGTACTTCCGAATCTATTCACCATCAATAAAATTTTCATTGGCTTGTCATTGCACCTGATTCTTCTCTGGCACTTTAAATATATCCTCTGAGGATACTGTCACAATTAAGCTTGATAATTTCTTATCTGAAATATGTCTAGCCTTAGTACACATCCCAAATGATATTTTTTTTGAAGTCTGCTAGTTATTTGGTCAAATAATCGGATTTAAAAGTACAACCGGACAGTGTCAGGATAAGAGGCTATAAAATAATTCTACAACACAATAATTTTCATTTATCTCACACATAAACAGATTATTGTATGTAAGTTTTCTATATAACGAATCTTTCATTTTATTTTCCATTATTTACTTATCATGTTAATTCCACTTTAATATTGCAAATTTTGGAAAGGCAAACTTAGGCTTTTGATATTGATAAATATTGTCTATTGACTTTCATTTTTGTTGTTATACAGTACTTCTTAATGGCTCAAATTTACACTTTTCAGTTATTTTCCTTAAATTTAATTACAAGTCATTTAAAACTATTTCAGAAGACTGAAGAACTATAAACTGGGTGATTTTAAACAGGAATAATTGAACTGATAAAAACTGAAAGTTTCAAATTCAAGTCTGACAGCTATTTGATAAAATTAAAAGTGTTTAAGTTCTTCAACATTTAATATTAAAGTACTATTTACTGTTAAAGTTTTTAATCTGTTTTTATCTTTTATTATTTTTACAAATAACTCCAGGTGTTGAACAAATCCAACAATCAGGAGGTTGTGCGTTAGATCCTAGGTAGAGACAGATATAAGGGTCTCCTGATTGGGCAGGGGATTGGACTAGATGACCTGGAAGGTCCCTTCCAACTCTGTTAACCTGATCTGACCTAACACACCTTCCTCCTCCTCCTTTCCTCACAACAACTCTGTAAGAGTCAGGCTGAGAATGTGACTCATCAAAATATACCCAGCTAGCTTTCATGGCTAAAATGAGACTTATGGTCTCCTGCTTTTTAACTTGGGCCCTTAACTACTACACCAAACTGGCTCTAGACCACTAGACAAACAGATGTTTTGGATATTTGAAAGGGCAACATGAAACATCAATACATAAATTATTCCAATTTGCAAATTATCAGCCCAATGGCCTAGTGGCAAAGTTTCAAATATAAGTATCAACAATTTATCTAAAATTTAATTGACCATTCTATGTTGAAATAATTATCATAAGACAAGTTGATCATGTAAACTACTTAAAGCAATTTTACAATTTGAAAATATAATTGAATAAAATTAAATTCATTAATGTACCCACTAAACTATGAAAATGAAAAATAAAAAATTTATACAGCAATAGGTGGAGATTGTTTGAGAAGTACTTTCATTCAAAATAAGAATACTAAAATACACTGACATACCCATGCAAGAACAACTCTCAAAAGTTCTGAATGCATCTTCATATATTTGAAATGCTAAAATACAGACCAAAACTACATCCTATTCCATAGTTGCATGAATAAAACTAGTTAATTAAAAGCAATCCAAACAAAAATATTACTTAAGTGGTATATATATTGAAGATATGAGATTGTAGTAATGTTTGGCAATGATATTCAGAATCAGCTCAAACTCATTAAATATACCTTCAATGAAAAGGAAGATAAAAAGTCTCTAGTCAAAAGCAGCAAAAATCTATCAGAATTCTATGCTAATATCTGACCCTAATTGTGTCAATGCAGATCATATTCCCCACAATATATTCTTAGTATCACAGGCTTAGCTATGTAATTTGCAATATAATCCTTTGACTGTTTAGAAAGCATTTATTAATATCAATGTATTATGCAAAGTTGCATACGAAATCTCCTTGAACTATTCCCAAACACGTGGAAGTTTATAAATAACAAATTAAATACTATTCTAATCATATTAGAAATAAAATACAGCCAATGAACTTTTTTTTTTAAAAAAAGGGGGTTAATATACAATATCTGACAAGGATCCCTAGCACTAATGCAATGAAGATCACCCACTGAACTCTTCCAAAACCGAATAGCTAATAAATGTGAAATTAAGTTCTAAATATTTCCAAGCTCAATAACCAGTTAAAGTGACAGCAGTGAATCTTTCCAATCTCTATTAACGTTCAATTCTTCAGCAGATTTTCAAGCAGGTCAAATCTACACGTCCCCCCTTCTGCAAATATTGTTTAAACATTCAGGTTTGCAAACTTCCCTCTGTTTCTAAAACAGCTTTCCCAAGCTGGTGACCTCTACATCTATCGAGAGCACATTTCCCATTATTCTCGGCAAACCTCAACAACTCTGCATTCAGATCTTCTTCCATCACCCTCAGACTAAGAAACAGCTCTTGACCCTTTATGATGTCGTCACTGTAGTCTCCACCCAACCTTGAACAAGCCAAGACAGCAGCTGGATTTCTTTCCAATGATCGCCTTGTATAACCTATAATCAGACTTAAACGAACCCAGATAGCAAATTTAAGTCGCCTCATGCACAGCACCCCTTCCCTCGAGATAAAGAAGCAGCACCACCAGCAGCAAAAGGAAACTGTTAATGAGAAGGATACATTTCCGAGGCGAAGGCTCCCTCCAGCCTTGGCTGCCGCTGTATCCGCCACCTCCTCCCGAGGGCTTTCCAGGGGAATTGCCACCTCGACTCCTGCCCCAGCGGCCTCCGCCCCGGTAGGCCCTGCCTCGAAAACGAAACCGGTCCAGCGCGTTGTGGCTGCGTTCCCAGAACGAGAGTCTTGGGCCGGCGTCGGGGTGAGGGCCGGGTGGCAGCCGCGAGCACGACGAGGAAGGAGGCGGCTGGGGACGGAAAGGCTCCTTGAGCCGGTACCCGCCGCCTCCGCCGTGCCCGTGGACGTGTCCGAGTTCCGGGGGAGGCTGGTGGCGCAAGTGAGGGAAGCGGCGAGAGGAGGACGGGAGGCTATTCCGCAGGTCGGGAGGCGGCCTGCGTCGGGCGTAAGGGCCCCGGGCGCCACTCCGGTCTCTGCCGCTGGGTTCAGGGGGTGCATCGTTGTTGTCATCGTCGCTGATTTCTCCGTCCTCTAGCTCCCCTTCCTCTTTCGGGGAGAGGTCGCTCGGGGTCGCCGCCTTCTCCTCAGCCGCAGAAGCCGCCATAGAAGTTCCTCAGCGCTAACTGGGCCGCAGACACAGAAGAAAACGCCCCGGGCTGGCCCGCCCACAGGCGTACCGCTCACTTTCGGTGTCTTTTCCAAGTGGCGCGATGGCCGGCCCAGTCAGACCCCAAACTTGTACGCGCAACACCACCCTTCCCCTTTGCTCTCAAGACTCTCGCGAGACTTAGTTTTTTCTGATCTTCCCCTTCCTCAAAGGATAGCGGCGGGGGGGGGGGAAGAGGAGCATCACAAAGGGGGGGCAGCGAAATGCACGTTGGGAATTGTAGTCCCCCGCCGTCAGGAAATTGAGGCGATCAGTCGCACTTCAAGGAAGAACTGGGAAATAATAACGGTTCTTTAACGGCGATTGTTCCTCCTGTAAAAATTATGAGGAAAAGAATGTTTGAAGATCCAATAAAGCCTTCATAGAGCTTAATTTAGGCGTAGATGCAGAACAAGACAGAACTCAGCTTTACCGGTGGGTTTTGTATCGTTCATAATTAACTTGTGGAATCCTCCGCTGTAAAATGTGGAGATGAATAGCCTAATATTTTTAAAGCTTTAAATGAGGAGTGCCCTTATTCCGAAGAAGAAGAAATCCAATAAGGAACATTTAAAAGTGGGCATGTTTCGTCTAGAGAGAAAACCAGGGGGAGAAGTTCCTCAAATTTTTAAAGGACTGTCACAGGGAGGGAGGTGTAGTTTTAGTCTAAGAAGGTAGAATGAGAACCAGCAGGTGCAGCAGAAGCTTTACCGAAAGCGATCCAAACTTGAAATATTGAATACTCTGACAGTTGTTAAACAGTTTCCCAGTTGTTAAACATGCACGAGTTTGAGCATGATTCATCTCTAGAAAGAAATTTTGCAAGACTATGATTTGAAGATCCCAGCTCAAACTCAGGAAGTTGGAGTAGACCACTGAGTTCCTTTCCAACCTTGTGTGTCTAAATCATGAAAGCCAATACTGGAGGCTGTTGGGGTCTGGATGGGTGTCAACAGGCTCAAATTCAACCCTGACAAGACAGAGTGGCTGTGGGTTTTGCCTCCCAAGGACAATCCCACCTGTCCGTCCATTACCCTGGGGGGGGGGAGTTATTGAACCCCTCAGAGAAGGTCCGCAACTTGGGCGTCCTCCTCGATCCACAGTTAACATTAGAGCACCATCTTTTGTCTGTGGCAAGGAGGGTGTTTGCCCAGGTTTGCCTGGTGCACTAGTTGCAGGGAGTCTCTCCTCACAGTCACTCATGCCCTCATCACCTCGAGGTTCGACTACTGCAAGGCTCTCTACATGGGGCTACCTCTGAAGAGTGTTCGGAAACTTCAGATTGTGCAGAATGCGTCCGCAAGAGCAATCATGGGCCTTCCCAGATACGCCCAAGTCTCGTCGTCATCACTCCGCGGCCTGCACTGGCTGCTGATTAGTTTCCGGACACAATTCAAAGTGTTGGTAATGTCCTATAAAGGCCTACATGGCATCGGACCAGAATACCTACGGGACCGCCTTCTGCCGCACAAATCCCGGCGGCTGATTAGGTCCCACAGAGTTGGCCTTCTCCGGGTCCCATCAACTAAACAATGTCATCTGGCGCAGTGTTTTCCAACCTTGGCAACTTGAAGATATTTGGACTTCAACTCCCAGAATTCCCCAGCCAGCGAATTCTGGGAGTTGAAGTCCAGATATCTTCAAGTTGCCAAGGTTGGGAAACACTGGTCTGGCGGGACCTGGGGGAAGAGCCTTCTCTGTGGCAGCCCTGGCCCTCTGGAATCAACTCCCTCCGGAGATTCGAACTGCCCCCAAACTCCTTGCCTTCTGCAAGACTTTGAAGACCTATCTATGTCACCAGGCACAGGGTAAATGATGCATTCCCTTGTTCACTAGTAAGATTTATGTGTGGTATGATTGAGTAGTATTGACTGTTTTTAAATAATAGTGGGTTTTAGCTTCAGTTTTTTAAGTATTGGATTTGTACTAAATTGTTTATTGCTATTGTGAGCCGCCCCAAATCTTTGGAGAGAGGCGGCATACAAATCTAATAAATAATAATAATAATTATTATTATTATTATTATTATATCAGATTTTATAAGTGACAATTGCTAAAAATAGCTGGATGCTAATATCTTGTGTGTGGGCTTTCCATATCTTTGTTTGTTTGTTTGTTTATCTATCTAATTTATATGCTGCCCAACTCCTCAAGGACTCTGGGTGGCTTACAAGAAATAAAAATATTAAAAATAACAATTTAAAAAATAATTACAAAACCCTAGTAAAAGCCATACATATATTTCAATATCTCTCATAGCCAGATCTAGATGGTATCTTATTCGGTCAATGGCCTGCCAGAACTGGTTGGTTGTTTTAGTTGGTTGATTAGTTTAGTTGGTTAGTCACTGTAGAAAACGTGGGTGCAAAGAAGGACTTTAGAAGATTTAAAGTCCCAGAAGGATTTTAAGTGCTTCCCTTCAGTTCATGATGCAGCAGAAAAGTGGAATACTTTTAATTGCAATGAAGCTAGTAATGCAATGTTGTGATAGTGACTTTCCTGTGTTTCCTGGGACAGGTAAAGGAAAGTGGTGATCCTTAAGGTTTATTTCCACTGTTATTCAACATCACCTATTGTTGGGGAAATAATCACGTTCTTTAACATGTGGACAAGTAGGAATAGGTGAATATAGATTTTAGTTTAGCCATCAAGTTGCTCAACTAACATGTAAGTACAGAGAGATATGTAATGATAGATAGAAGCTGCCTTTCTGTTTGACACAACCACTCCTATGTGTTTGAACCTCCTGTGATTGTTTTTAAACAGGAGTCTAGAGCAATTTTGAAATTTTGCTAAACCTTTGACCAGGTTTGGGGGGAGCATATAAGGTGACACAGAAGGAACAAATGATAATAGCAAACTGTTCTTGATTAGCATTGCCAGGGAATAGCAACACCTGGAAATACCCTGTGGAGTAGAGTTAGTCCTTAAAGTTACAACCATATTGGAGCTTGTCCATTGGGATCAGACATCAAGACAATTATTAAAAGAACTGTAGCAAGTAATGATCAATCATCCCTGCTCCTCCCTGTATATTCATTGAACACACAGGTCAATAAGTGGAGCATGAGGTACCTCTGGTGGGAGAAATTCTGAGAGGCCTAATGCAGGCACAAGGCCATCTGCCTTGGGTCTCCACAGCCTCCTTCACCACGAGATATCCCATGCTTTGCCTATCCTTTGGGTAATTTGCATACATGCCCACCACACAACTGACTGACTTGTAACAAACAATATGGAAGGAGAAGATGGGGTGTGCCTACTTGCCTGGTTGCAGCTGTCTTTCTGGGGCAAAAAGAAAGGATGGGTTTTCGAGCCTTTCAGAGCTATAATTTCAATATTTGCATATGTTCAAAAGCGTTCCTTAGTACTTCGGGATTGGGCAGCATAGAAGAATACATACATACATACATACATACACAAACAAACAAACAAACAAACAAATAAGCAAATAAATAAACAAGAAAATAAATAAACAAACAAGAAAATAAATAAATAAATTTAAACAACACACGCCCAAATCCACATTTCTTCAATAAGAAAATGAAAAAAAGCTGGAATTGAGGGACTTGTCTAAAAATCTCCTCACTCCTAATTAGGTTTTGAAATTAACCTCCCCACCTCTGCCTTCCATTCTCCATCTTTAACAGCTTAATTTGCTAAATATACTGCATGCCTGGAAAGAGGGTGTCAAAATCTATGAGTTACTTACTTTGACCCAGGCTGAAGAGCATGATAAAGGGATGAGGCAAGAAAAGAATTTTTTTCTGCAGGAAGCTAGGTCATAAAAGCAGCCACATAGCAAATTTTTTTGCAAGGGCTCAGCTTCTGTCCTGTTTGGTGTGTTGTGCTCCAGCTGGCTAAACTTGTTGAGCTGAATTTTTTCTTCAACTTTCGAGACAAAAAAGCTGCATTGGGGCATAGGAGGATGCTTTAGGATTACTTTCCATAAAATAGAAATATACAATTTCTATCAGTGTGAAGGTATGGTGAAGACAAGGCTTGGCTCTGCTCCATTGCATCATTTAAAAGCTTAAAAACAATATCAAATCCTTGGCTTCACTTAATTTTGGATGGGCTTGATAAGTAATAAAAGTTTTCAGACAGATGGAAAATAATATCTGGCAGTAACAAATACGTAAACCTATCTAATTCAGCATCATTTCAGAAATTTTATAGATCATTTTATTTAATATCTGGGATGTTGCAGGAGAGGATAGAAAGGTTTCAAAGAGACAGCAAGACAAATTTAGACATAGGGAATATAGTTTTGAAGGAAAAAAGTTAGACCAATAAAAATACCAGGTAAAAAGATTCAAGGACTCAGATAATTAACAATAGTGTTTAATGTTCAATGTGCAAGACAAATATCTAGGCTGGGGAAGCAAACAGGAGGAAATGGGAGAATGTGACACTAGAAAATTTTATCATGTTTTTTTTAAATTTATGTTTAGTTCTTTTCCTTTGAATTATTCTGCTGTCATTATTAAATGTAGTCTTTTTTATATTTCACTATTTAAATAATAAAAAACCCAGAACAGTTTTTTGGAAGAGGGTAGCAATTTACAGTAAATGTGATAGACAGAAAAATAGACATCCTTAAAATAAAAAAAACTGGAGAGACACATCAAAGTTCCACATTCCCTTGTCCTGAGTTACATAAGGGCTAAGGATATTTATTTATGTATTTATTTATTTACTTATTTACTCACTCACTCACTCACTTACTTACTGGGATTTATTTACTTGGATTTATTCATTTGGGTTTCTTTATTTGGATTTATTTATTTATTTATCTATTTATTTGGATTCATTCATTCATTTGTTTGTTTGTTTCTTTATTATTTTTATTTATATGCCACCCCTCTCTGCAGACTCCGACAGCTTACAATATGTAAATTTAAATCCAAATGTAAAAAATTAAACTAACTAATCTAAAACCCCAATTCCTTAAAAACCAATCACTCTCATTCAGTCAAACATACATTCCATTCATCAGCCGGGAGCTAATGTCTAATGGCCCCAGACCTATCCTCATAGGTGGGTCTTTAGACTCTTGCAGAATGCAGGGAGAATGGGAGTGGTACAAATCTTTGAGGTGGAGGGTGGGAGCTGGTTCCAGAGGGCCGGGGCCCCCACAGAGAAGGCTCTTCCCCTATGCCCTGCCAGGCGATATTGTGTGGTTGATAGGACCTGGAGAAGACCAACTTTGTGGGACCTGACCGGTTGCTGGGACTCATGCGGCAGAAGAGTAAGTAATCTGGTCTGATATATACTTTTAATACCATTCCAATGCATTTTGTGCATTTTTATATGAATCATTTAAAATTAAGGTGGAATGGGATTGGGGTAATAATTAACAAAATAGGTGCAGATCATGCTTTAATTGAACCATGATTCTCTACAACTCCAGCCTGTATGATAATAAAGAATGTCATGTGTTCTAATTCATTCATAACTAAGGCCACACAGTCATTCACACTATGAAAAATTTAGAATGAATAACTAACTCATTAAAAAAATTCTCCACAATATTGGAATGAGACCTCATTCCAGAGGACAAGCACTGTGACAGAGACTCTGCACTTCCATGGTTCTGACAGAGGGATATTATTTAATGGGAAATAGTGGTTTCTCAAGCAGCCAGGATCTATGCCATGAAGGGCTTTATAAATAACAGCCAACACTTTGAATGGCACCCACATGCAAACCTACAATGAGGGCAAATTGCAAACTAAAGATGCTACGTGGATATGCTAAGGCCTGCCAACTCTGCTACATTCTGAACCAACTGAAGTTTCCAAGTGGTCTTCAAGGCAGCCCATATAAAAGTAGTGAAGCCATGAGGTGACCAGGACATGAGTGATGTGTCTCCCGATCTACAAAAGGGTGCAACTGACACACCAGATTAATCTGTATAAACAACTGTCACCTTCCTGACTACAGCTGTTACTTGTTCATCAAATGTGGATGCATGAAGGACCGTAGGTTGTACACCACTCTTATTCCACCCTATCCAAAGGCAGGTGGAATATCCCTAGGTCTGGGTGGCCAAAACACCCAAAATGTCTCAGCTTTTGTAAAACTGAGTTGGAGACAGTTCCTACCTATGCAAATCCATACATACTATAGACATTGGGACAAAAATTTGGTAATAGCAGGTGGCCGGGCTGGGATTGAGAGATAATAGTATCATTAATATATTGATAATGCTGAACCCCAAACTGGATGGTTTCAAGGAGATTTTGGAATGGAGGGTAGATAGTAGAATCCTATGGCATCCCCTCAAAGAAGAGTCCAGGAATGTAATCTGACCCCAAACCCCAACCAATACCTGTTGGAACCAGCCTTGGAAAAAGATTGCTACTTTTAACCTAGATCCACCATAGATAATCTACAAGTGTGACCAAAGTTGTCTCAATTCTAAATCTGGGCCTGAAACCTGACTGAAAGAAGACTAGATCCTATGTTTCCTATAAGGTTTCCATCAACTACAGATCAATCATTTTCTCAAAAACCACCTCTCAAAAGGGAAGGAGACTGGATGAACGCACATGGGTTCAAAGATGGATTTGTGAGGATGAGAGGACCAACACATCTTTCATGACATGTGATACTATCTCCTTTGTTAAGCTGAGAACACAGCATGAACATAAATGCAAGTTGCTTCCCTTGGCTATTTTTACAGCTCAAGAAGGGCCTGGATCCAGAAACAGGTGGCCAGGTTAACAGCTGAAAGGCTCTCTAAAGAAGGATGACAGGAGTGATTTGAAAGACAATAAAAGAGTGATATATCCATAGCAATGGATGAGATCAATATCCACCACTTCCAGATTCTGTATTACAGTAATCCCACCATGACAAAAAACAATAAGTATGCAGACAATTAGTAACTTAACTCAGGCCACAAATTCCTAGGCGCTCAAGTAACTTAAAGAACCTGGATGGCAAAATAAAATTCCAAGGACCAACAGCCTGGCTAGCCTGGCAACATATCCAGCAGTTCAGGCAGAGATGCTACTGGGCAGCAGGTAGAGTGGTACACTATCAGCAATCCCAGATGTTCCTCTATGCCCAACTTCAACACCTCACATCTGGTTATCTGTGAAGCAAAGTCCTTGAAAGTTTACAAAAACTCACAAATGGCAATAGTCCCCCTCCCCACCCCTTGGGCTGCAGGCAGGTACAGAACCTGAAACCTGGGTAGGACCATTTTTGCACTGATATAGTGAGAGATAACAAAAGTAGCAACAACACATATACTGTATGTCACAATGTGGCTCTTTTTCCCAGTTTAAATTTACTTTAATGATACATGGAACTACAGTTTTTAATACATAGGGGTTTTTTTTCAAATTAAAATAAAACATTAAAATACAAATTAACATAAAGAAAAAGGGAAAATGAATAATAATATCGCCCCCTCTAAGTTTAAACAAATAATACCAATCTATCATGTATCTTCAACTATTAATAGTCAACATACTAAGAAAACTATTCATAAAATATCCTCTTAATTTCATCCAAAAAATAGTGAATTCTTAACAATAAAAAACTTACAAAGCTACAATATTTCTTAGTTAAATGCAACCTAATAATCTTTAAATCCCAAAGTCAAAAGTTGATTATCTTGTAAGAAATCTCTAGTCATGTGAAATTTAGTCAAATTATTGTCTCTAAGCAAGCAGTCAATCTCACGCTAGCTCCATTAATTTTAATCTATTCTTCCATTATGGGTGTATATTACTTTTTCTATCTTTGAATTCTCTTCAAAGATCATTAAATCTGTACTGGTCAGGAGCCTGTCAAAATCTTGAAAACACTATGGAATGGACCAAGCAGATATTATTTCCACAGTAGTGTATATTGGAGGTGGCGACCCTTTGAGAGCTGTATGCAATAAAGTTACAGTACATGTATTCCTAGTGTAATGTATCCCTTTAAAGTGAAAATAAAGTTAGTCTAAGTCTGTAAAAGCCAGGTGTCTTGCAACTTTCTGCAAAAGCCAGGTGTCTTGCAATTCCTGCAGTAGAAGCGATATGTGCATGGAGGCCAATTCATATAAACCACAAGGGCAATGACTGTAGAAGGCCAAAATGTCCTAGGTATTGTGCAGATCCTAATTTCAGCAGTATTGGTGAAACACACAAAATTATGTGTTTAGCACAAACTGTGTAGTTAAGAGTAAAAACACTACTTTAAATCTAGACAAGCTACCGTAGGGTGACTTTAAAGTGTCTCACGTAGTTGATATAAAGACAATGACACAAGGGAACATTAAAAAATAACACTTATTGACCATGTTCATATGAATGAATAAAGGGATGTGAAGAGCAACCTTGATTTTTTTGCTTTATTGGCTAACTTAAAAACTATTACATCTAAAGACTGGATATATATATGCTTACTCGATAATACATTGAACTTCATGAAAATTATTTTTTAATAAATACAGTGTAAATTTCCTTTGTCTCTATTCCCTTGTCTACTAGAGAAATAAACTCTAACAATCGTTTGGATTTCATCTACGTTAGGTTACAAATTATCTAGATTAATGGATTCTAGTTTTGTGTCCTAATTTTGTGCTGAATTTCATGAATAATTTTATTTCAATTTTTCTAAAATTGAAGAACTACTCCCACATTTAAAAAATGATAAAAAAGAGTAGTGTAATAAATGATGTGAATTTATATTTTAAATTATACTTAATGTCCTAGTTACTGTTTGTAGTGGAAGTGCCTTAAATCAGGACAAGCAAACCCACTCAATGTCATTGGATGTCCAGTTAGCTGCCCATATAGAAATCAAGATCAAACAGCATCTGGAGTGCCATAGCTTTCCAGTTCTTGTTTTGAATAATTTTGCAAATGAAAACTGTATTTTTTGAATTGGGTTTATTTTGGGTTTTTTAATAATAATTATAAATTTACATTTTAGTACATCAACTACATCACATTTGCTCAGCCATGTGGCTGAATTAAAAACAGCAATTACGTATTGCTCAATGATCTGTATCTTTAATTCTATGTATTTAGATGCAGTAATAAAAGGTATGTGATATGTCAAATTACTGCACCTGAATTTAGTGTGTCTTACTTTTGAAAAAAACATTTAGATTATAGAATATGTCTTGTATGGTTAGATCCTCCAGAAAGGGTGTAGAATTGGGTTATACAGACGTGTAACAATGATGACAGTGGATACTCCAGAATTCTGTGTCCAATAAAATGTGCCAATAAAATATTCTGGGTGGATCTCCAATTTCACAAGAGAAGAATGATGGAATACATTATAGAGATTACTTTGATCTGAAGCCTACATGTTAGGACACACCCTCGTTCCTCTGCCAGTGCTGTTTTGTCTTTTAAGGAAGTGAGTCATGAGAGAGAGACTAAATTCTTCCACATAAATGAAAGAATGTGAAACAAATTTAGAGTGGGCGAAAAGGAAATTCAGATCATTTTTTCTATTCTATTAGAAATTATTGTTATTGACAACTTACTACCACACATTTAACATTTTCCCAGGATTCCCGGTAGTGATTTTGAGATACATATTTCGCTTGCATTCCATAGTTGTTGGATTTCAAAACTGTGCAAGATTCTCAGTAGCAGGTAAGTGATATCAATTTTGGTATTCTATATATTTATTTCTTCTATTTCAGTCTATGTTTTACATTTTTCTTTCTACCCGTACCACTGTGAGAAAATCTTCTAGCACAAGTGAAAAATGTTTTCATAATATAATTAGTGCAGTTAATATGCTGACATGTATAGGTGACAGTGATAAATGTATAGATACTTGCACAACAGTCTCATTTCATTTAAGATAATTTTATCCAAAGAATTCTAATTCAAATATTGGATTTCTATACATACTTCTTCAGAAGCCCTATTGAAATCAGCAAGGATTACTGCCAAGTAATTGCATAGAGATTTTTATTTATTTTTACTTTAATTATTAGCAATATTATTTCAAACAATATTTCATATCTTTCTTTTTTTACATTTGATGTGTGTTATATTTTTCATGTGTGTATAGTCAACATGCTTATCAATTAACAAACACTATTATGAAAAAATGAGAAATAGAATGGAAAATAAATTATAAAAAAAAGAAAAGAACTGGCGGTCAACTGTGATGCTGCTGAAGCTAGTGATAGAAATAGAAGTTTGCAACATGAATAAATGCAATTGTAGAAAGGTGGTCTAAGAAAGTGCCCCAAACTGTTAATAAACTGTCAGTAGTAGTGACGTAAGAGAATATAATCCACTAACTTCCTAGGGAAAACAACTGAGGAACAACTCCCTAGGTTCTTTTCTGGTTCACATTGCATCTGGTACTTGCTCATCAACAGCAGCTTGATTATTGTTGAGATTCTTTAGAAGGTAAAGTTTTTTAAGTAGAGAATGGTTCATTGCCAACAGTTTAATTTTTTATTCTTTTTATGTAATGCTAACTATAGTGTGTGCCTATTTACCTAAATAAACTTTAAATTAGATACTTAAGTACAGTACTATCCCAGATTTAATTGAGGACAGATGGTAATTGATTAGGCTAAGCTTTTGAACTAGTGAAATGTTATGCTTGCAATAGAGATAGTCATGTTAATTATTATTAAAATAATTTATTTTGTGGAGTAAAAAAAAGAGATTCTTTAGAAGGTAAGCTTTCCATCAGTCATTCAGATAGTTTGGTTAGGAACAGGCTTTAAACTGTAATTGTTTATCAACTTCAAATTTTTCTCAACCAGCTTTTTAGATTAATTATTCAATCTTTTAGGTTATGTGTTCCTTTGAGTCTTAACCCTGTTTCTCCTGTGTAGTCTCAATATATTTTATGGTTGGAAATGGAATCTTAAATGTTCTCTCCCCATCTTCAAGAAGAGTCAAAGTATTGCATAGTCTTGATGTGGTATTTGGATATCAGTTACTGTGTTTATAAGATATTTTCTTTACTTTGGTCTTCCAATTTTAAATTAGGGTATTGTATTATTCTAAAAGCTTCTCGGCCTTTTGGCTAAGATCAAGTGTAACAGTATTAGGTTTAGGAGAATGTTATGTTGACTTTTGGGCTAGCATTTATTACAAATTTAGTTTTTCTTATTGGCAGGTTTCAATAAAGCCTGTATCAATAATGTACATATAATGTGTCTGGTTAGAGGAGGCAAAAAGTTGAGGAACAGTTTTGAAGTTCTGTGATAATGCTGATACAGTATATGTAAGCTTAATATAGGCAACCCAACATGTGATCAGAAAAAGGAGTCAAATCCATAAGAAGAAAAAATATGTATATAAAGCAACTGTTGGTCAATAGTAAATGGAATACATGTAATTGCAAAACAGCAGTGATTACCTGCTATCAGAAATTTAACACTTTCAAGAAAAAAATATGACTACTTTTGATATTCAAGAACTGAGTTTTTCAGGTCAAACCTAAGATTAATCTGACAGCATCCCAATAAATAGGCAGAAGTAGTAGGAATGTTTGCTGCCTTGAGTTGTCAAAGAATATTTTTAAAAGGCAGATAAAAATTATAAATAATAAAGGGTAAGTGGATAAAAATTTCAAATCCAGTCTAAACATCTGACTGTGAGATGAACCATAATGTTACATTGCACTGCATTACAATGTGTGTATGTGTGTGTGTGAGAGAGAGAGATATCTCCCTTAGTGAGACACTGCCTTGATGTCAATATGGGGCTTGTATGCTTTGAGAAAGATGAGAACTATGCTAGACATTCAACCAGTGGTGAAATCCAATTTTTTAAAATTACCGGTTCTATGGGATGGGTGGTGTGCATGGCAGGGGAAGAATACTGCAAAACATCATTTATTGCCTGTGGCAAGGGGGAGGTTTGCCCGGGTTCGCCTGGTGCACCAGTTGCGGCCCTATCTGGACAGGGAGTCTCTACTCACAATCACTCATGTCCTTATCACCTTGAGGCTTGACTACTGCAATGCTCTCTACATGGGGCTACCTTTGAAGAGTGCTCGGAAACTACAAATTGTGCCAAATACAGCCGTGCGAGCAGTCATGGGACTATCCGGACATGTCCACATCTCTCAAACACTCCACGCTCTGCACTGGCTGCCAATCGGTTTCCGGATTCAATTCAAAGTGTTGGTTATGACCTATAAAGCCCTACATGGCACGGGACCAGATTACTTACGGGACCACCTCCTACTGCATGAATCCCAGCGACCAGTTAAGTCCCATAGAGTCGGCCTTCTACAGGTCACGTCAACTAGACAATGTCGCTTGGTGGGACCTAGGGGAAGAGCCCCTCTGTGGGGGGGGGGGGCGGCCCTTTGGAATCAGCTCCCCCTGGAGATTCGTACTGCCCCCACCCTCCCCACTTTTCGTAAGAGTCTAAAGACTCACCTATGCCACCAAGTTTGGGGTCATTAGATTCTCCCCCCAGCCGATGAATGTATAGAGGGTTTGTTGATTGAATGGATATGTATGTATTTTAATTGATTCTTTAGTTTTTAGATGTAATGTTTTCATTTTAATTATTTGGATTTCGATGTATATTGTCTTTTTTATATGTTGTAAGCCGCCCCGAGTCCTCAGAGAGGGTCGGCATATAAATCCAATAAATTTAAACTTAAAATCTCCATTCCCACTCCACTCTGGGCTGGGGCCAGCCAGAGGTGGTATTTGCTGGCTCTCTGAACTACTCAAAATTTCCACTACCAATTCACCAGAACCTGTCATAACCTGCTGGATTTCACCCCTGGGTTCAGCCATATTGGATAGGTCTCATCTAATTCAAATGAAGAGTCTCTCCCATACATAACATGGTGTAATGTAATTTACAGAAACCCATTCTGGATCAGTCATTAACTGAGTCAAGAAAGATGATGCTACCATGTTTCCCTGAAAATATGACCTACCCCCAAAACAAGTCCTAGCCAGATTTTCCACACATGCGCCTAATATTAGCCCTACCCTCAAAAATAAACCATAGTTAAGCCCTGTCCACTCTTTGGTTGTACAGGGTTGGGGCGAGGCACAAGCGTAAAAATCAAGCCTGGGTGGGTGGAGCTGCCCTATTTGCCCCATACCTGCTTATCTTAGGACTGCTGCAGCCAGGCCTCCAATGCCCTTACACCTGTCATGCAACTGCCCAACTTCTTCTGCAGCTACTTGTGGCTGGATGCCATGAGGTGCATTGTGCTGGTGCAGCCAGTAGTGGCAGAATGCAACAACACTCATTGCTCTGATGCCGCCGTAAGTGGCAGGATACCATTAGACTTGTGCTGATGCTGCAGCACTTTGTGGCTTGCCATGCTGGTGCCCCCGTGAACAGCACAAATGCAACAAGCCTGGTTGCGTTCTGCCGTTCACATGGTACCAGCATGACAAGCCTTGCAGTGGCACCAATGTGATGACCCTCTTGGCATCATGCCACTCATCATGCCATGAACAGCTTTAAGCAGCTGCATAAGAAGTCGAGCAGCAGCGCAACAGGTTTCATGGCACAGGAGGCGTGGTTGCAGTGGTTCTAAGTGGTTCTAAGGCAAGTAGGCAAGACATCCCCTGAAAATAAGACCTGGTGTTACTTTGGGGCCGAAAAGAAAATAAGATATGGCCTTGTTTTGAGGAAAATGCAGTATGTGTTGGAGTTCCCAAACATATGGTGAAAAATGGTTACAGGACTTAGGACTGCTGGTTGAGCAACTGGGACCAGCAGCTGCAATATTATTGGAAGACACACCAAATGAAACAGCTTTTTTTTTCTTTTAATGAACCTGAAATCAATGTGGAGTTGGGGCGACTGAATGGACCTGCGCATTTACTGGCCATATACCCTTCCTGACACCTACATGGAGCTCACAGCAGATATTTTCTCTTTATGCTCAGAGAGACAAATATCTGCCACTACCTAGCATTGAACTCACAGCCTCCAGATTGTCAGGTGAGAACTCCACCTCTAGGCACCACACTGTTCCAAAGAAACAGCTCCAAAGATACTCCAAAGATACAATTATTAAAAGATGCCAATATTGTAATATCAAATATAAATGCAGGCTTACTGCAAGAAACAAATAAAGTAATGAACAGAATGGCTGCCATTATAATTGAAAACCTTGAACACAAAATCAGAAAAGAAAAGAAAAAGTCTAGAAAATATAAATATGCTAAGAGCAGATGCAAGCAAGTTAAGACAAATGAAAGAAAAGAAGCTGAAGAACAAGAACAAAGAACACCTAATCAACAGCAAAAATAGTGGTGGAACAGGCAAGAAAGATCAAGAATTGGCTAGCACCAGATGAAGATAAACTGCATGGTTTTTAGGTGAAACATCTAACTTGGTCTACAGCCAAACAATTTAACATACTAAAAGGATGTAAAATTGAAGATTGACATTTGGTAAAACCTACCTGAAATGAATGATCCAACAAAAAGGGCAGTGCCAGGAAATTGAATGCCAATTACCTGCTCACCATCAACTTCCAAATTCCTAAATGATATTGATAGTTGATGCAGTCCAACAGCATCTAGTTGAAAACAAACTCTTTCCCCCTGAGTAAAAAAGAAATTACCCCAGTAACAGAGAAACAAAAGTCCAACTCCTAATTGACAAGATGATTTTGGAAAACTGCAAGAGAAAAAAAAACAATTTGAAAGTAGCTTGGATTGATTACAAGAAGGTATTCAACTCTCTGCCACATAATTGTATAACCAAATGCCTTCAAGAAACAGGAGTCAGTAAGAACATCAGAAGCATTGTACAAAGAACAATGGCACAATGGAAGACAGATGTTGGTCAGTGATGAAAATGAGACAGATTAAAAAAGATTCACTGTCCACATTCCTGTTTGTCATTGCACTGGTTCAGTAGTGGATTCTAAATGCTGTTGCTATCAGTTTGCATGCACAGAAGCGTCCCGGGCGGGTGGGCAGTGCCTCCCCCACCACTGCTACCAGTTCATAGAACCGGGAGCAAACCACCATTGCACTTGTTCCTCTGTCAACAATACTGAACACGTTAGGCTGTGGCTATCAAACATCAAAAACATTTGCCAGGCTATCCCACCTCCTTTACATAGATGAACTGAAGCTATATAGAAGTATTCTATTTTGAAATATAATCACTGCTCCACACTGCCCATATATAAAGTCAACATATTGTAATAGAATTTGCCACCCTTACTAGTCAGAAAAAATAGTAAAATGTGAAGGAATCAAGATGCTCTATGGAAATAACATCAAGGGCCTGGATGAAGACGATCATTAAAAATATCCAGGCATCCTTCAAGCTGACAATATCAAGAACACCATAGTCAAGGAGGTTAGAAATGAATACATCATTTGAGAAAAAAAAGATCTTTACAGTCTAAGTTCAGTGGTGAAAATATCAAGGCAATTAATACCTGGGAAATTCCAGTCATTAGATACACAGCTAGAATAGCAGACTGGAGTCAAGTAGAAGCAAAAGCCCTGGACAGGCAAATCAGAAAAATGACAATGATTCATGTCCTTCATCCACACAGTGAGGTTAACAAATTCTACTTTCCGAAGAAAATAAGTGAGCATGGAATATTGCAAGTACGCCAGACAGTTGAAGAAGAAAAAAGGACATTGGAAGAGTATCTGGAGAACAGTAAAGAAAATAAACTGAAGGTAGTACACCAATAAAATTTCCTGAATGCCCAAGAGACTAAACTGGCCTACAAGAAAAATCAAGGGAAGCATAGAAAAGAAATATAGCAAGGCAAAGTATTACATGACCACTATATTTAAACAACAACAACAATTAGCAGGCAAAGCAGATACCAACAAGTCTTAGCAATTGTAATAGCAGGGAAACTGAAAAAGGGGACCAGGGGGTGGGTAATTCTGGCTGCACATAGCCAGCCCCTAAGAGCCAATGCATATAAAACCAGAATTGGGAAGACAACAACAGATATGGTTTCTGCAAAGAAGCTAAAGAACAAAGGACCATCTGGTTAGCTTGTGCAAAAACATTGCATTGTCTTACTTACAAGCAACAGCATGACAAAATAGCAATAATGGTGCCTTGGAAGATCCATAAGAAATGCCATTTGCCTACCTACAATCAAAAACTATTGAAAGTACAAAGTAGACAAAGTATTAGAAAATGAAGAAGTTCTGGGACTTTAGAACTCAAACAGAGAAGCTTCTGCCACATAACACTCCAGACTTCAAGGATGTCTGGATAGTGGATTTTACAGTACCTGGAGACACTAGAATAGAGGAGAAAGAACTGAAAAAGATATCAAATAAAAAGACTTGAAAATACAATATAAGTAGAATGGCTGTGGCAAAAAAAGCAAAAATAGTACCAATAGTAATAGAGGTCTTGAGTGCAATCCCCAAACCTCTAGAATACTACTTGAACACCATCGGCATTGTCACCAGTCAATTGCAAAGACAGTTTTACTTGGAACAGCTTCCACCATGCAATGATACCTTTAACACTAGTTATTAAATACAGCTGGGTCCAGGGAAGGCTTCTTGAGGAGGGGGCGCACAAGTGCCTCCTTGTAGGGAGCCAGGAAGGACCCCTCCTCAAAGAAGCGTTGACAATCCCCTAGACCCAGCTCCGTGTCATCTCCCTGCTGGCCAAGACCAGCCAGGAGGGACACAGGTCCAACAAACAGGTGGCGGAACTCACAGCTCCAATGGCCTTGTCCACTTCATCAGGTGTCATCAGGTGAAACTCAACCCACACAGATGGACTAGGATGGGCCCCTGTCATCTTGACTGACTCGTTGTCAGCCAACACTTCATTCCAATTGGAGTCAAGGTCTGTCCGAATCTGAGCTATTTTATCAGCGAAAAACTTGTCCTCGGCACTACCCTGCCAAGTAGTAAATAGGGTGGCCGGGCGGGATTTCGCTGATGCAATCAAGGCGGTATAATATACACATCTTGCCACCTTGAGTGACACTTTATAAGTCTTAATATGAGTTCTTAAAAGTGTTCGGTCAGATTCAGATTTGCTTTTCCTCCAGCGCTTCTCTAGACGTCTCTTTTGGTGTTTCATCCCCCGGAGTTCCTTGGTAAATCAGGGAGCTCTCCAGGTCTGCTGCCATAGAGAGGTTGCAACGGCGCAATTGGGTCGAGAGCCCACGCTGCCGCCGTATTCCAGGCCACAGCAAGGGACTATGCCGAACTGTGTACAAGCGAATCCAGTAAAATCCCAAGCGCCCTCTTGAAAGCCCACTGAGTCCATCAGGCATCTGGGACAGAAACACCTAGTCGGTTCTGCCTCCCTGTGGGTGAGGATTGGAGCCTTAAAATCAAGACATAGCAGAAAATGGTCTGACCATGACAAAGGCAGGATATCTAAGCCCCTTAATCTCAGATCATTGCTCAGCCGATCTGAGAGGAATACCATGACGGGAGTGTACCCTCCCTGAAGTACTTGGGTCAGGTCCATGGTGGCCATGAACTCCTGCGCTAACCCAGAGGATTCATTGAGCGATGGCAGATTAAGATCCCCCAGGACAATAAGTCTGGGAAAGTACACCGCCAGCCCAGCTACCTCCTCAAGCAGCGTAGGCAGGGCTATTGACATGCAGCTGGGAGGCAGGTATGTGACCAACAAGCCCACCTGAACCCCTAGATCCAGCTTCACAAAGAGGGACTCACAACCCGCAATCTCAGGAGCACCAAGTTTGCGTAGGCTGAAGGTCTTCTTGGCTATAATAGCCACTCCTCCCCTACTTCCCTGGGGTCGTGGCTGGTGCCATACCTGAAACCCAGCTGGGCACATTTCAGAGAGAGGAACTCCTCCTTCTGGGCCCAGCCAGGTCTCAGTCACACATGCCAGGTAAAGAAGAAGATAAAGAATTCATAATAGAACACTGTATGAATGCTGAACACTGATTTCACTCAATTTAACCTTGTCATTGCTTAGAATTAAGTTCTTAGAGCAGTGGTTCTCAACCTGGGGGTTGGGACCCCTTTGGGGGTCGAATGCCCGTTTTACAGGGACCGCCTAAGATCATGGGAAAAGACAAATTTCCCATGGTGTTAGGAACTAAAGCTTCTATTCTGGCACCTTGGAACATATTTTTACAATCCGACCAATCAGGCGTTTACAGTGCGGGGTTTCCCTCTGACCTTCCTGCCAATCAGCCTAAAGCTTTGTTGGGAGAATTTGCCCTAGACTTATGGTTGGAGGTCAACACAACACGAGGAACTGTATTAAGGGGTCGTGGCATTAGAAAGGTTGAGAACCACTGCCTTAGAGCCTATTTGGTAATGGATCATTTTGCTCTCAGTTTATGCTTTTATATTAATATAAAAAATCACTAGAATTTTTAGCATAATGTATCTCCAGCCCATTATTTTTTGCCATAATGTATGTTTGCAGCATATTTATTTACAAACCAGATCTTAATCATTCTGCCTCCTGTTTCTGTGTAGATCTTCATTCATATCTGAAAAAGGTACCACTATTAGCACATAATTTCAAAGGTTCACAACTTTTATCATTAACACTGTCTTGTTATTTGGATTTAGAAGGCTGCCCAGCTTCAAAATTACCATAAATGGAAGTGCTCATAGCAGTCCCATGTAGCACCCACCCAACTGGTCTCCAAACTGCCAACCTGCTTTCCTGGGACACAATTTTAGCCCTCATCCTATGTCATGGTCATGTGAGATTCTCAGTTAACAATAGCAACAAGAATCGCCAGGCTGCTGTCATTAAGTGATACAATTGCATTGTGCTTTATGATCATATTGCTTATCCAATCCCAATTATCACCCTAATTCAAGGGGAATCTGTAGTTACATCCAAGTCAACAGGAAACACAGAACCCATGGAATTTTAATGGTATGTTTCAAAAACTAAAACATGTTTGTAAACTAATGATATGACTGTAAGAGAGACAAATATAATCAGATGTTTATGTATAGAATAAATAATTCTCTGAACTGAAACATTAGCCATACTGTTCTGAATTAATAGGACAGGCAGGCTAAAATAGTATTGGTAGTGTGGGATGGAAACCACTTCCAGGGAGTTTTACATTGGCATAATTGAGGTGCATTCAGATATAAATAATATGGTTTACCAGGAGACATTGGAGCAATATACAGTATTAATCTGAGTATTGAGTGGAACTTTAATGATTTCTAAATGATTGTTTACTTAGCTACACAACCCACTTTAATTGACAAAGTAGCCAAATTCTTAAGCACTATTCTTAAGCAAAAACCCTCTTGAACATTATAAACAAAGTACAATGTCTTTCAGTCGATAAAAAATTATAATGCAATCCTATGGCTATCAATTTAGAAAAAGGAGTATGAAGAGAGTAGAAGGAAATCTGTCTTCCTGTCTGCAGCAGTGTCATCTTTGCAGTGGTGGGCTATGAGCCGGAACGCTAAATTGTGCTCGCCACCGCGGCTCGTAAGTTTTTGCGGGACCAGCGTGATTTTACTGCTGCACCTGTGGAGGTAGCAAAATTGCGCACGGAGCTGCAGATAAAACCTTGCTGAAACACGGGTGCAATTTTACTACCTCCACAGGTGCAGCAGCGAAATCACGCTGGTCCCACAAGAACTTACGAGACGTGGCGGTGAGCGCAATTTAGTGTTCCGGCTTGTAGCCCACCGCTGCATCTTTGAAATGAAAGCCCATGTTGGCTTTGCCTGTAGGAGAGAGCAGGTCACAAAAGCATCTTCCTGACTAATTTCAAGTGGTCATTTCCTAGTTCTGATGAAGACCAGTTAATTATGTCCAATCAAGTCATTTGCAATTCCTAGGAACAACATACATTTTCTTAATGATGATGTAACCCTAAACTATTTTTTCTAAGCCTCTTCACAGTGCATTCATAATTACTATAACTGAATAAAAACCAATAAGCATAGTTATGGGTTTCATCTGGAAAAAATGCTAGTCTTTAAGCATGGATTTAATATTCTGAAAAAGTGCTGGTTCTATCATCTGTCACATATAACCAAGAACAGAATGAAACACTTTACTGAGCACAGGTGTACAGCCTCACAAGTGCAATTCAGAAATAGCCTGACCAACAGGTTACAGGTGCAAAGGAGGGAATGCAAAGATCACTGGGAGAGTTCCTAATTGTTTTACCCCACACCCTTTTATGCCTGAGCATATTACTTGAATCACCAGACAAGTTAGTTAAACCTGTATTCTAATCATCCATCTAAATCAGCCCGTCCTGCAATCTCCCACATTATAAAAAGAGATTGATGGTTGCTTTCCCCCAGTAGGATGACATGTGATAGAGAGAAAAATAAGATAGTCACAAATCCTAACTTGCCTGAATTGTTACTGTAAAATATAACAAGCCAATATAATCTTCATTAAGAGAGACAGAGAACAGCCAACATACACATTCTTTTTAATGAAGTAAACTTTCACTTTATCTAGCAGGGAAGATCAAAATAAATAGGAATGAAGCCGTAGAAAGATGATGTGTTAATCATATTATCCAGTTTATTCTGTGCCCCAAAGGATTTAAAGTGAGGTTCTATTTCAAGCCTTCTGTTTGAGTCATATTTGATTGTTACCACTGATACAAATATTTTTAGTCATATTGATGAGGTTTTAATCATGGATTTCAGTTCCTTGAGTAAATTTATTTATTTTATTTATTATTTGGATTTGTATGCCGCCCCTCTCCGAAGACTCGGGGCGGCTCACAACAAGTGAAAAGCAATCCAATACATAATCCAATTAATTAAAATATTGAAAAATTTAAAAAACCCCATATACTAAAATACATACACACAAGCATACCATATATAAATTCAACGTGCCCAGGGGGAGATGTTTAGTTTCCCCATGCCTGACGGCAAAGGTGGGTTTTGAGGAGTTTGCGGAAGGCAGGAAGAGTAGGGGCAGTTCTGATCTCCGGGGGGAGTTGGTTCCAGAGAGTCGGTGCCGCCACAGAGAAGGCTCTCCCCCTGGGGCCCGCCAACCGACATTGTTTAGTTGACGGGACCCGGAGGAGGCCCACTCTGTGGGACCTAATCGGTCGCTGGGATTCGTGCGGCAGAAGGCGGTCTCAGAGATATTCTGGTCCGATGCCATGAAGGGCTTTAAAGGTCATAACCAACACTTTGAATTGATCAGAATTATAGTCTTAAATTATTTATTGACAGTTGAACAATAACAATACCACTTAGATTTATATACCACTTCATAGTGCTCTATACCCCCCTCTAAGTGGTTTAAAGAGTCAGCATATTGCCCCAACAATCTGGGTTCTCATTTTACCAACTTCAGAAGGATGGAAGGCTGAGTCAACTTTGGGCTTGGTGAGATTTGAACTGCCAAATTGCAGGCAGCAGGCAGTCAGAGATGTAGCCTGCAGTACTGCATTCTAACTATTGCGCCTCCTCAATAAAAAGGTTTAGTGCAAACTTATGTTAAAACAATATAGTTACAGTATAACTAGTACTAAATACCAACAATACATTATTTCATAAACAATTCTTTTAAGCTATAATTTAATATAAATTTTAGACCCTTTGTAACGTATTTTCCCACTGTTTAAGCATTATATCCCAAATTCTTTGCCCATTGGATCATGAAGTGATTTACATATTCAGTCTCCAAATTCAATTTCAACAATCGTTTATAAACCATGGCAATAATGTGTTCATCATTACCCACACTGTACAATGTGTGGGTTTTCACAAAGTGAAATCCATAAGTTTTCTAATTTAAATCTTTCTTTCAATTGTAAATATGTAAACCAGTGGAATCTCCTGATTCCAGTTCTTCTTTGGATTTGAGGGGTAGGTTCACCTTGATTAAAAAGGTCCGCCAGTTTGGCCTCATCGTCATTTCTTGTTAAAAAAGATTTCCTGAGATGACACTTGAAGATGTACTTTTGCAGAGATTATTTCATATTATTTTGTTCCAAACCCTTACAATGGCACATCTAACAATGATTGTTATAATCTACATTTAACTTTGTCATACAATTAGGCGTGCCATCCAAATCTTAGTTCAGGGATTTCTAATTTAAGTAGTCTCTTGTTTTAGAGTCACCCACTCTTTGATTCCAGACCAAACAGGCCTCACAGTACAATTTCAAATTTGATAAGCCAAGGGTTTTTTTTCTTTAGGATGAAGCTTATATCTTTATCTTGGTTTTTTTTCTTGCCATATGAATTTTGAAACATCAATTTGCATTGTTTAAAAATGGAATATCAATTATAAGTATCAGTAAATTATGAAATAAAAAATAACATCTTTGTTAAAACACTTCTTAATTCTACCCAGTAAAGATAATTGCAAATTATTCCAGTGTCATAGGCTTTTTTATATCATTCCACACAGCTACAAAGTTGTTTTGAAACAACTTTGGTATTTGTCAAAAGATATTTTACCCCTTTCTTTATTTTGAAACATGACTTTTTGATCAATATTTCATAATTCTGAAAATAGCAATAGCATTAGCATTTAAATTTATATACCACTTCAGAGTGTTTTATAGCCCTCTCTAAGCGGTTTACAGAATCAACCTCTTGCCCACAACAATCTGGGTCCTCATTTTACCCACCTCGGAAGGATGGAAGGCTGAATCAACCTTGAGCTGGTGGTGAGATTTGAACTGCTGAACTACAGCTAGCAATTAGCTGAAGGAGCCTGCAGTGCTGCGCTCTAACCTCTATGCCACCCCCAGCTCTTATTCTTAAAAGCCATATTCTTAACATTTAGTTTCTTATCAAGTATTCTATTTCAGTTTTTGGGTATTGTAGAAATATAACTGTCACCATCAAATAGGCTCAATTTTATAAACTTTCTTTTTAATATCTATGCCTGTTATTTTCTCATGCAACATTCCTATTCAAAACTTACAGCACCAATATAAACAAAGGTGATAAAGGACATTCTTGTCTCATACTCTTTTGAATTTCACACATTTCAGTTAAGTCTTCATTAATAATGATTTGTGCGTGCTGCGAAGTCAAATCACTGGACAAAGTGATTTGTACTTCCCAGCAAGCACAAATCACTTTGTCCAGTGATTTGACTTTGCTCCTTGTTTGGCCCGATTCAGCAACCTGTAGCAGTGGCGGAGGGAGGCTCTGCCTCACGAGACACTTCTGCGCATCTGCAGAAGCATTGCGCGCACGGGTGCATGCACAAACCAGTACTGACAGGATTTAGAACCCACTACTAACTTTGTCCCAAAGGTGCTTTTTCAAGAGGCAACTGGACTTTCTTATTTTTCTTTGAAGACATTTTGCTTCTCATCTAAGAAGCTTCTTCAGCTCTGACTGGGTGGTGTGGAATGGAAGGAATTATTATTATTATTATTATTATTATTAATAATAATAATAATAATAATAATATTTGTATGCTGCCCTTCTCTACATTTGATAGCTGATCATTTGCATTCTTTTAGAGAGTTATTGAGGCCACGTGAAGATTTATCTGTGTCCTTGGAACCACCTGAGTAGTTCAAATGGGTGTGGAGCCTTCTTAGAACTGCTGAAAAGGACTGTATTGTACTCTGGAGATAGAAGATGTCCCTCCCACTCTGTTCATTGAGGGTTATTCAATTTTGACATAAATGGCCTCTTTGACCCCTCTTTCAAACCAGCAGCCCTCTCAAGCCTTTGTCTTTTAAATGCAGATAATGTGATATCTTCTATGATGTGCCATGCATTTATGAAGGAGTTGTTTTTTTCCCCAATGTACAGATCTGCACATGACTCACTGCATTGTTTTATTTATTTATTCATTTGTACAATTGTACTGCAAATATCACATTGTTCAGTTTGTGTCTGGGCATTTTATCCCGGGGATGGACAAGCCTTAGACTTAGAGTATTCTTGGATTTAAAGTTTGTGTGTGTATGTTATGTTGACTGAAGATCCTTTTGAGTTTTTCAGATATTCCTGCAATGTATGGAATGATGACATTGCTTTGTTTATTGTTCTCTTCTTTGTCTGTTATGAAGGAGCTCCTGCTGAGTCTATTTTGGGATTTGATGATGGCCCATTTGGGATCACCATGTTCTGAGGGTTTCCTTGATGTGTTTTAGTTCTTTTTCTTTCTCACCTTTTCTGGTAAGCAGGCCTTCATCTCAGTGGTGTAGGGTTCTGTTAACTCCCATTTTCTGTTCAGTGGTTGGTGAGAATCAAAATGTAAATATTGATCTGTGTTTGGGGGTTAAGGCTTCTGTTTTCCTTAATGTGTAGTGCACAATCCAGGAAGCTAGATTATTTTCTTTAACATCCACAGTGTTGATATTTTGGTGAATACTTCCAATTCCCGTGTTTTGATCTTGACGCACATATCATCCGCATACCTTTACCAGTGAGTGGGCAGAATTATTGTGAAGGACTTTAGGCAGTGGTGAAATCCAAATATTTTTTATACTGGTTCTGTGGGCGTCGCTTGGTGGGTATGGTGTGGCTTGGTGGGTGTGGCAAGGGAAGGATACTGCAAAATCTCCATTCCTTCCCCACTCCTGGGAGAAAGATACTGCAAAAACTCCATTCCCAACCCCACTCTGGGGCCAGCCTGAGGTGGTATTTGCCAGTTCTCCAAACTACTCAAAATTTCCTCTACCAGTTCTCCAAACTACTCAAAATTACTGGTTCTCCAGAACCTGCTGAATTTCACCCCTGAGTTTAACGTGATCCTGAGGACACAGATACATTTCCAAGTGGCCTCAAAAACTCTAAAATAATGCAAATTACCAGCTGTCTGCAAGGACTATAAATCCTTCCTACCATCCAGTCAGAGCTGAAGAAGCTTCTTGAATGAGAGGTGAATGGTTTTCAAAGAAAAGTAAGAAAGTCCAGTTGCTTATTAAAAAAACACCTTTGGGACAACCATGACCTGGATGACTGAGAATCTCCATAGACATATAAATCACTTTAACTCCTTCAATAAATGTCTCCATAAAATTCATATCTTCCAGGACTTTAAACATACAGGCCTATTTAAATTGTGATACAGTACTTTCTCTGCATCCAAAAATTTTATGCTTCTCATAGTAAATATGAGTAAGTATTCAATAATGTTCAAAACAGTTGTCATGTAAGTTCTCTTTTTGGCAAAAAGCTAGATTGGTCTTCATAAATATAAGACTGTAAGACATTTTTCATTTCCATCATCATTACATAGTTTAATTTCCAATTCATTTTTTTACAAAGCCAAATCCATAACTTCTTTGATCTAATTTAAACCCTTTTTAAAAACTGTAAATATGCGAACCACTGACAATATTTCTTTATTATTATTATTATTATTATTATTATTATTATTATTATTATTGTTGTTGTTGTTGTTATTTATTAGATTTGTATGCTGCCCCTCTCCGTAGACCCGGGGCGGCTCACAACAATAATAACACAATATATAACAAATCTAATAAGTCATTAAAAACCCTTTATTAAAAAGAAAACATACACACAAACGTACCATGCATAAACTGTATTGATCATTTTGGAAAGGTAAACTATGATAAGAGGTTTTACAAATTCAACTTTGTACAAAAAGTAAATTGCCTAAATAAACAGGACATATAATTACAGGGTCAACATTGCTTCCCAGCAGTACTGTTTAAAATTACCCAAATGATTTTAAGGCAGGGTTCCCCAATATGATCAATATCCACCCCAAGGATTATTTGGACTACCCATTGCTTTGTTATTATTAATGATAGAATTATTAGTTAACTAATATTAAATTATTTTGATATAACATATTTTTGGGGTTTACAAACAATCTAAAGAATCATGAAGAAATTAATGAGCTGAATAATTTGTGGACCACTGTTTTAAAGACTGATAGGCCAAAAAAAATCTTTGGCTGAGTCATTATAATGAATGTGCAAACATCCTGAAAAAATAAATTTGTTTATATTCACTCAGAGCTGGATGCAGGAGATATCTTTGGGAAAGGAATGGTGACTTATTAAGAAAGATGAAATTATTATTATTATTTATTTGATTTATATCCAGCCCCTCTCCAAGAACCCAGGGCGACAACTTCTAATAAAGTGAAAAGCATAAGAAAGAAATACAAAATAGCCCTGCCTTTATTATACACCTCACAAAATAAAGGGAACACTTAAACAACACAATATAACTCCAAGTAAATCAAACTTCTATGAAATCAAACTGTCCACTTAGGAAGCAACACTGATTGACAATCAATTTCACATGCTGTTGTGCACATTCAACTTTGTTCAGAACAAAGTATTCAATGAGAATATTTCATTCATTCAGATCTAGGATGTGTTATTTGAGTGTTCCCTTTATTTTTTTGAGCAGTATATTTAGTATAAGATGGAATACAGCAAAACTTTGATATCAGTCTTTATGGCCTCTCAAAATCTTTCCCTAAGATCATCTCTATATTCCATTTTGCAAAGAAAATATTTTATCAGATAATCCCTTTGATCTTCAGGAAGTGATCCAATTTCTACATTGTCTCCATGTGGATTGATAACTACCTTGTGAGATAGTCCAGACAAATACACACAGAACTAATAGATCAATCTTTATTATAAAGCTATTAACAGAAGCTCACAAGTTTGAATGTATATCTGTCCCACCTCACTTCTACAGTCCCAGAAATTAAGAGGGTTTTTTTGAGGCAGTTGCCATGCTTTCATTCCTTCTGTGGGCTCAGTTGCCTCATATCTGACCATACCAATATCAATAGCAATTAGGCTTATATACCACCCCATATCACTTTACAACACACTCTGAGTGGTTTACAATGCAGAGAATTTTTGTATAATACAGCCAACCATCTGGATCCTCATTTTATCAATCTCAAAAGCATGGAAGATTGAGCCCTGTTACAATTGAACTCCAGGCTGTGGGCAGATTTTGCCTGAAATAATGCACTTTAAACACTATGGCACCAGGATTCCTATAGATCACAATATTATGTGGCTCTTCCTTCCTTGATCAGAAAGCTCTTTTAGTGTAATTATTATCATTATATCAATTCATAACATGTGCCTATTTTGATGGGCAATTGGTAACAATTTGTGTTTACCTAATCTCTACAGAATAGGAAGAAATTGTACATTACAATGATGGCTCCAATTATTATTAAAACTAAAGTAAAATGCACATACACATTTCGTTATAGTGCTTTAAACAAAGAAAGGCATCTAAAGCCAATACGGTTCTAAGCTGCATAACCAGAGGGATAGAATCAAGATCACATGAAGTGTTAATACCACTTTATAAGGCCTTGATAAGGCCCTACTTGGAATACTGCATTCAGTTTTGGTCACCACAATGTAAAAAAGATGTTGAGACTGTAGAAAGAGTGCAGAGAAGAGTAACGAAGCTGATATGGAGATTTGAGGCTAAAATTTATATATATGCCTCCCTGCTACATTAGGACAAAGGGCAGCTTACAACAATAAAAGTACAATACAATAAAACATGGTAATAAAACATAATTAAAACCCCAATATAAACTTCCATACTACATTCACTCCCTGCTGCTGGCCAGAGCAAGGTATAGCGTTAGCTCAACAGCTCAAGACCTGCCAGCAAAGCTGTGTTTTCAGGTCCTTTTGAAAGGCTACGAGGGTAGGGAGTGTGCAAATCTCCTGAGGAAGTTGATTCCAGAGGACCAGGGCCTCCACAGAGAAGGCCCTTCCCTGCAGTCCTGCCAGCTGACATTGTTTGGCTGACAGGAATTGGAGAAGGCCAATTCTGTGGGCTCTGATCAGTCACTGGGACGTATGAGGCAGAAGACAGTCCTGCAAGTAATCTGGTCCTAAGCCATATAGGCTGGGGCGGGCTTCCTCTGATATGACTGGGATCGCTGTTCTGGTAGTGAAAATGGTGATGCCTGCCGTGCGCACCCCTGTGTGAGATTTTGCTTCTGTGTATGCAGGAAAGCAAAAAAATCACCAAAAACCATTAAAATTTTGTGCGAGGATGCTTGCATGCATGAGATTTTGGCGATTTTCGGCCTTTCTTCGCTTCTGCGAATGCAATGAGATTTCAGTGATGCATGTGTGGAAGCAAAATCTGCCACTGCCTATGTGCGCCCACCGTCCTCTGGGACCGATCTGTTAGGGAAAAGGTAAGTGTGGCCCTTCACTGCATGTAGGCTTTATAGGTGATAACCAACACCTTGAATTGCATTCGGGGACCAATCAGAAGCCAGTGCAGCTCACAGAGTGATGGAGTTATATGGGTGTATCTAGGTCAGTGATGTGCTCCTATGGGAACGGTCAGGAACCGTTCTGGTAGCAAAATTTGGAGCTCCACCCCAGAGCACCCAATTTGCATGAAAAATGTTGAAACAAAATGCATAAGGCACACCCACAGTGTGTTAGTAAAAATTTTGGTAGCCCATCACTGATCTAGGTACACACATAACAGCTTGTGGGACTGCTTTCTGGACAAGCTGAAGTCTTTGAATGTTTTTCAAGGGTAGCCCCAGGTAGAATGTGTTGCAGTAAATGAGCTGTGAGGTGCGGAGGGCATTAGAGGCTGTGAGAAGAGACTCCCTATCCAGATAGGGCCACAACTAGTGCACCAAGTGGACCTGTGCAAAAGTCCCTCTAGCCACAGCTGAAAGATGTCGTTCTAACCTCAGCTCTGGATCTAGGAAGACACCCAAGTTGCAGATCTACTCTGAGGGGGTTAAAATCTCCCCTCCCACAGTTATAGATGGATTGATGGAATAGTCCTTAAGAGGCAGGATCCACAACCACTCCATCTTGTTGAGGTTGATCTTGAGCCTATTGATATCTATCCAGACCCTTACAGCCTCCAGACACCGGCACATCACTTCTACAGCTTCACATCTAAAGAACAGTTGCTGGAACTGGGTATGTCTAGTCCAGTGATGACTAACCTTTTTGTCATTACATGTCCAATGTGTGTGTGTATACATGTGCCAGCACTCCTGCTCACCCATAGCCATAATGCAATGTGCATGCAACACCACCATGCATGTGGATACAACACCCACGCATGCGTCCTGACCCTCTGTTGCCTATTTTGTGCTTCCAGATTGGTGCAGGAGGCTTTCCAGGAGAGCTCACATGTGCCCCCCATGGCCCATTTTTGGTCTGGAAAGCCTCCTGCACCAACCTGGGAGCCAAAACACCAAGCCCCAAAATGCAATGTGAGCACAGACCCCGTGTTCCGAGATCTGAAGACCAGCCGGCCAGCGGGAGGCACTGAAGCATGCTCGGTGAAGCTGGGATGGGGCAACAGCTGGTGTGTCCCCAGCAAGGGCCATAAATTCGCCATCATGGGTCTAGTCTGATGAAAAGAAAGACTAGGGGTGACATGAGAGCAACGTTCCAATATCTCAGGGGTTGCCACAAAGAAGAGGGAGTCAAGCTATTCTCCAAAGCACCTGAGGGTAGGACAAGAAGCAATAGATGGAAACTAATCAAGGAGAAAAGCAACTTAGAACTAAGGAGAAATTTCCTGACAGTTAAAACAATTAATCAGTGGAACAGCTTGCACCCAGAAGTTGTAAATGTTCCAACACTGGAAGTTTTAAAGAAAAGATTGGATAACCATTTGTCTGAAATGGTATAGGCCAGAGTATCCTGCCTAAGCAGGGGGTTGGACTAGAACAGCGTTTCCCAACCGGTGTGCCGCAGCACACTAGTGTGCTGCAAGACACCGTCAGGTGTGCCGCGGCGAGAGGCGGCGGAGGAGAGTGGGCGGATCGGGCGGGCAATGGGGCAGGGCGGAGAAGCCAGGGGCGCGTTTGGCCGGAGGCACCTACTGCCGCACCTCCCTGCCCCTGCCTCCCCACGGTGCCTCCGGCCAAACGCGCCCCTGGCTTCTCCGCCCTGCCCCATTGCCCGCCCGATCCGCCCACTCTCCTCCGCCGCCGCCTCCTGCCTTGGGGCGAGCAATCCGGGAGTCCGGGACTGTGTGGCTTTGCGCCATGAAGAGAAAACGGGCGACTTTTCCCTGCTGCCGTTTTCTCTTCATGGCGCAAAGCCACACAGTCCCGGACTCCCGGATCGCTCGCTTCTCCGGTCAGCAAAGCCATCTGCCCAGGAAAGCGCCGCGCTGGCCGGAGAAGCGAGCGATCCGGGAGTCCAGGACTGTGTGGCTTTCGGCCGGGCTAACGGGAGGCGGCGCGAGGCCGGGCGCTGGGGACGTCTGGGAGGGCGAGGAGGCTGATGGCTGCTGCGCACTCCACTCTCTCTCCGGCTCTCTCTCGCTCTTTCTTTTTCTCTCTGTTGCTGGCATGGTGAACGAGAGAGAAAGAGAGAGAGAGAAAAAGGAGGGGAGAGAGAATGAGAGAAAGAAAGCAAGAGAAAGAGAGGGAAAGAAAGCAAGAGAGAGAGAGAAAGAAAGGGGGGAAGGAAGGAGAGGGAAAGACAGAGGGAGGGAAGGAGGGAGAGAGAAAGAGAGCAAAAAAGAGAGGAAGAAAGAAAGAGGGATGGAGAGAAAGAAGGGAAGGAAGGAAGAGAGAGAAAGAGGGAGGGAGAAATAGAGTGAAATGGAGGAAGAGATTTTTTTTTGTCCAAACTTTTCTTTAGCCCCCCCGCCCCCCCTTCAGTGTTCCCCAGAATTTTGAAAACATGAATAATGTGCCGCGGCTCAAAAAAGGTTGGGAAACACTGGACTAGAAGAACCTCCAAGGTCCCTTCCAACTGTCTGTTCTGTTCTGTTCTATTCTATTCCTATTCTTGAAGGGGGAATTCAGATAAAATGTTAACTTTGCTTAGAAAAAAATATAATTACATTTATTACTATTTAAACATTTAAAAGTGAAATTTATAAAACTAAATTCTTTTCTACTTAAGGGATTATGGTTGGTTGATTGATTTGGCTGTGGAAGAAAGAAAATTTTTAACTGGTGGGGTGATTGAGCTTCATTTGTGTACAGCAGTTGTAGGAAAAGGCAGCCATTTATTTTATTTTATGTTGATTTTGTTTTGTCCAATACACAATAATACACAATGAGGGTTATAGAGGATATAATTAGGTAGAATGTATTAAAGGGGGAATAGAGGAGAGAATAAAGGAGTGAAATATAACTATGAGAGAATAGCAGAAAAAGATATAGGTATAGAAGAGAAGATATAGGAGATACAGTATAGGAGACAATAGGACAGGGGACGGTAGGCACTCTGGTGCACTTATGTATGCCCCTTACTGACCTCTTAGGAACTTATTTGTTTATTTTTTTGAACCGTGGATAGTCTAAGGGTAAAGTGTTGGGGGTTAGGGGATGATACTACAGAATCCGGTAGTGAATTCCACGCTTCGACAACTCGATTACTAAAGTCGTATTTTTTACAGTCAGTTATTTATTTTATTTTGTCCAATACATAATGTAGGTTTATATGCACGTAGGTAAAAGTTCTAAAGCTCGACTTTAACCCACTCACGAAGACGCATGCGCGTAAGAAATAAACAACTAGAGCTAGGAATAAAGTAGAATGATAATAAATGGTCTACGCTGAGTTCACTCTTTATTTGATACCGTGTATCCATTACTGTATTACAAATTGGAAACGATGGCTGTGATACATTCTTGAACTGCCGATAACATAGATTAAGAAAGAATTATAATTCTGGTGATTCATGGGGAAACCGCCCAAATGAGAGAACTGAGTCGTCCTAATAAAAGCACCAATCAAAGATTCTCGTTGCCTGCTTTTGGTGGAGATGCTATTCCCCCCCACCTCCCTTCAATGCAGCCGTATCCATGTTACTCAAATCAATAAATTGTAACTGGTTTTGATTTAAAATATTCTCAGATATATTCTATGAAAATATTCCTCATGATTCCCCGGAAGGACGAAACCGAAGCCGCTCCAGATTATTTCGGAAGAGTCGACCTTCGTACGAGTCTTCAAACTATGAATCTATGGCCCGGGGTTAGGGTTCCTTAGGTTTACAGCGGGGTTCGGCGCCGATGGGACTGTCTTGCCGTCTTGCTGGGTTGATCCGGGGCTCGCTGGGAAGAGGATGGAAGAGTCTCTGCCTCCCCCAGAAGGTCGGCTGCAGCCAGGCGAGGCCCCGTTAGCCCTGAGGTGTGTCAGGAAGCTGAGGCGCAAGGCTCGGCAGGCTCTCGGCGCCTTTTAGGCGAGCCGCTCAGGCTTCCCCAGGGCCGTCAGAGACAGGGGGCTGCCTTACTCGAAGGAGCTCTGATTGCTCTTCACTGTGTACTAAGCATCTTGGCCAGCGAGCCCAACAGAGCAGCTATGCTAAATAAATGGTCGGGATTAAATAAAGCAGAAGTGGAGGGTAGTGTGGACGGAGGTACCTTTAAATACACGTGCGTTGGATACAAGAGAGCGAATTCAGCGCAGTACTTTAACACTTGGCTGCTCCGCAGAATGCCTGGAAGAAGATGGTGGCAATTTAACTACTTCCTCGTACTTTACATTGTTGAGGGAAAGCCCTTGGGCTCTTTTGCTGTGTGTGCTGATAAAGGCTCCTTAGGAAGTTGGACGACATACAGATGGAACTAACTAAGCAACCAACCAACTAACTAACTAACCAAATAAATAAATGATAGACAGACAGACAAACTATCCCAATAATGGTGAAGCTTTTTTCCCAGGGTGCTGAAAGCATTTGCATGAGTATTATTACACATGCGCAAGTGCCCACGCCCATAATTCAATGCCTGGGAAGGGCAAAAATGGCTTCACCCATCCCTCCAGAGGCTGGAAATGGCCCATTTTCCAACTTTCGGTGGGCCCAGAAGGCCCCTTATTCACCGCCCCATCCCAGACTCCAGAGGCTTCTCTGGGGGCATGGGGGAGGGCAAAAACACCTCAGTGTAAGCTGAAAATCAGCTGGCTGGTGTGCACATGTGCGCTGGAGCTGAGCTAAGGAAATAGCGTGCCACCAGATATGGCTCCACGTGCCACCTGTGGCACAGGTGCCATAGGTTTGCCATCACTTCTCTATCCTGTGCTGTACATACATGCCGGCAGTTTTTCCAAGGGATATATGACATATGCATATTTCCAATAATTAAAATATATTGAAAGTAGCCATTGAATTATATACATTCTGGATATCTGTTTCGATTAGGATTAAACTATTAAACTTTGTCTTGCATTGATTTGATAAAAACTTGTAAGTTAATGGCAGAACGGATAGTTGTATAGAAGATGCTAACTTTTGACTAATATTTTGTTTGCACAAGTTCTTGGTTTTTTATTTAAAAAACAACAATACAGTGACAATATTATTGATCTCCTCTCCCAGTATTGCTTTAGTAAGGACAAGTGGGGAAAAAAGTAAGAGTCAATATTTACCTTTCTTGACATCTGTGAAAATATTTATAGCAAAAAAATGTACTTAGGCCTTCATATGTACAAAAACACTTTTTCCAGCACCAAAACACCAGTTCTTCAATTTGTAATATTTTTCCCCACAAATCTTTATTTTCAGGAACATATGTAGCTATAATATAGAATTTGCAACAATGTTCTTTGTGAATTTTACCATGGAAAGGTATGACAGATCATGTGGTCTCACAGACTACAGTGATTATGGATTTGATGGGGCTGAATTGAAGCTGATTACTGGAATCAGGAAATAAATAAAGAAAATCTGGGTTATTGATAGACAAAGAAAAGAAAGAAGAGAATTTACAGTGCCACAGTATAGGAAAGTTTGACCACTGTTGTGAAAACAATTTTAATTTTTTTAAAAAACCCAGATACTAAAGAAAACCCCCCTCTGTGTTACACTTCAAGACTATGCTTGAAACATTTGCTAAATGATAACCCTATATTAGTTTGACTTTCACAAATATTTACAGAAGTAGTAGTGCAAGGTGAGGAAGGATTCTACTTTACTCACCTACCCATTCTTTTTCTGCTTTGGTGCATTCAAAATGTATTTCCGGAGATGAATTGCCAGCATTTATATTACAGGTAAACACCCATGCCAAGTTACTTGTACACAACAATAACAAAAAACATAAAATCTGAATGGTTGCTCTATTAAAAACTTAAGGCATTGTATTATATTTTAACTGGATTTGCACACAGATATTTTCTTTAGCTCCAGAAAGGTAACAACCCCCCCCCCCCCCGCCCACCTGGTGAAATATGTTTCTCATCATGGAAACTTAGTTCATTCTTTCTGATTTTCTATGATTTTTGATATATTTTATTACTCTAAACATATATTTTACTTACCTAAACAATCTAAGCATTTTCTGCTTTCTTCTATACACAGGTGATCAATTCTGGATTTTCCATGCTGTTTCATTCCTGGAATGATTTCAATAAAGATTACTTCAAAATGATAACTAATATCATCATTTTGAGTATACTTATATGTATTTCTTTATCTTTCTGGATTGTGTCCATGACCGCAAGCACATATTATGGTAAGTTTTCAAAATCATTAGATATTTATGAAATGTTTGTGTATTACGTTCACATTTTAATTATTTTAATAGCTAATGTTGATATGTAAGCACACTTTTGCCATATATTTCTATAACTGAAATATTTTAGGCGACTGCTGAAGTTTATCAAATATATTTAACTACTCATAATATTAAAAACTATAAATTTTACGAACTTTAATATTTTGTATAATCTATATATTATGTCAATAATTTATTATAAATAATACTTCTTATTTGCTTCACAATTAGGTATGTTCATCATATTGAATTATTTATAACAATAATAAAAGGTGTATGTGTATACATATTTTGAGAAAATAAAAATACCTGTTTTTTAATTAAATATTGTTATCTGTATGCATTTCCATCTTTAGCAGCTTTAAGATGTGTGGATAGCAACTCCCTAAATTCTCTAGCCAGCTTAAAGTTGCAAAAGTGGGAAACACTTATATACAATGGTAATGTGTATTAGCAAATAGTCTACACTGATTTGTTGCATAAATAAAATGAAAGCGATTAGATGATATGGTTTCCTAACTTTCTTCAAAGAAAAGGGATAGTGTTACATCTGGTACATTTGCATTCACTTTTTATTGTCTTTCATAAGACTTACAAAGCACTCTAATTTCAAATTAATTAAGCATATTATAGCTTAAAATAGAGGAGAAAATATGTTAAGGAGGCTATGAAAAAAAGAGTAACTATCTGTGTCCTAATTTTTCTCACCTTGGAAGGATGGAAGACTGAGTCTACCGTGGTCAGGATCAATCTCTTGGCAGTGGGCAAAGTCACTGCCCTATAATGCTGCATTTTAACCATTGAGTCACACACAATGTTTCCCAAAAAATAAGACAGGCTTATATATTTTTTTGAAGCCTGAAATATGCCCTTGGCCATATTATTGGGAAGGGGTATTATTTTGCGGGGTGCACTAGGGGGCGAGCATGGGACTGGATGTCCCATCACTGTCACCTCTCCTCCCTGTTCTTGGCACCAGCTGAGCATCTGGCCCACCACAGACATCTTGTGGAGCAGGACTCTGCAAGGCTTCTTGTGCCTTTGCATGCACAAACTGCAGGACTGCCTTGCGGTAGTGCTGCCATTCATGCATGCAATGGCACAAGAAGCTGCAGTGAGGCAGCTGCAGTGGCGTGATTGATAAAGTGGACCATCAATCCCTATTCACAGTCACTTATGCCCTAGTCACTTCCAGTCTTGACTATTGCAACATGCTTTACATGGGGTTGCCCTGGTGTGCACATGTACCACACCTCCTGTGGGAGCTACATTGGCTGCCTATTTGTTTCTGGGTGCAATTAAAAGTGCTGGTTATCACCTGAGGGACTGTCTCTGACCAGTCACATCTACACGACCCATCAGAGCAGGGAGGCAGGGAATGTTGTGTATGACATCCCCAGGAAGATATATCTGCGGGGACCCAGAAGAAGGACCTTCTCCATGGTGGCTCTCTCTCTCTCTCTTTGGAACATGATTCTCCCAGAGATTAGAATGGCCCCTACTTTAATACTCTTTCGGAAGGCACTGAAGACCTGGTTTTGCAAGCAGGTCTGGAGAACCCAGTGTGGGATGGAGCCCATTAAATGGCTTGTGTGATCTGCTTTTGTGGCGTTGGGGGTAGGGAGTGATTTTATTATTAATTAATTGATTTGATTTTTAATTCGTTTTATTGTCTTAAATGTGATTTTTGTATTCTGAAAACCGCCTGGAGTTGCCAGAGGCAAATAAGCAATAACAACAAAAATAATAATAAGGCTGGTGGTTAAAACATTATGGTTGTATAATATAATATTGGTCTTGACATTGTGTACTGTTTTCAACATGCCTTTTAGGTAGCTTGCGGCCAATTTCTCCATGGCGCTGGCTTTTTTCAATTTTGATCCCGCTAATAATTGCTTCACGAGGATTTAGGAAAAAGAGTCTTGATCATGGTGGAGCAATAGGAGGTATGGCTTTATCTCTTAATTTTGGTTGTCTGTATAGATTTTTGAGATATAACTATTTTCTTTCAACTTTCAACTTAGCATTAAGATGTATTTGTTTTTGTTTATTGTTACTTTGGGTTTTTAAAAAGTTGCCTACATGTGCAAGCTTTCAGTTAAAATAATATTCTATTCTTATCTGTGTTTCCCTGTAAATAAGATCGAGTCTTATTTTCTTTTGACACCTGAAATAAGCACTTGGCCTTATTTTTGGGGATGTCTTATTTCAGGGTGGGCTGCTAGCCGGAACGCTAAATTGGGCTCACCGCCACAGCTGGTAAGTGCTTGCGGGGCCAGCACGATTTTGCTTCTGCACCTGTGGAGATAGCAAAATTGTGCATAGAGTTGCAGGTGCGCCCGTGTGCGATTTTGCTATTTCCACAGGTGGAGAAGCAAAATAGCCCTGGCCCTGCAAGCACTCACGAGCCGTGGCGGTGAGCCCAATTTAGCGTTCCAGTTGGAGCCCACCCCTATCTTATTTTTTTGAGATGCAAGAGGTGGCAACCACGATTACCATATGGCTTCTCGGCCCCTTAACTGCGGCCCACAGATCAGCTGATCCAGCAAGGGCCAGAAATTTGTAATCGAGATGCCTGGAGATGTTTCTGGCACACTCTTGCCAGCCCTGTTGACTTGGACTGGAAAAAGGGGGACCGGCACTGGAGCTCCGAGCACTGGCCGGTGCAGGCTCCATCTGCGCAGCTGTGAATTGGGATTGGCATGACCTGTTCTTTCCTGTAGCATTGTCAGCCAGGATTGGCAGGCTAGATTTGGTAAGTCGGAGGCACTGCCGCTGCCTGGGAGGAAAAGAAGAAGAGGAGGTGCTGTGAGAGAGCCCATTTCTTATGTTCTTCTCCTCTTGGGCAGTGGCAGAGACTTCAGCTCCCCGAATCTGGCCTGCTAATCTTGGTGGGGGAGAGGGAGGAATGAGCGACTGAGTATGATCCTGTCAGTTGACTTCCAGTGCCAAAGAGGGTGGGGAAGGGAAGAAACCAGGCTGCTGTGGCCTTTTATTGGGGTGCGTGGAGCAAAATGGAGCTCCTCTTGCACTCTCTTCCCCCCTCACCAGGCATGGCCATCCTTCCTGCCCCTCGCTTAGCCACTCGCCCCCTTTATTGAATTGGGAGGGGTGAAGTGGGGGAGAAAGGGTGTTCCCAACTGCCAGGCCAACTGGCTTCTTCCCGGTAGCTCTTCTCTGCCTTTCAGGTTGGCTGTCAAAAACAAGGATTTTCTGGAAAAGAAAAGCTTGCCTCACCCACCATCACCCAGGTGCCCTTGCTTCCTCCAAGCCTTATTTTGCCTACTGGTACTTGATTTCCAGATCCGTCATGTTTCTCACTGTTGTGTGCAGGGAGCCAATTTGTGGGACTACCATTAAAAGAGTTCAATTAATTAATTCCAACTTCTCATGAGAAGTTTTTTTTAATGAAAGAAAGACTCTTTCTTTCCCTTCCCCCAAATGCTGCCAAAAATTAGCTTTTGTGCACTTCCTCACACTGGCACAGCTGACGTCCTGCCGCTCACAGCTGGGCCAGTATGTTAAACCTCGTGGTGATACCATTGCTCTCGTGCAACAAGCCTCACAAAGTGAGGTTTGAGGCTCAGTGCGATGAAGCTTGCAGTGTGCTTACAATGACACAACAAGCCTTGCAGGATCCTCCTTCAAGAGGTTGTGGTGGCGGCGTGACGAGTCTCACAAAGATTTATTTCTAGTGTAGTTTGGGGGAGAGAAAGAAAGACTTCTGCGGTACTGCTTCTGCTGCTTTCATTGGCAAAAGTTCACAAAAGGCAGGAAGGTGAAATGCCAACTCAACCCATACTCACACTTCGTGTATGGGCTGCTCCTGAGTGGGGTGGGGAGGCCTCAGAGGAGCTTCACGCAACCCTTGCCTGCTTCACCTTTGCCTTTGACAGAGTGGCAGATGCTAGAAGGGTGCTGTTCCGAAGCCTCCTTGTCACTTGGTTTGGGGAAGATGGTGCCCAGCAGGCTCAGGTGCAATTGGTGGACAGGCGGGTGGAAAAGAGAAGAGAAACAGCGCAGAGGAAACCCTTTCAAACCATGGTCACTGCCTACTCAATAGCAGCAAAGTGAGCTGTGGAACAGAGGCCCCTCAGCTGCAAGGTTGCCTGGCACCGTGGGGAGGGCTGGGGCTAGCGAGAATGTACTGGAGAGACCACTCCTGGGATCAGCTGATCCGTGGGCCACGATTAAGGGGCCGAGCAGCCATGAGATGACTGGGGAAAGGAAGGCTGCCTCCTGTGATGGCCACACTTATTTTTGGAGCATATATTGCTCTCCCCCTCAAAATTGGGCTAGGCCTTTTTGAATAGGTTATATTTTCAAGGAAACACCGTATTGTAATAATCTGTTCTCATCATTTTGTAGAGATCAATATATGTAAATTATTTATTATTTGATGTATTATTTGGTAAATTCTCTTTTTCATTGTGGATGGAAAATAAAATAGAATTTAGGAAGTGGCTTGACTTTAAATCTATGCTATCCTCTACACTTCATGTGATGCTATCTAATCTAGGGCTATGCTGGGTTCCATAGAATTGGATTTGTTATGAGTTACTTATTACTTGAGTAGATATTTATGTTCAAAATATATAATTAATGTAAACATAAATGTTACTTAAATGAATAACTCATAACAAATATGTTACACGTATGTGTGTATATCTGTAGCAATAGCACTTAGACTTATATACCACTTCATAGTATTTTTTACAGCCCTCTCTAAGCGGTTTTACAGAGTCAGCATATTGCCCTCAACCTCTACACACACATATACAAAGATCAAATTTCATCAGATATATATCAAATACCAGATGAAATTTGATGTGTGTATGTGTGTGTGTCTGTGTGTACTAATACATACTATGTTTCCCTCCAAATAAGACATCCCTGATAATAAGCCCAGTTGGGCTTTTGAGTGCATGGCAATAAAGCCAAACAATTATTTCAGGGTTCAAAAAAATATAAGACATGATCTTATTTTGGGGAAACATGGTATTCAGTCAAGTTGTCCTATACACCTAAATATCAAAAATAGTCTGATGAATCTTAGGATCCTATATCTGATCAACCACAAATAAGACACTGGGGTGCTTTTAGAAGAAATTTTATATTTCATAGGTCAATAAAAGTTTTTGGCAGTAGATTACTACAATAGTAATGTAAGAATTTTTCTTTGTATGTTTTAGCATATTCAAAATAGTTTATTAATGTAGCTATGCTAGTTATTAGTACAGTCGAGAAAATTGCCTACAGTAGAAATACTGTGCTATAAAGCTCGGACTTAAAGGAGGAAAGAAGTTTCAAAAGTATCTGGAGCATCCAAAGTCACATAGAGTGAGGATGCTTGGTCTATATTGAATAGCAGAACATAATTGATGGCTTTTTACCCCAGAAAAAATTGCTATTTCTATACCTGACCATTATTGTAAAACCATTTCTTTATGGAATTTATAATTTAATTAAGATTCTTAGCAAGTTTAATCTAACTCGTTTAACAGAAACCAATCCTGATTATTCCATGCGGCCTCTTCAAGATGGCCTAGAGTTTTAAGTTAAATGGAAAGAATGGAGAATATGGGTTATTTCATTTAGTTATGGTATTTATGACAGTTTGTATAAATCTAGCATTTATAATAAAATTTTGAATACTGAGAAAAAAGAAATTTAGGAGACATACCAGATTCTATCAGAAACATCAAATGTAGTATGGCATGTAAGAAAGGCTGATATGAACGTATCTTCAGATACCTGGATTATGAATGCATTATATTCTCCCAGTCATATTATCAGAATGTTCTAAGTTATAAAGGTTGAAATAGAAGTTTGAAGAGAGATATGAACCAGAACTAAAGGTGTAGTGCTTCTTTCCTCCAATCAAGATAAGGTAGAATAATTAATGGGCATATTAATTGGAATGATGCTCTTTAGAGCACTACAAATGGAATGCAGAAATGTGGGGGAGCTAGCTTAGTTCACTCCCATATTATGTAGAATAAATACTGAATTTGGAGAGCTTATTGCCCAATACTTTCAAAGGGTATGTTCAGTACCATAGAAGAATGAAATGGAATATCATAAAATAGGATATGACTGGGTAGAAAACTGAATAGGAGTATTCCATACTGCAACTAGTGCAGTATGTTTTGTGATTCTGTTTGATATTGTTACTAACTACATAGTATTTGGACTATTATTTCAATGCAGGTTGATACCAAATACTTTTAAAAAGTCAAATAATAAAATTTCTGGAAGAAAGTGATTGCAAAATGTAAATTGTAATTCTTACTCCAACTTTCCCTTTTCCTTCAGGTTTAATTGTTGGATTTATCCTCACTGTTGCAAATTACAGCTTTTTTACCTCCATGCTCATGTTTTTCATTACTTCTTCCAAACTCACCAAGTGGAAAGGAAAAGTTAAAAAACAAATAGATTCAGAATACAAAGAAGGTAAACTTTTAGTTTTAAGAAATTTAATAATGCTGATTTCCCCTGATTTTAGGGAAGAAATGGTATAATACTTAGATTTGATCTGGGTAGGAAGAAGCTGGTCTTCCCCACTTCAGTTTTCTCTTTCCTTACTAGTCCACAAGATCCTGGAAACATTTCCTTGGGGAACAGGATTCTTTTGAGAGAGAGGAATTGATATATTTGAAATAAGAAAGCATTTTTGAAAAATGGTGGAAACTTTTTTTTAGCCAGCACTGTTAGAGGCCATTTTTGTGGTCTTTGGAAAGTTTCAAATGGAATGGTTAAAAGTATATTTAATCATCAATATTTACTGGATTTCATCTGTAGGCCAAATCCCAAATAAATATATCTTGACATCATCTTTCTAATGAATCAACTGAATTATGCATGTAAACAACATAATAATTTTAATTTTTGCTTTGAGTTAAAATTGAAAACTAATGATTTGAGAGAAGCATAGTATCATTCTATTTTTCTCTATTTTTTTCTCTCTCTCCAGGCTACTAAATGTTATTTTCTTTTTAACAGCTTATAGCATCTCTATTTGTACACAGGTGGACAAAGAAATTGGGTGCAAGTATTTTGCAATGGTGGTGTACCTGCAGAATTGGCTCTGCTCTATATGATTGAAAATGGACCAGGTGAAATCCCAGTAGATTTCTCTAAACAATATACAGCATCCTGGATGTGTCTATCATTACTGGGTGCTTTGTCCTGCTGTGCTGGGGATACTTGGGCTTCAGAAATTGGCACTGTCATAGGTCATGAACCTCGGCTAATAACAACCTGGAAAAAAGTTCCTGTAGGTGAGCTTGAATTTCAAAATTATCTCAGCTGAATGAATTGTAGTAGATAGTCTCTTTATGTGGTCTTGGTTTAATTAAAATTAAACATTGTTTTAGCAACCATAGATTATTATATAAAGCATGATTGTCTAAATTCCTATATATTGAACTATAAACCATGGTTTATAGATTTTGGTGTATAGAGTCTCATTGTGCAGAAAGTCAGAATCAAATAAACCCTCATGATTTAGCATGATGTGTAAACTTAGTTACTGGGTGCAGCCTTAAATTTGGCCTGAAAGACTTGTATCAGTTAGACCTTTGCTTTCTTTTTCCTAGTTACCATGTATTTGAATCATTGATGCAATAATACAATTGTCCCAAAATATCTCAGAAAATGACATGCTGTCAGACCTTCCAGGTAAACCAGTTAGGAAACAGAATTAAATAAACTAATTCTACTTTATTGTAAGGCTACATTAACAGTCTTGCAAGTCTAAAATTACAAACGTTCCACCAGCCACTTAACTGCTTGATCCATTAGGGCAGGCCCTTTCTCTGTTTCTTATATGACACTTAAGTAATTGTCGGCTCCTGCCTATCTTGTCTCATTTTTCCTAGGCAGCATCTCTTTTCTCCTTTCTTAAGACTACTAATGCATTCCATTATAGATGTTTGCAATTATAATAAGTCTATGATTAATATATTAATTTGGTAAGGGGTATAACAGCCAAGTAACCCTTAGATAGAAACAATGTTTTTCTATGCCTGAAACCATTGGAGAACCTGGATTTGGGCTGATGACCAACTTAACAACTATAATAAAAACAGTTATAAGATCAGGTTTGTTCACATGGTGACTTAATTTACAATCACAAAAACTTAAGAAGTAACATTCTGGGTTTAATTTTGGTCACAAGTCGAGGATTACCAGTGTCTTTCCATTGTGGACTTTCTGTCAGGGAAGGCATTTTTACACATAGCTTTCTCATGTTCTTTCTGATTGAAATATGCCTGACATTAATTTTACTGTATTTACAATGCAAAGACAAAGACCTTTTTATTCTTGCAACTGGCAATTATAACAATATTATCACTTGCTAAAAACATAATGCAGTTGTTTGGGTGGTGAATTTGTGTCATGTATTAAGCAGGACATTACTATTTTTTAAAAGTCTCAGTTTAATATGATAATCTGCTCACTGAAATGAACACTGATTGAAATGCTGTTTGAAATTAACTTATAAATATGCTTGATGTTAGTATTAATAGTGCATTTCTGAGAAGAGAACAGTTGAGGTTTGTTCAGCTTTTTTACCGTAAGTGGATTCAACTAGAATGCTGCATCAGTGGTAGCACAAGATATTTGTTGAAGTTAGTTTAAAATGGATTAAGGGTTACTGGAATTCTCCTTTTTGTTTTACTAGCTTGCTGTGCTGCAAAAAGAATGAAGATGGATATTGTCAATGTTATTTTACTTAAAATAATATGATATTGGCCAAATATATGCAATATGTCTGATGCAAACCTATATTATGCTGAATGTAATGCAAATTTTAAACATTTAGAATGCTAATTTTGGAATGTTTTATTTTAGGTACTAATGGAGGTATTACTGTAGTGGGTTTAATTTCAAGTCTACTGGGAGGTACATTCGTTGGCATAGCTTACTTCATTTCCCAATTGATTTTTGTGAATGATTTGGATATATCTGCTCCACAATGGCCAATTATTGTGTTTGGTGCTTTTGCTGGTTTACTAGGCTCTATCATTGATTCCTACTTAGGAGCAACAATGCAATACAGTGGTAAGTTTTAAATAAATATTTAGCTTGGTAGGAAAGAAATGTAATCTTACCATTTAGAACATGTAGGATTGATAACCATAGAATAAGTTTATCTTAAATATTTTTGTTTTATATTAAATAAATTAGAAAGATTAGTTGATATTGCTATTTCATCATATACAGTATATTCCAATTAGCATCAGATAATGCTGGAAAATTCTTAAGACATAACAAGCAATATACTGAAGATAAGCAACTTAGCTGGAAGTTATTAGAGTTAGATTCTATTGGCATTTAGGGGAGTAGAAGTTGATAAATCTAAACCTAATTCTAAATTATTAAAAATATTCTAGTGAGAATCAAAACAAAGCATTTGCCTGCAACTCTTCCATGAATCAATGACTTTTCTTGGACTTACATAGATGCTGCCTTAAGACTTGCAGACAGGCTGTCCATGAGCACTTTCATGCAGTCCAAACTGTCTAACTGCAATCAGATCCAAAGCTCTGCACAGCCCTGCTATCTATAACATTCAGATTAACAGGAAACTGAGGTTTATAAATCCCTTGGCTAATCAACAGAAATATAAACAATTGCACAACAAGTACAGATTTATTCCCTTCATATTAAAATATTGTTTAATCTAAAAAAAGAACAATGCAGAAGAGCTGAAGGCCACTATTGAAGCATCTTGGTGTTCCATTACACCTTAGCAATGCCACAAGCTGATGGCATCCATGCCACGTCACATTGAGGCAGTAATTACTGCAAAAAGGGGGCCAAACGAAATACTGAGTACATATGCATGATTATACTTTTCAGAAGTCCGATATTGTTCTATGTACAATCCTTTTTTTATTGATCGCATGTAATATTCTATTTTTTTGAGATGGGGGATTTGGGGGTTTTATGAGCTGTACCCCATAATAATCACAATTATGACACAGTTTGAGCTATCTTGCCTTGCATGTTATGAGTATCTCTCATATATTAAGTTTCACCTTTTAAGTTACATTACTGAAATAAATGAACATGATATTCTAATTTTTCTAGTTTTACCTGTCTTAAATTTTTTGTATTGATTGATTCCTGATGAAAAATAAGGAACAACATTTTATATAAAACAGATTTTTAAACAAGAATTTTGAGTGTTTAAATATTGTTTACAATAAAAAGTGTAACTAAGACCTTTACAATGGTTTTAATTTGTGGTCATTGGAACATATAGTTGATGCCATATTATGTTATTGAAAACTGTTTTCTCCATTTGGTTAATATGCTGTTCTTACTGCTTCTTCAGGTTTTGATAAACGTACTGGAATGGTTGTCAACCATCAGACAGAAAATGCAACACACATTTCTGGTAAACCAATCCTAGATAACAATGGAGTGAATCTCTTCTCCTCTGTAGTCATTGCTTTGTTATTGCCAGGAATAGCATGGGGATTTTGGCCAAGAGGATGAAGAAAGGTGGTGACTTGCATTTTTTTTCTTCAAACAAGCTGTGACCTAAAAGATTCTCCACCAAAAGTCTTTATAATTCTGGAGTGGAATACATTCCTGCAACTGTTCTGAAAGCATGAGGAATCACTAGGTTATTAAAGTGATATTTCCTACAGCAGTTTTTGGTAGCTAAGACAGACAGGAAGATGAGGAGTCCTGATTTAATCTTGCTTCTTTCTATAGTTATCACTTGAGTTATTACTTAATAGAATATTTGATTGCACTTCATTCTCCATAATCTATTAGGCAAATGGGAACTGGGAAGACTAAAATAACCTGTGAATAGAATGCCACTACAGCTTCCTGAACAAGTAAAAAATCTCGGTCTGGTGACTAAACTAAATGCTAAACTTTCTATATTATTTTGAAATCTATTTATTGAGGGGATCTATTGTACTATAGCTAGTGAACTGACTACTCTAGATACAACGTTCGTGCATCACAAATTTGCTTTTTCCTGTTAAAATATTTTTTTAAAATATGTATTGTATGAAACCTAATATTAACCTGTTGGTGCTTAATATTTAAAATTTAATTTATTGGCTTTAAAATATTATGTTTAAAAAACAAGAATGAATGCTTTGGCTATGGTCTATAATTATTAGCTACAGTTTTATCCTGGCATATGGAACAAATACTTATATTTGTTTAAAATTTGTTTGATCTTTGAGATGGATTTAAATTGTAATAACTTACCACTGATATCTTTATAGATAGGTTTATTTCTTCGTAAAGATTTGCCCAAAAGTGAAATTCAATTAAACTGAAAGCAACTCTGAACTGACAAATATTTTTTTTAATTTTTCTTGTATATATATTTTAAAATATATTGGCAAGTTATATTACAAATGCAATGAAAAAATGGTCAAGTTTGTTTGCAAATAGATCCATTTTCCATAGATTTATATTTGTCATTTTATATAAATCAGATACTAGAATTTTTAATTTTACACTAATCTTAAAGGAAAAAAGGTGAGAAGTTGATTGATGCTTCAAAAAGACTACGCCTAGAGACAATTTTTAATATTGTTTGTAGAAATTGACTGTTTTCAGTTGTTTTTCTTATCAGTTACAACTGTAGATAAGAACTTTCATTAACAAGGAATGTGCATAAAGCAAATTTGAAGAACCATTTGTACAAATTTATTAAAACAACACAATAAGCACATATGTAATATAGGACATTGGAAATTTCTTCAAAAAATAATATACAGATTTCTGTAATATAGATGCTGAAATAGATGGTCTAATAAAGTGAATACAGGACTAACTAGTGTTGACTCTAATGTTCTCTTAAGCATTTGAAAAAGTGGATATTTGTTGGTAGTGACAAAATAGGCAATAAAATCTTAATGAAACCCAAGAAATTGATTGGATTTATGAAGATCTGGTTAAAATATTATAGATATCAGTGAAGCATTGTGAACTAATTATAAATAATAAAAATTGAAAATATAATATTTAATGGAATGTATGAGTTGGGGAGAAGAATGTAAATTGAAATATTTTTTGTGCCTCAATGTATTTATACATTGTGATAAATAGAGCAGTAGGCATTTTTTTTGAAAATATGTGTAGAAAACATGTCCCAAATGAGGCTTTTACAAATATGTTCAATTAAAAATGACTTTAAAATGGCTGTTTTGTTTTATCATTACAGAAACAACACTGGTATGTTATATTAAGAAAATCATACAATTTTGATATCATTTTGGTTTATAAAATTGACTTAACAACGTAGCTAGGATCAATTCTAAAAAGTGGCAACTCTTGCTATCACGAATCATTACAGAAAAAAATTATAAAAGATAAACACACTTTAAAAGTCAATAATTATTTTCTATTTCACTTTGTATCAGTTAACAGTCAAATAATGAAGAATATCCTCAACAGGTTAACATTGAAATATATCTTCAATGCTTTCGGGAGTTTGTCCAAATTCATGTTTGTTGCATTAATGACATTATCTAACTATCTCATCTTCTATCATCCCCTTCTTTTGCCTTCAATTTTTTCCAACTTCAAAGTTTTTTCCAATGAGTCCTTATTTCTCATCTGTTGGGTCAAAGTACTTGAGCTACAGCTTCAGTATCTGTCCTTCCCAACATGCAAGGTTCATTTCCTTTAGAATTAACTGATTTGATGTCCTTGCAGTCCAGGGGACTCTTGTACATCTTCTCCAATACCACAATTTAAAAATATCAATTCTTTGGCGCTCAGCCTACTTTATAGTCAAACTTTCACAGCCACACATCGCTACTAGGAACCAAAATGGCTGGTTCATGTAGCATGTTGAACCCTAAAATAAATACTTTTGGAAAAGTGCATTTGTAATAATTATCTTCACTTGGATTCCTGTTAACTAATATACTGTCAATGACTTTTACGTCATTTTCTAGTTAAATTGATAGCGCTAGCATTTAGCAATAGCTCTTAGACTGCCCCATAGGGATTTACAGTACTCTCTGGGCAGTTTAATGAGCCAGCATATTGTCTGCAACAGTCTGGATCCACATTTTACCAATCTTGGAAGGATGGAAGGCTGAGTCAACCTTCAGCCCTGTCGGGATCAAACTTCAGGCTGTGGGCAGAGTTTGCCTGCAATATTGTATTCTAACCACTGCGGCACTAGAGTAAGAGTTGTTGCAGAACCAGGCTTAATTTGGTTTAAGATTTCACTTGAGTTGACTAGCAGAAACAGATTTTGTCTTTCCATTTGAACTCACTTCATACCATGATGTCAGGGTTTTAAGCTATTCCTTTCCTACAGATCCAGAAACTCTCTAAATCAAAAAGGAGTGTGTGTGTGTACCAGCATATTCTCCCTCGTGGTAAATATAGCATCCAGGAATAAATTAAATCCATCTGCTCTCTGATTGGACTGAGTCTATCAAAGCTGTTCAGGGGCTGCTCTTATTACTATGCTTGACAGCCTTTTCACTCAATTGCTCAGCGAGGACGGTTGTGCCATCCATTCTTCTTATAAACTTTGTAAAAATTAGTTGCTGTATCCATTCTGAGGTTTCTTGTTCCTTCTATTACTGTGAGTTTGAACTTTCTTATTTGCATTAGAGACTGAATTTGTGAATTTGAGACTTCTCTAGCAGCCAAGCTATAGCTTGAGCTGCTTGAGGCAGCTGTCATTTCTTGCCTGTTACTCACGGCTCTGGAACACGAGTGCGGGATCAAGCACAGTTACGCTTCCTGCACCTGTGCAGGTAGCAAAATTCTGCCCAGGAATGCGCGCGCCCATAGGAATAAAGAAATAATGATTGTGGGGAAGCAAAAACCTCGCTGAAACGCAGCCGTATGTGCGTTGCTGTGCGCAATTTTGCTACCTACACAGAATCAGAGATGAAAAGGCCTAAAATAGTAATTTTAAAAATTCCTTTAACTATCCTAGCAAAAGGACAAGGTAGGAAAAAAAATGACCGAAGGCTTTTTTATCCTGAGCCTTTCTGCTGTAGCCTCATCCCTGTAGAAATGACTCGTGACCAACACCTTTTCTGATCCTGTACTAAGCTGTTTTGTGGCTTATACTATGTAAACCTAGTCCATGTTTGTAGGATTATTAGGAGCAGAGGTGGCACAATGTCTAGAGTGCAATTTGGCAGTTCAACTCTCATCAGGCTCAAGGTTGACTGAGCCTTCCATCCTTCTGAGGTTGGTAAAATGAGGACCCAGATTGTTGGGGGCAATATGCTGAGACTCTGAATCGCTTAGAGAGGACTGCAAAAGCATGGTGAAGCGGTTTATAAGTCTATGTGTTATTGCTATTATCTAGCTACATTTGCAGAGTTGTAGCTGTAATAACATTAAGGAAGGGGGAGAGAAATCCATCTGTTTCATGTACATATAGTCCTGGAAAAAAGGATCCTAGCTTAGTATCTCCTTGATATTCTAATGAAGAGTACCTGTACTACTTTAATGCAACTTCTATTCAAACATGCAATATGCTTTATCTTTAGCCCACTCTTTGAAATGCATTCTGAAAATATAGGTATTTTAGGCTCATGCAGATCTTAGTCTTTTACCTTAAAAAAAACCAAACTATTCATATGATTATTGAGTATTCCCTTTTCCTAAAGCATTTGTGAATGCATTGTCCTGTTAAATCTAACAAATACATTTCAACATTAGCCAAATCGAGTTGTGTGTTAAACTCATTCTGTTGGATTTATTGATGTAATGTCAGTATTAATTTCCTCTGGTCCAAGAGTAAACATAGGTCCTGGGATAAAGCAATTCATGAGATACGAACTAAAGATGAATCCAAATCTCTGCACGCTTATGACATGTATTTTCAGAGACTGCTTACTTCCAAGTAGGAATTGCTGCAAACTATTAAAAGCCAACAGGTATTCCGTCCACCCCTTGCGTGCTCTTTCCTTCCCTCCTCCACTTGCTCCAAGCTGCCGCCGTTGGCGGAAACATTTCCTGCTGGCAGGGTCCCCGCTGCCCTCCACTTTGCCCCTCCCAGCTAGCTTGGTTGCCTGGGCACCACAGCCTGCGCCTCCACCACCCCAGTTCCTCTTGGCTTCACCCTCCTGCCTGGAAGGTGGCTCTGGGGGGCCAGGTTGGTGTGTCTGGGAATGGGGTGGTGAGCGCCTTAGGCGGGCCATTGGGCAGATAGACCCAGAGAAGCAAGGCGGGAAGGGGTGGAAAGGTGGCCAGGGAATGGGATGTTGGGAGGGTTAGGCAATGCATTCCTCGTGGATGGGCAGCCAGTGTCTGCAGGGAGCTGTGTTTCGAAGAGAGGCGAGAAGTGGCTCTTCCTCCTCCCTGTCATCTCCACCTCCCCGCCTCTTTCCCCCCCATTTGAGGCTTTGCAGAGAGAAGTCAGTCCTTGGGAACTGCTTCCCCATGGTGGCTGCCATGTTTGGGAGCGTGTCTGGGGGCGCAGAAATGCCTACAGCCATGCTTCTAAGCAGCCGCAACGTCGGAGGATCCGGAATGTCAGATGACCGAAGGACAGATAATTGAGAGTCTACTTTATACACCTAGTATAAACATAGTTATGGAATCTTTAATTCTGTCTCAAATTTTTAAAAAGTTAATGATTTTCAGGTGTTATCATTGAATAACAGAAATCATGTTTTCAGTTAATGGAACTATTTCAGTATTTCCAAGTGAGAGACTGAATCCAAAACACAGTCTATTTCTCATAAAAAGAGCAAATAAAAAAATAAGCTGTTGTATGAAAACTTTAACATTGATGAAATGTGTCATAATATGCAAATTTAAACATCCCAGTTTTATAATTAATGTAACAAATGTAAGCAAAAATTATGTTACTATTGGCTGCTTTTTGCTAAATAGTAACAGATTTTCCTCATTCAAAACTATTCCATGGTTTTCTAAGTTTAATAGTAATTATTTTAAGCAAGAAATGGCAAGGCGCTGCTTCCCTTGGAATAGGTGTAACCTGAGACTATTGGAGAGGCTCACTTCTGGTAGGATTGCCTTAAGCTGTGCTCAGGAACAGGTTTGGGCTGTTGGCAGAGCTATTGCTATGAGTATGAAGGCTGTCAAAGGAACACCCTGATCCAACGAGTGAGTTCATACATAGTGTTGCTGCCAGACTCTGTTATTGCTGTGGCTAGACAAGCTGGCAGGACTCCTGTTAGAACATCGTCTGGTAGTTTTATTTATTGCAGGCCACACAATTATCATATTTATGCTTTGTTAAAATATAATTAAAAAATCTTGTACATGTATTTTGCACAATGAAGTTTGAGCATTCCTCTATCACATATTTCCCCTAATGTGTCAAAATATTGTGATGAATTTATACTATTTAGGGTCTAAACCCAAGTGTTTTCTGTGAGATTAATTGCACTGACACACACACAAATTACATGTGACCATAGAGTTCAAAGATTTTTCTCTGCAGTAAGCTATCTGTTGTAGTAAAGAAGTAGATACTAGCAGGTAAGAGTTTGTATAATAAAATAAAATAGAATTTAAGGGATTTCACAATGTTAGTACAGTATATAGTTAAATGAATTGATGTCCATATTCATGCTTGGTCAAAATACGCACAAAATATTTTACAACCATACTTTATATATGTGTTACTATGTATGCATTTCCAGCTTCATTCCTAGCCATTCACACCCTCCAAGATTTTCCACAGGGGTTGTGAGTAAAGGAAATACAGCATTGCCAACAAACACTATAGAATTTTGGTAGTTAGTGAAAGCATGGTGAGACTTTGAATTAGATTAGCTCCATCCCTTTGATATTCTGAAAGTCTCTCAAGACCTGGTTATCTAATCAGGCTTGGAGCTGTCAGGAAACCTGAGATAAGCTCAAATGGTCCCTTTGTTAGGTGCCTATTCTTAGACACCATTTGTTAACAATTGGTATATTTGTTTTTATAATTTCTATTTTAATCTGGATTTTATATTTTTATATTGATTATTTTTATATGTTATTTGATTGTTTATGTGCTATCCAGAGTCAATCTCTGAAAAAGGTGACTATATAAAAATGTCATCAATACATATATAAACAAGCATCGCCTGCCAAAATAATAGGTTCACAATGTATATCTTTGTATTGCACTTCAATTAAATATAAATTCTATTTATTATATATGTGTAAAATGATTTATTTAAAATGCTTCTATTCTGTTTTGTACAATTCTGAGTGGCTTATTTGTAAACAATCTTTTCTGGTTTTGCCATTTTTAATTAGTGACAAAAAGCTATTCGTAAGATAGTTTCTTGGCCCCTGCAGCCCGTTTTCACAGCTTATACCACAGGTCACCAACCGGTGGTCCATGAACCACTGGTGCTCTGCAAGAAAATGATGGTGGTCCGTGGAGAAATCTTGGCCCCTGAGACGGGTATGGCCAAGAGCAATTAATTCAGCCCTCCTGTGGGAACACAAAGCTGCACCACCCAATATCACCCTGCCCACATGCCAACCCCTATTCTTAAGACCAAGTGCAAACCTCACCTTGAGTATAGCGATGTGAGCCATATGAGCTGGAACAGGAAAGTAAGATCAAGAACTCACCCCGCTCAGCCAGATGGCTGCCTTGGAGGGCGGGGGGAAGTCCAGATGCCTTTTGTGTCTACATCTCTCCTGTGAGGCCTCCGGGTGGGTGGTCCAAGAGAAAGCACCTGCTAGATTGGTTTCTCATGCCACTTCAGCAAGTTTCCCACACTGCTCAAGACACAAGTTTGTGGGGAGGGGGCAAGCTAGCGTCTGCAATGGACATTGCAACTGGGTGGGGGAGCTGCACCGGGCCAGTCCTGTGAGTGTGACTACTATAGCTCTGGAATATGGGACCAGCCATAGTGGGGCTAGAAATCCCTGATCTCTGATGCTGCGCTACAGCTGACAGAAGCACTTCAATGGGGCTCAAGAAATGAGAGTTTGCTTGGCCCCCTGCAAAGGCTTGTCTCTTACAGAGCCCAGCTGAAGTTTCCTGCGGCGCTTCAACGAACGCTCGAGAGACAAGAGTTTGTGTGGGGGCGAACTAACGTGCACAATGGACAGCAAACTGTCCAAAACTAGCTCTGTGGCACCTTTCTCTGCACTGCCTTCCAGGACAGGCAGGCAGGCCTGAGGTGGGGAAGGAAGAGAAAGGCAGGAGGGGGAAGAGGGAGAAAGTTGGCTTCCTCCAGACAGAGCTTCCAATGGAGGAGGACAATGTCTTAGGGGCTGTGCTCAGCCTCGAAATGGTATGCAAAGCAAGGAGGAAAAGCCGGCACCCTGTTCAGCGGAAATGGTCAACTGAAGTGGGGCTCTTTTGATGGCCCAGCTGGTAACGCTATCAGGGCAGTCCTGGAAAAAGGCGACATGCACAATGCATGAGATGGATGCAGTGCTGTATTGCTGAGCAACCGTGGCCTGTGGAAGAGATGTTTCAGCGCAACCCACAGGAGTAATAGGAGCCTAGCTGCGATGTAACCCAAGGGGAGGCACGTTGCATGAAGGCTTTTCTCTAGAAACGCTGGCCTTTGGCCGTGGCCAAATAAATACTTCCTCTTGGAATAGGAAAGAGACAGAGGGAAAGAGAGAGAGAGAGAAAGAGACAAGAAAAAAGAAAGAGAAAGGGGGAGAGAGAGAGAGACAAAGAAAAAAGGAAGAAAAGGAAAAGGAAAGAAGGAAAGTTATAAAGACATAACCACAACTGAGCCCAAAATGTTGGTTGCTAAGAGCATTGTTAAATAAATTTCACCATATTTTACAAGTTGCCAACACCCAACCTGTCACCTGACCACCAAGCCACACTCCCCTGACTCCAAGCCATGCCCACAGAACCCATAGGGTTTTTTTTTTTTAGATTTCACCATATTCTGCGGGACTTAAAATTATGAATTAAGGTATGTAGGATTTAAAAGTATGGATTTGGTGGTCTGCAGGATTTAAAATGACCTTGGTGATCTCTGAGGTCCAAAAGTTTTGGGACCTCTGGCTTAAAGCATGTTATGAGAAATCTTCAACTGGCAGATGGAAGAATTGAACTGTACTTCCTGCTAATCCAAATCAAACTTTGCCAAGGGTAAGAGACAGTACAAGTTATAGCTCAGCAACAACTAGGGTCATAGATTATCACAGCTGAGAACTAAAAATAAATTTTATTAGAACAAGCAATACACAAGGGAGAGTTTTTATAATACACATTTAACAGATTAACAGAGTTGGAAAGGACCTCACCTAGTCCATGTAGGATATTCTACATTTGCCTCTAACTAGGATCAAACTCACAAACTCCAGATTGTGAGGCAGTAGCTCCATCTCTAGGCCACAGCAGCTGGGCTTAATGCTGTCCTGCTAGATATTTCAGAAAGTTACTTGGTGTAATTTTCAATCATGAATAAAACTGGATTACATAGGCAAAAATACTGGTGTAATATTTTTATAAGACTTTCTCATGTATATTTTAACTTCTACCATTAGCTTAGATGAAATGACTACTCATTCCATCCCACATAAGTGTTGATATACTATAAGAGCATTAAGAATCCATCACAATAAACATAGATTACAATTACTGATTTTCTATGATTGCAATCTAAATTTTCATTAGTATTGCCTGAGCTATCATTTTAAACAGGAAGATGTTTTGTTCAATAATGATTTACCACTGGGAACAGCACCACCTATTGGTTTCTGTATTCAGCTGGCAGTAAGGAAAATCCAAAGTGTGTGAAATCTCATTATAGCCAAATAAGACACATTAGTATTTGAAAATCAGTTCATTTTTCAGTATACATCCTCTTTCTCCCGAATTTAGGATGTCAGCTTGAAGGCACATATGGCAATAAGAAATTCTAACATGCTATATTTATTTATTTAATTTTATTTCTATGCTGCCCTTCTCCTTAGACTTAGGGCGGCTTACAACATGTTAGCAGTAGCACTTTTTAAGAGCCAGCATATTGTCCCCACAATCTGGGTCCTTATTTTACCCACCTCGGAAGGATGGAAGGCTGAGTCAACCTTCCAGTGAGCCAGTGATGAGATTTGAACCGCTAACCTATAGATCTACAGTCACCTTCAGTGGCTGCAGTACAGCACTCTACCTGCTGCGCCATCCTGGCTCTTTATATTTCTGGTGCAACATGGGAGACCATTTCTGCCTCATCTTAGGCAGCTCTAAATCTCCTTTTAGGGGAAAATATTTTTTTTTTCATAGAAATAGATTTACCTTGTCAAAGATAAATCTCACTCAAGGCAAGCTCCTCTCCTGGTAACTACAAATCTAAATCCAATCCATATTATTATCATCTAGCTATTAATATACACTGCTAAAAAAAATAAAGGTAACACTTAAAAAACAGAATATAATTTCAAGTAAATCAAACTGTCCACTTAGGAAGCAACACTTGTGCAAATGAAATATTAAATGAGAATATTTCATTCATTCCGATCTAGGATGTGTTTTTTGAGTGTTCCCTTTATTTTTTGAGCTGTATATTATGTTGATAGCTGTAGAATTTTGCTGACACTCATAATATAGCCTGCAGCTTTAGGAATTTGAATTAAATCTTTCATCCAAATACTAACCAGTCTGACTTGATTTTCAAGATTATTCAAGCTAGGCATTTGCTATCCTTTGATGATGCCTTGATTTACCATGATCTGAAGATTAATATGGATGGATATAATCATGAGTTCATGAGTCATGAGTTCTTGTCATAAGTACTATTTCTATAACAGTTCCTGTAGCGATTTCCGAAATCGGAACTTTTCATCTTCAAAACACAACTCTTTTCCTTCAAAGACTTCTTTCAAAGCACATTGGAGGGAACTAAGCAATTAACTACCCTAAATTTTCTAAAGTAATATTTAACAAGACTTCCTTTGAAATCTGTGAACAGTTTAAAACTACATTGTGGCCAACTCACTGTTGATAACTGTTCTTTATTTTGCTTTTTATCTCTTATTTAGAGTTCCAAGTCTTCCACTGCCATTCTAAGAGCTGTTTTTCCATTGGGAAAAAAATTAAAGATGTACAATGTACACATACAACTTAAACATCACACTGAAGCCATGTTTAGCACAGCACTATGTGCAAAGCGATTATGATTTATTCAACCAACACAATTAAAACAAGTAGTCACTATCTGCATGAAATCACAGTAAAATGGAACACTATATCTACCACATTCAGTTTATTTCACTATGTGCAGCATCAAAAACACATAAAAATGCTTTCCAAAGTTACATGTGCATAATTGAAGGCAAAGGTAAAGATATAACTCAACTTGACTCATAGTACCTTCATGTTGTATCTAATTACATTACTGAAAAGTCACTCCTAAAAATAGAGCCTTTGTCATCCTAGCTGGATCAATTTCATTTTAAAGATAGAGATGCAAATTGATAAATGTGCATATTTTAAAACATATGCAACTTAATCTAAGTAATAGCACAAAATGTACTAGAAGGGTAAGCATTAAAAGTGACAGTGTTTGATGTATACAAATCTTGCAACTGTCCTTGAATTAAAACATTCTAATCAAAATGAAAACTTAAAAATAGCTTTCTTCATATAAGAACTTCTCAGGAATCTGTAGGGACATATCAGATGTAGGTAGTTATGATTATCCTAGGAAATGTATGAAAAATTGATAGTTTTTAACAAACCTTTTAATAGTTCAAGGTGCCTGGAAAACTCACGGAAAAAAGTATCTAGAAATGTTCAAAATGAGTCAGGAAAAAAATCTAATTTTGAACAATTACATTGCTCAGTCCCTAAACAAACTTGCAATGTGTTAAAGTAGTTTGCTGAATAAGCAACAAAAATTAATTTGTATATTATTCTGAGCAGACACAACATGTATATGCAAGCTCAGGTTTTACATGCAACGGTGGCAACGACTTCACAGGATAACAGCATCAGGTGGATGGCAGCTAGCAGCCTAGAGTCGATCATGTTTTTCCTCATACTTTCTGGTTGATAAATTTGTTTCATATTTTTGTTGTTTGCATCAGGTTAGTAGAAGCAGTGCATTAGGAGCATATATAATCTTAGACATGATCCTATGATTTCCCCATTATCTAGAATCACTATTTGAAAATCTTCGATTTAAAATGTGGTCGCCTTTCTTGCCACATTTGGATAGCCCCTTTTGCACAGTAATTGCAAGGCGTGGTGTATGAGTTCCTGCAACGCTAAATGAACTATCAATGGAAGATAATCAGTATCTTATCAGCTATGGTTTGTAGATGGCTATTTATAAATCCGTTTTACTTCCTTGGGCTTTTTTAAAAATAGAAAATTAGTACTTATTCCCCGTTAGCTGTTCCCCATTCTATGCGCACTCAGTCCTTTAGGGCAGTGTTTCCCAACCTTGGCAACTTGATTTGGAAGTCAAAATATCTTCAAGTTGCCAAGGTTGGGAAACACTGCTTTAGAGTTACTACAGCCGCCTCCTCCTCCATTTGTGATTTTACTACGTATACGTATACGTATGCTTTCTTTCCAAGTATGAATAGCACAAAGATCATTAGCCTTCCCTACATCCTACCGCCTCCCACCCCCCGCCGTTTGTTTGTTTGTTTTTGTGGACAGCCCTGAGCAGGAAACATCGCTTCAGAAGCAGTGACGCTGCAGGCTCGACTTAATAACGACCCATCTTCTCCTCTGGCGCCGATAGCAAAGTGAACAACCGGTACCAAAGCCTACCTCCGTAGGCCCCACGGCCCTGTTGCCTTCATTTATAAGAGATAAGAGGTGGGCTGCTAAGGGGGAACGGTGACGCGTGCGCGCGCCCCGTGGCTCTGACAGCTAGCGGAGTGCAGCGCAATTATGCTACTGCACCTGGGCAGGTAACGAAATCGCGCATAATTGCGCTGGACTCCGCCAGCACTCCGAGCCACGGGGGCGAACACGCGTCACCCTTCCACATTAGCAACGTTCCTTCCGTCATCTCCCCCGGCCCGGCCTGGGACTCCTGTTCCTCCCCTCCCGCTGGTTTTTTTCCGGGCGGAGCTTCGGAAGGCCGCAACGTCAGCTGCCGACGGCGTGTCGCGTGACCGTCCGTCGCATGACGTAGGAGGAAGAAGAAGAAGACGCCATTAGAAAGGAGGCTGAGCGAGACGCCCCGGTGCGGGAGGAGGGCGGCTCGGGGTTCTCTCTCTCTTCCCCCCCCCCGCCCGCCGCTGTTGCCTCTCCTCCTGTAGGTGGCTTCCGCCTGGCAGTCTTCCTCCGCGCGGCCTCCTCTCCTTCCTCTGCTCCCCCCCCCGCCCCGTTCTCCTTTTAACGGTTCTCTCGGGTTCTGCTCAGTGCCCCTGTCCCTCGGGGTTCGGCGGTTTGCCGAATGTGAGGCCGCGGGAGGCGGCGGCCCACTTCGCTGCGGATGGCGACGGCAGGGGCCGCGGGAGGCGGCGGCGGTGCTGCCAGTGCTGCCGCCGCTGCTGCGGGCGGGCGAAGTTTCTCCTTCAAGGTGGTCCTGCTCGGGGAAGGCTGCGTGGGGAAGACTTCCCTAGTCCTCCGCTACTGTGAGAACAAGTTCAATGACAAGCATATCACCACTCTGCAGGTAGGCCCGGGAGGCTGCAGGAGGCCGCTCGCCACCTTCGGCAGGGGTGAAATTGGGCTTCCTTCTTTAAAGATGGGCTTGTTTTTTCCTGTCGCATTCGGTCCTTTTGAGGAAGGGACGACAGTGGGTCCCCGAGCTGCTCCCCTCTCCCCAATCCGAACAAGCAAGAGAGTGAAGCGCTTCAAAGTTTCCAGCTCGGACCACGCACTCTTTTAGAAAAGTCGCCATTAATGTTTATCAAAACCACCTTTATTAGAGATAAATAAAAAATGATCGTGTCAGACAACATGGAAACACAAAACAAGTAGTAGGAAGAGCTGGGAAAAAATAGCTACCATCGGTTCTAGTTTAGAAATGCTATGGTAAACTGACAACTACTATTTATCTGGAATTTGAACATGTTGGGTATTTTAATATATGCATGAACCAATGTTCTGCTTTTCACTCCTAGTATTACCTAGGTTTCATAGGTATGTCCCTATGAATCGTTTTACTACAAGCCTAAACTTTAGGACCTTATTATTAAAATAATTGTCCTATAAAGTTTCCCAAACTGATATTTCTGAAACTAATTCTGTAATTAAGATAGAAATTATAGGTATTGAGAATAGAAGTGAATTGAAGTGGCTATGTGGCGTCCTTGCTGTATACAAATACAGCATTCAATGATAGATCAGTAGGAATTAATAAAATTATATGGTAATTGTAGAAATTATATTTCAAAATTGCAGAAATCTTAAGACAGCTTGGTTGTTTTTTTTTCCTTTCAAGAATTTCACATGATCATCAGAGGTTCTGGATAAAAATTATCATACCCTGTAATTATACTTGTCTGATCATCTTCACCCAACTTTTTAAAAAGTCATTTTTTAAAAAAAAAATGTTTATCCATTTACTTTTTACTGACCTATTTACAAACTAGTTGATAAACATGCTGATTTATATATAGTAGAATCTCGAATGGTTTCGTAATTTGAAACTCCTATTGCTACAGTTCATTTGCTTTGCCCATACTTTTTAGAGAAGAGTAATGGAATAGGTTGTCAGATCCACTGCTTAGTCACATGTGGAGCTGAAATAGACTCCGAATAATTCAGAATACAGAAGGATATATTTGTAATGATGTCTCTCCAAGGATACAAATAAGACTGTTCAAAGGAAGCTGAGTTTCCATACACTTCTATAACTAAACGTGATGAAGTTTAACTTTCATTTTCTCGCTATTAGGGTCCACGTGATTCTTCAAAGTAATAGATTTTTCTAAATGTCTAAAGTGTCTAAAGTGGCATTAAGGATAATTATATTGAGTTTATGAATTACAATACAGTACAGCAGTGCTGATCCTTTTGCTTTCTAAAACAAATATGCAAGAGAGAATATATTCAATTTTTACAAGCAATTGCAATTATTTCTGCCTACAGTACAGAAAAACATTCCCATTATACTGTTCATTAATAAATCATAGGTTTATTTTGTTTCTTAGTATATATAGGATATTATTACTTTTTAAATATAAAGTTTAAACAAATCTGCTAGACTTATTAGGTAGGTTCTTCGGATTTCCTTTTTATCACTATTAGTTGAGGGAATAGAAACTTTGTTCCCTGGAATGTTAAAATTATTCTATCTTGCAAATGACCACTATAATGGGAAGCTAGCAGTCTGTAGCTAAGAATTAAGTACTGGAAGACAATCCATGGTGGATATGATAATTAAATGTCAGTTCACAATTGCTAATTGTAACGTTCTCTGAAGATTTTCTTGTTCTTTAACATCCTGCTCTTTCTCAAAGAAACCCCAGAAGACTTACATAATTCTTTGTTCCCATTCCACACCAGCTTTATTGCAACACTCCTACAAGTTATGTCTTAAAGCAGTCAGTTTTAGTTAGGTTTTTTTTAAAAAAAAACTACTGTAGTATAATCTAAAATGCAGTATGCTACAGTTCTGTAAATCTATAAACAGATTGTTTTATACAGTGATTAATTAACCTATGAAATTGCTTGTGATTTCAACTTATAACAGTTTATTTAGTGACTGTTCTAAGTGACAATGGCACTTTAAAAATGACTTGTGACTGTTTTTCACACTTACTTTTGCAGCATCCCCATGGTCACATGATTAAAATTCAGATATTTGGCAACTAGTTCATGTTTATGATCACCTTTTGCAATTTTCTGAGAAGCAAAGTCAATCAGGAAGCCAGATTCACTTAACAGCACTATTACTAATTTAACAACTGTAATGATTCACTTAATAACTGGCAAGAAAGGTTATAAAATGGGGCAAAATTCACTTAACTATCTCACTTAGCAATATAAATTTGGGCGTTATTTGTGATAACTATCAGTAATATGTTTAATGTAAATTGTGTGTAAATAAATGAAAGGATCAGTTTAATAAGATTCAATGTACTGGTGATTAAAACAAAGTTCATTTCTTAGATTTAACATGTTACCGTATTTTTCACTCCATAAGACGCAGTTTTTTTCCTCCCAAAGTAGGATGAAAAATCAGCCCCATCTTATGGAGCAAAGATGCAGGCAGGGAGGGGGGGGGGGAGGCTGCGAACTCGGAAGCGCCATCCCGCCGGCTGGCTGGCTAGCTGCTGCCTGGCCTCCTCCCTCCCGGAGGAGGGTCTCCCTCCTCACCACCAGCGGCGCTCCCCCCCGCCAGCCAGCCAAGCCCCGCGCCCGCCGGAACCGGCTCCTCGCTCTTCCCCCGCCGCCCGCCGCGTTTGCAGGAGGTGGGGAGGGTCGGGCGGCCCGCCAAGGCCAGGAGGGACGCCGCTGCCCCCCCTTCCCTCTCTCCGCCCGCCGCTGCGCCTCCTTGACGCCGAGAGGAAATGCCGGCAAAGGCTTTTCTCAGCGGAGGCCGGCGAAGGCGATATTCAATGTCGGGGGCGCATGGGCGGTTGCGCGCGCTCCCTATCTCCCTGCTAGCCCACTCGGAATATTCAAAATAAGAAAAGCCTTTGCTGGTGAAGGTTTTTCTTATTTTGAATATTCCGAGTGGGCTAGCAGGGAGATAGAGAGCACGTGCAACCGTCTGTGCGCCCCCGACATTGAATATCACCTTTGCCACCGGCCCCGTCTCTCCTACAACCCCCTTGCTGAGAGCCCAGGACGAAAGTGCTCTCGGCAAAGGTGAGGCGGGCAGGGCGTGCGCGCGTCACCGCTGAGAAGAATGGAGAGAGAACGAGAGTGAGTGAGAGCAACAGACAGCAAGATAGTGAGAAAGAGAGAGTGAGAGAAAGGGGGGGGGAGAGAGAGAAAGAGAGAGGGGGAGAGAGAGAGGGAGAGGGAGAGGGAGAAAGAGAGTGGGAGAGGGGGGAGAGATAGCAAGAGAGGGAGAGAGAGAAAGAGAGAGGGAAAGGGGAGAGAAAGAGAGGGAGAGGGGGGAGAGAAAGAGAGGGAGAGGGGGGGAGAGATAGCAAGAGAGGGAGAGAGAGAAAGAGAGAGGGAAAGGGGGAGAGAGAGGGGAGAGAAAGAGAGAGGGAGGGAGAGAGAGGAGATAAAGGAAGAGGAGAGAGAGAAAGGAAGAGAAAGAAAGAAAGAGGGATAGAAAGAGAGAGAGAGTGAGAGATGCTCAGTGAGCCTTTCTTTGAAGTTGCCTTTCTTTCTTTCTTTCTTTTTCTCTCTTGCTCTCTTGCTCTTTCATTCTTTTTTCTTTCTCTTGCTTTCTTGCTTTCTCTTGCTTTCTCTCCTTCCTTCCCTCCTTCCATTTCTTTCATTCCCCCTCTCTATTTTTATTTCTCTTTCATTTTCTTTCTTTCTCTCTTTCTTGCTTTCTTTCTTGCTCTTTTTCTTTCTCTCTTTTACCTTCCCTTCCTCTATTTCTTTTCTTTCTCCTTCCTACCTTCTTCCCTCCCTCCCTTCAGTCCTTCCTCTCTTACTCTCCCCTTTCATAAGTTTCCTTGCTTCCTTCCTCTGTTCCTGTTCCTTCCCCCTTTCTTTCTTTCTTTCTTTCTTTCTTTCTTTCTTTCTTTCTTTCTTTCTTTCTTTCTTTCTTTCTTTTCTTCCTTCCTTCCTTTCCTCCCTCCATTTCTTGCTTTCCTTTTCCTTCCTCCCTTCTTTCCTCCCTCACTCCCTTCTTTCACTCCTTCCTCTCTTCCTCTCCCCTTTTTGGCTCAAAATATTTTTTTTCTATTTTCCTCCTCTAAAATCTAGGTGCGTCTTATCAGCAGGTGCGTCTTATAGAGCGAAAAATGCGGTATTTTACATTGTTTTGAAGTGCCATCTAGAACATATAGCAGATTTCTCAGAGTTGCTTTTTTTTATAAACTGAAAAAAGATAAGTCCATCTTTATTCATTTAAGTGCCTCAGATCAATGCTGGGTTGCAAGCATTTGTCTTCTGGTGTTGAAGCAAGAAGAGAGAACAAGAGATTGGTAGATCTCATAATTAAACGTTTTTCAAGCAGTCGTTAACTTACAGTGTTATGTGTCCCTTATATTAAATATTAAACTAATGAAGCATTTTCCAGTTTTGAAATATAATCAGTTTATTCAAAGTTTGCTTTATTACTGTATAAACATGTATTTTGTATACATAAAAGGTGACTCAAGGCAGTATATAGAATCGGTTAAAACACAATGTAACAATAAAAGAACCAAAAATAGTATGGTGGAGTTTATTGTGGGAATAAAATTATAATAAGCACATGCCCATTTGGGTAGTGCAGGACTTCAGATGTCATCTCCAAAACGTTATTTAGAATGGAAGTATTCGCTGCAAAACCTTAAAGCAACTGCATATTTTTGTTAGACAGGGAATGTGAAAGCAATTGTACAATATTACAAATGGATGAGAGGCTGCAGATACTATTTTACTTGCGTTCCTTCCTTTATGCTCCAAGGCATCTTTTGGAGTTTGAGTCCAATATGCAGCACAGTCCTATTCTTCACTGAAAAAAAAAGTTTTATTCACAAACCTTTATTTCTTCTCCATTATCCAAAAGAAGTGCAAAATAGAGTTTGCAACACCATTATATGCAACACAGACAACAATAGCTCTTTCAGTGTATTTAAATTTCTTAAATATTTCTCTGAACTAATCAACAACTTTGCCAAAAACAGAAAATTTAATTGCCTAATTATTCATATTTTTCACCCGAAACCTTCATTTCAGCAATAGACTTTTTTATACATAAAAAGTCATAATTTAAAACTATAATATTGAAATGAATTAAAGGGATTGATCAAATCTTATTAAATAAGAGAAAAATATAGGTAACTATAACATCATTCAAACCCATTATTTTACAAAACATTTCTTCTCCTACATCCATATACTAATCATATTTGTATATAAGTTAGTAAAATGACCTTGGGGACCTGTTTTTGTTTTTATATTTACAAAACTCATTGAAATATATTATTGGAATGAATCAGTGAAATTTGGCATTAATTTTATGGGTGTTTTTCCACTTGCAGGCATCTTTTCTAACCAAGAAACTAAATATTGGAGGGAAAAGAGTAAACCTTGCAATATGGGTAAGTGGTATAATTATGTTGTCATGATACTACATTTAAATATCAAACTTTACTTAGGAAAATAATGTACTGTTTGAGTAGATTAAATGAGATCAATATTTTTGTATCATACAGGATACAGCTGGACAAGAAAGATTTCATGCACTAGGTCCTATTTACTACAGAGACTCTAATGGAGCTATTTTAGTTTATGATATAACAGATGAAGATTCTTTTCAAAAGGTAACTATACCATTTTCCTGTATCAATTAAGCAACCATAGCAAGCACATTTCCCCCCCCCCAAATTAAATTTCACTCTTAATATTTTAGAAATAACCTGGTGGATAAACTTATACTGTGGATTTGGGTTGAATAAAAAGTGGTATCTAAATGGGCTTAAGCCTTGGAGGAATAGCTTTAACTAGTGCTCGTGGATTTAATGGCATAATTCGGAATAAATGCTGAAAACTTGTTTTGGAGAAAAGGTGCAAAAGTCCTATTTTATAAATAGAATAGGCTTATGTCGATAAAGGTATTTTTAATGTACAATCCAGAAGTTCCATTAAATTAAATTCAGTAGGATTTACTTCCAAGAAAGCAGAATGATTTTTTTCCAAGAAAACAATTGCAACTCATGTGAAGACAATTAAGAAAGTCTAGGATTTCTGATTAGAAAATTTTAAAATAACTTTTAAAAACTTAAACATTGAAATACATTTTCTTGTTACTTTTATAGGTAAAAAACTGGGTAAAGGAACTAAGAAAAATGTTGGGGAATGAAATTTGCCTATGCATAGTTGGTAAGATTTGGGTTTCTACATTTTATTTTTCATTTTTAGTAGAATGTTGCATTTAAATGAGTGCATAAAATCTATGTACTTTTAAAAAACTCTTTTAATTTTGGTACCGATTAGCCTCAGTTAGAAAAATGTCTGATGATTTTAAAAGTAAACAATGAAGAAACTGAAAGCAGAATGGCAATAGCAAGAATTTGAGAAGGTTTTTTGAGAAATTTCTGAATGTATTTAAATCCTTGTTAGAGTTCAGAGTCCATTTAGTTCTACACTAGATATTCTTTGTGAACAAGTTAATATAAAATTGCTTTAGAAATATGATTGAAAGATTTCCTCTGAACTGTACAAATTACTTGTCATTTTGGGAAATTCTTTGGTATCTCAGATTAAGTTTAGCTGCAACTTTTTTGTTTGAAATAACCACAGCTTCCTGTTTAATTATACAAGGGAACATGTCTGTTAGAGATTAGCCAAAGATTTCAGGATGGAGCAGGATTCTATCATACTATTTAATACTTTCATGATGAAGAATTACAAAAATGATTCAGCGTGTTCTTTTGTATTCTTGCTTCCCCTGGAGATTAGAACTGCCCCCACCCTCCTTGCCTTTCGTAAACTCCTTAAAACACACCTCTTCCGTCAGGCATGGGGGAATTGAGACATCTCTCCTCCCCCCCCCAGCCTAAACAGTTTATGCATGGTGTGTTTGTGCGTATGTTTGCTTTTAATAAGGGGTTTTAGTATTTTTTAATTGGCACACAAATCTAATAAAATAAATAAATAAATAAATAAATAATTCATAGTCTTGATAATGTGAGGTTGAATTTGACAATTAATTCTGGATACCTGAATGTCTATAGATATAGAAGAGTATGAAGAGTAAATGCCACTGATGATAGAAACAATGAAAATTAGAAGTCAGTTAGAAACATATTGTTGATGTTGAGCAGATTGTATCTTCCTGATTTATTTTGAATATTAATGAAATCTGTATTCTTGACAGGTAATAAAATAGATTTGGAGAAGGAAAGACATGTGTCTATTCAAGAAGCAGAAACGTAAGTATTTGACACTTAATTTCAGTACTACCCTGAAGATGCCATCACATATAGAGCATATAGTAATCCTCATTTATCAACTGTTTAGACAGCAAAATAATCAAAGTTACAACAGTGATGAAATAGTAACTTTGTGACCAGTGCCTTTGTAGCATCTCTTTTCATGTGCTCATCATCTCAATCAGTAACCTGTTGTCCTGTGCTGATTCCCCTCCCCCAAACAAATATATTGACCTGAGTTACTTTTCTCTGCTGCAAAGCCTATTCCTAAAAAGGATTAACCACAATTTAAGAAACTTAGCTTTGTGGTCTTAATTAGTTGGCTAGAATGTTGGGTGAGCTTGCAGTTACTACAAAATTGACAAGACTCTAATTAGTTTTACACTAAAGAATTTAATTTGCTTTCTAAATAGTTTTTTAGGTAAACAATTAGTAGTAGCTCATTTCTTTCACTGTGTATTTGCTCTCCAAAGAATGTAAATACAAGAATCCATTTTGCTAATTACCTCAGTGCTGGAGTGACTATTCAAAAGGATATCAGGGTGGGGGAAAAGGCTATAAGAAATGTTCTTTTGTTCAAGTTCTTCTCAAGTTGAATTTTGGGAAGCTTCCTCACTGTTTGGCTTCATCTGACTGATTGTTTGAACAGATGAGACCAATATGGGGGAATTAACTTATGTTAGGAAGAGTTAGCAGTAAAAATGAAATCAATCCTCCAAAAAACAGGGTGGCTGGATACCATCAAAACTGACACCAGTCCAGAGCACAGAACAATTCAAAGAAATAGTGCAAGATTGGCAGATGTAGAGAGACCTGATTCATAGAATCGTCAAGATTGACTGAATGGATATCATCACCATCAACAGTCTTCTCTGCTTTCTGACATTTTAAAGCAAAGGAGAGGAAAGTGTAACACTAATCATGATCATGTGATTTTTCACTTAGTGATTGCTTTGCTTAATGAGTTCCCAATCCCAATTATAGTTGCTAAACGAGGACCGCCTGTGTAAACATTTAAATTATGAAGTATTAAAACATTCTATGCAATTAGTGTATTTAAAGTCTTTACTACCTCAATTCTCCTGTTACTTAATGATATTTTGTTAGCTAATTTAACAGATTAACAAAATTGGAAGGGGCCTTGCAGGTCATCTAGTCCAACCCCACCTGCCCAAGCGGGAGACCCTACATCTGTCTCTGCCTAGGATCAAATTCACAACCTCCTGATTGTGAGGCAAGTGCTTCACCCCTAGGCCATAGCAGCAGACTAATATTTAATAGTCTGTATCCAGATCCAAATGTAACCAAAATTCAGCCACAATTTACAGGAAGGAAAGGACAATAGGGTATTTTTGCTGTACATTAGATGTATTAAAATTTACACAGTGTATAATTTGCTTACAACATAGAAAATGCATGCAATTATAATTTTCAGTCACAAGATAAGGCTTTTTTTCCCCTTGCAGATATGCAGAATCAGTGGGGGCAAAACACTATCATACATCTGCCAAACAGAACAAAGGAATAGAAGAACTCTTTCTCGATTTGTGTAAACGTACGTTTCTCTATTTTATGGGTTAATGTTTCTGATTTGAAAACAAATTCCTCCTGAATGATGAGCTATTGTTTTATATCCAGCTTTATTTGCACTAGCTTTTATATCCAGCTTTATTTGCATAGATTTAAACTATGTAAAACAATTTGCATTATGAATTTCTAATTTTTAAAAAAATTAACATTCATAACATAAACAATTAACAAAAAATCTTTAAACTTAAGGAAAAATAATAACAGAAACCAAAACCTAAAGAGAAAAGAAGCAACTCCATACAAACTAAGAATGAAAAGAAAAAATACTTTATATTTTATATTTAACAATAAGTCACTCATTAATAAATACACTACTGTAAATAAACTACATAGACTACAAAAAATTATCATAACATATCATAACTTTCTACCATAGTAAAAGATATAGTTGCATTCTTTGGTTTATTGATTGATTGATTGATTGATTGTATTTATATGCGGCTCATTCCGAAACGGACTCAGAGCAGCTGACAAGTTATAAATACAACAATAGTAAAAGAAACAGTAAAAAATACAACAATAAAATCAGCAGTATGACAAAAGCGATAATATCATTAAAGCCATGCATGCATTACAATCACTCTGGTTCTAAGTCCAGGCCTGCCAGGTCTTAAGAGCTTTCGGAAGACTAGTAGGGAAGAGATAGTGTGGATCTCTGGAGGCAGTTGATTTCACAGGGTCGGAGCCACCACAGAAGAGGTTCTTCCCTGAGGTCCTGCCAACCGACATTGTTTGGCGGACGGGACCTGGAGAAAGCCGACTGTGGGTTCTTACTGGCCACAGTGAGATATGAGGACAGAGGCGGTCCTGTAGATAGTCTGGCCCTGAGACATCAGGCCTTTAAAGATAACAACCAACACCTTGAATTGCATTTGGAGACCAACTGGCAACCAACGCAGCTCGTGTAAAGATGGAGTAATACGGGCGCACAGCAAAGAATGCCATATTTTGCCTTTCTGAAAAAATGCTTACATTTATATATTTTTAAAAAAGGAAAAATACCCAGTACATTATAATCTGTTAATTTAAGACTTATTGTGTATAAATTCAAAGGTAAATTAGCATAAAACTAATAAAGCATTGCATACATTAGTGCCCTTCATCCATTTTTTGTCAATTTTTCAACCTTAGCATTTTTATATTTAAATTTTCTACATTCCCACAACCTTAATTCTTTATCTTTTGTCTTTTCACCTTTACCCTTTTTATACTTAAATTTTCTGCATTCCCACAACCTTATCTTCTTAACTTCTCCCCCCCCCCCTTTCTTTTCCTCTTTCTTTTTATCTTTCTGGCTAATCTTTCTCTGTATACCTATTCCTCTTATTAGTCTTTTTTGCTCCTTGTTTCCAAAATTGTCAGTACTGTTTTCAGTAAAATCAATAAATTCATCACTCCTGTCAACATGTTCATGACTTCAAAATCATAATCATAATGTTTGTAATCATTTGTAAAAAATCCATAGTCTTAATTTAATTTCCAGCAATCTTTTCTTCTTTTTCATATATAGTAGGCCCTTGTGTCAGCTCCTCTTCTGTATAGTCCTCTTTTGCTTTTAATTTTTCCTGAATTTCATTTAGTTCTGCTTGGATTTCACTTCTAGTCAGTACTTTTGTCTCTATTCCCCATCTTCTTTTTGACGTGTTTAATAAGTCAATGAATATTTCCATTATCTCAATTTGATTAATTCTTTTCATGTTTAGTCAGTCATACAGTTAGCAATTTTAAAGTAGTCCAGTTGATAGTTTTACTTCCAATCTTTCATACATGCCTCCCAAAAAAATTACAAATCATAAATCCACGGTTTCGAATCATCCAGCTGCTGCATAAAAAGCTCCACAGTCTCAATTTCTCCACCCCCTATGATGGCATTTTGCTTCTTCTGATTTAATTTTTTCCTTTCCTTTTCCAATTAGGATTAAATTCCACATCGCCACAAAGGTTTTCTTCCACTCATTTACAATCATTTATCTCTCCATTCAGTCTTTAATAAAATGTCCATATATCTTGGGCTTTAGTTACAGTTCTTGGGCTTTAGTTACAGTTCTTTTTATCTTTTTAAAACTAGTCCCTTTTTAGCCACCATCTTATTTCTGGTCCCTTTGTTTTCTCCCCTTTAGATTAAAGGTTGCTTTGAAGGTCACTTTAGTGGCAAAAATCACCAACCTTATAGTATTCCTCCACCTCTGTCTCTCTCCTGCACAATGCTTAAATCTTCTCCTTCCAAATGACGACCCTCAGAAAACTTTCAATCCTCTTGATGCGCAGCCACTGTGGCTAAAACAGCTGAGACACCTTCTTCCTGGCTGACTTTTACCATTGCCGGTTGACGGCTCTGTAAAGGGATCCTGCGGCGTATGCCAACCCCAAAACAGGACTCGGTCGTGTCCCTTTTCTTCTCTGCCCCTTCAAGGAAGTTCTGGGATCAGTTCTATGGAACTGCATCCCCCCCCCCCTGACAGCGGGAATTTGGGGTTCCCGTGGAGCGCAGAGAATTCCCCTCCCACCACGGTGCTTGGCCACGCCCCTCTCCCCCGGTTGCATGTACTTTGATTACTGGCTGCTAGATCCATCCTGGAACATGTGTTGGGATAATATAGATAGAGGCAGGAATCAGAGGTCTGCTAAAAATGAACAAAATATAAGCTTAACCTGTTAAATTGGTGCTTGGCAAGTGTGATATTATTTAAGGTATAGCCTAAATCCATATGGGAAGATGATTCAGTTCCTGCTTATTTCTACTGAAATGTAAAACTTACATAATACATAATGATAGGACAGAAAAAAGGACAGAAAAAAATACATATGACAGTAATATAAGGCTTCAAAATACAGTTCTGCAAAAGTTAAATCTAGTTAAATAATCATTTCAAAAGAATGGCAGGGTTGAGATACTGGCAATGCTGACATTTATAATGTAGTTTATGGACCATAAACTGTTTATGGTGTTGCAGCTGTTCCTTCTTATTTTGCAGTAACCACATAGGAAGATGCATAGGGAAATTGAAGACTACTGCTTATTACTAATACAGTGCCACATCATTTATTAGCCACATCAGAGTTCAGGAATCTTTTGGATACAGAAATATAGTGGTACCCATAATGGGCTGCTGTATCTGGGATGGTAATCACCGAAATAGAATGGTTATTATCTGAAAAGTGATAAGCTCTCTGTAAAAGTGACATATTCAAATTGATGTTAGGTATTTATTTTATATTTGATTCATATTGTATTTGATTCTTTGAAGACAATTTGTCTCTAATTTTAGTTGAGTAATATATGTGGGGTTTCAGATTTATTGGGTATTTAAAATTAGGTTCTGTTTATAAATAAGTAATATATGTTTAAAAAAATCTTTTACAAGATTTGCATATGTTACATTTATATAAAATATGATTTGCTTTTCTGCTCAATGATTAGAAATTATCTAATATAATACAATATTTTTGTATTCTAGGAATGATAGAAACTGCGCAAGTTGATGAGAGAGCACGAGGCAATGGTTCTAGTCAATCAGGAGCTGCAAGGCGGGGAGTACAAATAATTGATGATGAGCCAGCAGCTCAGAGTAGTGGAGGTTGCTGCTCCTCTGGATAATTGTACAAGAGACTGTGCTTCTTGCCCTTTAGTGAAGACTGCCATGTTCAGAGTCTCATTCTTTATCAGCGGAGAATTGGAATTAACATTAAATCATTTGTAACAATTCAATACCATTAAGTGCTAAACTAGTGGAGTATGTGACCAGAGAATTGGCATTTTCTACAGTGATTAACAAAGCAAACCAATGGCCTTTTTACATATTTCTTTAATAATGAATAATATTGCATGTGAGAAGGACTTATGGCTTCATTTATATTTTAAATGAGATCATTATTTAATAACTTATACACCTTATTGGAACTAGACATTTTTTGCAGCTCTTTGTATTTTGTGGTAGATCAAGATGTATTTCTTCACAATTGCAAATCCATTTCTTTTTAATTAGCAGATACCTGGATACTATTTTTGCAGGGGTACCATTGATATATAACTGCTTGACTACTTCGATATATTCATCTTGTACTCCATGCTGGTAAAATAAATGATCAATTACAAATTAAATATTTTATCTGCTTTTATAAGTGAGGTGCAGAAATATGTACACAAGTCTTGTCAGTGATTGTGAGGTGAAAAACGGTGGAAAGATACAAGTTTTATTACTGCTGGCTTTCTCTTTGTTAGATTATGATAATTAGTTTTCTTTGCTCTAAACTTTACATACGTTTCTAAATATTTTTCTAGCAGCTATTGATCTATAACACTCTCAGTCCAAAAAATCTAGTTGGAATGTTGTGGACTGTTAATGTTCATTTTTACTAATACAAGTTTGACATGGTTACAATACTGCTTATAACACACAGAAATTATATCTGTGAACAGGCCTTTTTATTTGATCATCTTTAAGAAAGACCTCATCAATGCTTCATTTGTCCTTATATTCTTTCTTCCTTATAATATATAGTGTTAAAAACAGAAATTAAAATAATTTGGCTGCGACACATTAAAATCCATTAAAATGGATATGAATTATTGAACTTCGATCAGCTTTGTTTAAATCTACTTTTTGTGAGCTTCCAGTTATCAAGTATGTCTAAGATATTTTGGGGGGAGGGGGGGAGAAATACAGATAACATACTTGAAAGTGCTTTTGTTTCAGAATAACTACATTAAAAGTAGCATATTGTTGAGTTCCTGAAGAAAATTCCACATGGTTATTTGGTAAATGGGAGTATTTTGCATGGAACATACATGATTTTGCTTTTAGAAATTTAGAAACTTCACTTCAGATGGCTTGAATTTTCAGTACTACGATGAATATAATGAATATGCAAGCTGAAACACTGAACACTGGGAATTGGATACACATCCTATAAAGATCACTTTCCAGATACTGACACAGAACTTTTAAGAATGGCATTTTAAAAAACACTGCATGCATTTATAATACTATTAAAGTTGATGTACAAAAATCAGTGGAAGTCAACAGAAAGAAATTAACTGTCACGCGTGGCCATAAACTGGGTAAATATATACGTTATACTCTGTACCTTAACCCCTACTGAAACTGTAAATTAAATGATTTGTTAAAATACATATGTTCAAATAGCTTGGTTACTGTGACTTCTACCATGTGCTGCTGTACGCTACCCTATATTCATTAAATATATTTAGTATCTTTTTACAGCTATTTGTCTGAACTGTGTTTGACATAGACAATTATGAGTATCTGTTCAAAGGCAAAAATGATACTTATTTTAAAAATAATGGTTTCATTTTTCATATTCATGACTCTAAAAATAATCCTGGAGAAACCCTTTTCCCCCCTTTCTTAAATATGCTCTTGGAATTAACCTTGGTGCACTGTTGTAAAACAGGGCGTTGGATGATTCCAAGAGCACCCACTTATAAAATTCTTTAGTAAGTGAGCAGGATATTGCTGAAGTTTGTTGGGAGTTCCAGATTATAATTGGTACCCTTATCCTAGACAAGAGCATAACTTTTTTTAAAAAAAGTTATAATACAAACAAATAAGACATGGACATGACGTGATATTCCAGTTTACATATTATCATTCAGTTGTTTCTTCCTAAATATAAATCTTTATCTCTTTATAAATATCTTCATTTTATGTACAGTGTTAGTTCCATTTTTCTTCTTTGATATGAAAATTTATAGATCTCCAATTTGTCACTAAATTATAATCCCAAACATTCCTCTTAGATTCCCACCAGTAATATAATTTGTCCTAGATTTTGAACATAACTTCTGTAATGGAAATACTCTGATTATACTTCTAAATTGCTTAATTCATTTTCCTCCTGATTCAATACATGTAATAACTCAAAGCTTGATAGAAATAGAGAGATAAAAAGTGAAAATAGACATTTTGCCTATCAGTCTTTAGAAGGCAGCAGATACTGCTTATCAGTAGAAGCAAGCTGCAAGTTTACTTCTCAAAATCTTACTGGAAACTTTGAAAAATAATCTATTTGAAACTCATGACATCAATGTATGTTTTTTATTTATTCAGTTTCTGTTTAATAGTTGCCATTTATGCAACTTTTAAGGCTATGATTCTTTTTATCTTTAAATCAATGATCCCTTATTTATGTTTCTTATCTATGTGTAAGTTGGAAGACTAATGGAAGAGTTTTGTATATTAGTAAATAGGTTTACTTATATGTTAACCTTATCAATGGTTTTATAATTTGTGTAGTGGATATTCTTGAAAAAGAAAATACACACTTGTGAGTTCTATGATTTAGATATCTGGATATAGTAGTAATCATTTACCTAAAAGTAGGTAAATACAACTTCATATGTAGAACAACACGTGACATGTTATAAAGAAACACTTTATGATTCAATAACTTGTAGAACCACTTTTAGCAGCAATAACTTGAAGTAATCATTTTTGGTATGTCTCTCACATTTTGGAGAAAGTTTAGCCAAACCTTTACATTGGTTCAACTCATTGGCATTTGTGGGCATTTGTTTATGCACATCTCTTGAGGTCCCACCACAGCATTTCAATTAGGTTGAGCTCTGGACTTTGAGCCATTGCTACACATTCTTTTCTTTTTGCTACACATTCTTTTTGTTTTCTTGTAGATTTGCTGGTCAGCTTGGAATCATTGTCCTGTTGCATGACCCAACGTCTGTTTCACTGTGAGACAGATGGCCTCATATTTGACTTTAGAATATTTTGGTCTAAGAGAAGTTAATGGTCCACTCAATAACTCCAAGGTGCCCAGATCCTGTGGCTGCAAAACAAGTCCAAATCATCCATCCTCCACTTTTGCTTGACAGTTGGTAGGAGATTTTGTGCTGATATGCTGTGTTTGGTTTTTGCAAAACATGGCATTGTACATTATGGCCATGCATCTCCATATTGGTCTCATCTGTTCAAACAACAGTATTCCAAAAGTCTTATTTGTTCAGATGCAGCTTGGCAAACCTAAGCCCGGCTGTTATGTTCTTTTTAAAGAGAAGACATTTCTCCTGGCAACCCCTCAAAACAAATCATACTTGTTAAGTCTTTTTCTAAGTGTATTGTCATGAACCTCAACATTTAACATGATAACAGGCCTATATAGTCAGCTGTAAATCTTGGATTTTTTGAATTTCACTGAGCATTGAACAGTCTGACCTTGGGGTGAGTTTGTTGGGATGTCCTCTCCTGGGAAGATTGGTAACTGTCTTGAATGTTTTCCACTTGTGAATAATCTTCCTCACTAAAATGATAGCTTTTAATTTTTTTGAAAATGGCCAATAATAGTTTTTCTAAGATGATGATGATGATAGTAGTAGTAATATAACAGTTGGAAAGGACCTTGGAGATCCTTTCAAATGCCCTGCTTAGGCATGAAACCCTACACTACTTCAGACAGATGGTTATCCAAAATCATCTTAAAAACTTCCAGTGTTGGAGCATTCACAACTTCTGGAGACAAGCTGTTCCACTGATTGTTTGAACTGTCAGGAAATTTCTCCTTAGTTCTAAATTACTTCTCTCTGTTTAGTTTCCACCCATTGCTTCTTGTTCTATCCCCAGGTTCTTTGGAGAATAGGTTGACTCCTTTGTGGCAACCCCTGAGATATTGGAACACTAAAAGTTTGGCTTTCATTGAGGTAGTCATACTTGCTGATGATCAAGGGCACTTGATTAGCAACACCTGGCTGCTATTTCTTATCTATGGAAACAGTAAGATTTCACTTAGTTTTTCACACATGCTTCTCCAGTTTGGCTTTTTTTTTGTAAAATTAATTATGACATGATGTAATATGTCACACGTTCATCTGAGGTTGTATTTACCTACTTATAAGAACCGCTAAGGATCAGATGATTTTCACTATTCTTGCTATATAAAACCACAGCACTGCAAGAGGATATACTTTTTCACATGACTGTATATTATGGAATATTTTTGAAGTAAGTTCAATTTATTTATTCAAAGAATGTATTTCTAAGAAGCAAAGAACACTAAGAATTGCTTTTAGAAATTTAATTCTTGTAAGTTATGGAAGAGATTAGTTAAGAGACCAGGATAGAATGACTTAATCACTGTCCTTTTAACATATTGTGGTTCATGAATAATAGAAAAACTGTCTCTTCTACCCTCCAACATCTGTGACCAAAGTTGGTCACTTTGTTCCATGTAACAATACTAATACAGATAGTCCTCAATTTATGATTGTAATTGAGCCTGGAAGTAGCTTTCCAAGTAATTGCCGTTGTTACCTTTGACCAGGCCTGAGTTTACTTTTTTTTGTGGTGGCCGCCGGTGGTAAGTAATCATTAAATGAACCATTATATCCTCACATCCGGATGTAAAACGGAAGAGAAGCTGAATTCATTCAATCTTGCAATCTAAAGATGGTCACGTCCAGGACTTGCTCCAGAGCATAAGCTATCATGAGTGATTTATTACTTGCTTTTTTATGACTCATGGCTAGCCCTGATTAGCCCATAAATTTTAGAATGACTTGTGGAATGTTTTTTATGTTACTGCCAAGCTTATCTACTTAATTGCTGAGATAGAGATGAGGAGAGAAGAAAACTGCGTGCAAAGTTGATGTGTTAAAAGGAGAAATAAAGAGGATATGTTTTACAATGAGACACATTGAGAAATCATTTATTTCAAGTATTATATGTATAAGCCTGAATTCAGAACACTAAGTACTTTTCGTGGGGCCTTTCCTAACATATGGTCATACCTTCCAGTGTAAATCAAGGACTGCCTGTAAGAATTTGTTTTTAAGATATTGGTCCATAATGCAGAATTGCTAGTTGGTCCAATAGTTTTAGATATTTCAGTTTTAGATGTTAGATTATTGTGAACATTTTTTATATAATAACATATTTAAAAAGCACTGAAACATTTGATTTGTTTACAATAAATCTTCATTTCATGAGTATCTGTATAGTTGTATTGGATTATCAGCATTCTTAAGGTAGATAGATAGACAGACAGACACGGTAGATAGACATTGTATAGTATATACCATTCTTGCCCCAGCTCCTGCTTACCTGGCCATTCAAAAGCATGCAAATGCAAGTAGATAAATTGGTATTACTTTGCTGGGAATGTAAGTGTGTTCTGTACACTTTGGCGTATAGACACGCTGGCCCTGTGACCACGGAAGCATCTTCAGATAATGCTGGCGCAGGTAAGAAACATAAGCATTACCTCTTCAAATTGGACCTGATTGGACAGGGGAAGCCTTTACCTTTATATTTCATTGTATAGTTCATTATGATTGAGTCTGAATTTCGTTGTGCTTTATTCATAAGCCACTACATTTATTCAGTATACGTACCACCAAAATATATCCTTTATTTTCAAGATGGTTTTGGAACATACACATATCCTTCAGGCATTTATTGAAAATAAGAATAAAGTATAGGTGCCACAAACATGCTTTGCTTTCTTGCCCCCCCACCCAGTCCTCCAAAACAGGCAGGGAGCCAAAAGAGAAGCCTAGAATGAAAATTGAGGGCCAGTAATTGTGTCCGACTGGACACAGGTAAGAAACTATATTAGGACTTATCTTGTGGCGATAAAGGCGGCAAAGGCTGTGTACCTTGCAGATTCTTGCCCAGCTGCCCTGTTTAGGGTGACCTGCTCCAGGAGGCAACCTCGTGCCGGGTGTATGGGAGGTAGCACAAGGGAGTCACCACAGCAAAGTGGTTTATTTCCTCTCCAAGCACCCAGAGAAAGGAAAGCGCTCTGTTCGCTCTGGGCTGCCCAGAGCAAAAGGAGCGTTTCTTTTCTTTGGACACTGGCAGAGGTTTATTCCCTCTCCAAGCGCTTTGTTGTGAGAAAGGAAAATGCTTCGTTCACTCTGGACTGCCAAAGACTCCTTAAGCTCCACCAAAATGCTCCTCTGGCAGCCCAGAAAAGCCCGAGATGGCCGGGATTAAAGGGGGAATGGAAGGAAACTGGCCAGGCCTTTGTGCCGCTCTCAAATTCCCTAGGAAATTTTTCCGGGCTCAGGTTCTTAAGTAAAAAATAAGCAAAAAAAAATAAATCTTGAATACCCAGTTCTTATCTACAAAAGTTCTTAAGTAGAGGTGTTCTTAGGTAGAGGTACCACTGTACTGGGCCTCAATATGCTCTCTAGTAACCACCTCTGTGGCTCCTTGTATTATCTCCTTTCTTTCCCATCTTTGCTGATTCTTCACACTGCCTGGGCTTCAGGTCCCCAGTCTCCTTTCGGCATGCTGCTTAGTTATCTACAGATTCAGGTTAATATCAAGGTTCCAAGAAACACTCCCAATGAAATAAAACTCTGAGGCTAGAAGTTCCTTAAAGTTCCAATTTATTAGAGATGCCATGTTGGTAACATCTGGAAAAACCCAAATCTGAAAGTTTACAGATTTTCTCCACCCAAATGAAAGTTCCAATCCCTGCCCAAACTGACATGTCCATCACACGATCCATCACATGATCTATCATGTCCATCATATGATCCATCACCATCCAAAACTGAAGATGCCTCCTCATCACTTCCTTGCAGCTGCTGGTACAACGGCCTTAACTTTCTGGAAAGAATGTTATTTAGACCAAGGGTCACCAACCTTTTGGGCCTCGGAGGCCACTAAATTCATAATTTAAAATCCACTAATATGATCAGCCTAATGACCAAGTAGATGGGCGTGGCTAGGTGGTCATGTGATTGGGTGGCATGGTCAACTAAATGTCACTCCCATTGAAGGACGTCTCACCAGCCTCTACTCATTCTTCCTCGCCTGTCCGCCCAGGCTCCTTAGAGCCCCAACAGGAGAAGAAAGGGTTGGCAAAACAGCTGGCTCAGTTCAAATTGGATCTCACTGAGAAGTAGGCTTAGAAGAAGCACCTCACTGAGGACTAGGAGCAGGCTTTTCAAGCAGAGGGAAGACCTGCAGGAATGCAAGGCCAAGTACCGGTTCCTGGTGGCTCAGCGGCTGAGATGGTCAGCTGGTTCCAAAACTTGATGCAGTCTCACTGGAACAAGGTCCTCTGGCTTTTTGCCACCAGTGGCTTCCCTCCAGCCTTTGCTCAAAGGACCACATCAACCAAAGGTTGAAGCAGACCTCAAGCCAGAATTTCTGCCCTCCTCTGACCCGCACAAAAGGACCCTGAAGTAGGAGACTCTCAGCATCTGTATGTAACTGTCCCAGGGGCCGTAGTTTGAGGACCCCTGATTTAGTGCAATATAAAAAATACAAATAATTTTTCTGCGGACCACCAAAATTTTCTCCTGAACCACTGGTTGGTGATTGCTGATTTAGAGTACTATATCACCTATTCCATATAATCCCCTCTCCCATTTTCCCACAGTAGAAAATGTGGCAAGCCTGAATACAAAGAGGTATAAGATGGCTTCCAGGGCTGAAACACTGGTTGTCAGGTACAACTCAGGTCAACCACTCAAACATCTATTTTTTTAAAATACCTTTTATTGAATATAAACATTAAAAAAGGTAAACAAAAACTAACAAACATCAAACAAAATAAACAGTACATATACAGTACATATAAAACCTCCTAGGTACTTCTACGGTAAATTGTCTTAATGTTAAATTTTCATTTATATATCATTCTTGTAAACTGTTTTTCCTTTACAGTGATAAAATCATTTTTTAAAAGAAGAATTACCACTTTTTATAAACTACCAGTTCTGTGGGCATGGCTTGGTGGGTGTGGTAGGGAAAGGATACTACAAAATCCCCATTCCCTTCCCACCAGATGTATTTGCTGGTTCTCTGAACTACACAAAATTTCCCCTACTGGTTCTCCAGAATCTGTCAGAACTGCTGAATTTCACCCTGGTCTTTCAACTGTAGCCACTTCTAAGGTAAATAAATACTAGATGAGAAACACTGGTATATATTATCATTGAATTGGCAAAGTTTGAGAAACACTGGTTATATATACATGTACACTGCTCAAAAAACTAAAGGGAACACATAAACAACGCAATATACTGTAACTCCAATAAATCAAACTTCTGTGAAATCAAACTGTCCACTTAGGAAGCAACACTGATTGATAATCAATTTCACATGCTGTTATGCACATTCAACTTTGCACAGAACAAAGTATTCAATGAGAATATTTCATTCATTCAGATCTAGGATGTGTTATTTGAGTGTTCCCTTTATTTTTTTGAGCAGTATATATGCAGGGGTGGGCTACTGCGGGATTGGGGGGGGGGGCGACGTAGTGGGATAGCGAAAATGGAGCTCCACCCCCAGCACCCAATTTGCACTGAAAGATGTTGAAAGAAAATGCAGGGCGTCCTGCATAAGCCATGCCCACAGTATGGTAGTAAAAATTTTGGTAGCCCTTCACTGTATATATGTTATCATTCCACGAAGAGTCAAGCTCATAATTCTACTCCGGTACACAAACAGGAGTACTGGAAGCGACGCTCACAGGAACGGCCCAAACTTACAAGCGACGGCGGCGGCGGCGGCGGCAGCGGTAGCAACATCCTCAAAACAAGCTCCGCTCTCCTTGGTGTCTGCCGCTACTTACTGCGCAAACTCCTAATCCTCCTCTCCCTATACGCATGCGTTGAACCGCCGAGACCGGTGAGCTACGATTGGGTGGGGGTTGTTGTGAAGCTATTGAGAACACGTGAAGCAACGTCATCATAAACATTAGTAGCCAAGATGGCAGCTCCGGCAGGGGGAAAGGTAAGAGAGAGGACTAAAAACCGTTGAGTCGCGATGACTGTAATGTTGCCTTGAGAGCCGAGTGAATTTCCTTATGGGAGCTCTATAAATGGTGGGGACGGAAATCCCCGATTGAGCTGGGAAGAATGTCAGGCCGCCGGCTGATTCGGTCTTGCTTCGAGGGATGTCCTCCGGATACGTCGGGGCAACAGCTCGCCGCCGATCTCGGGCTGGGCTGGATGTGGTGTCCACGGGAGGCCCGAGGCTGAGGCGTTTCGCCCTCGTTTGAAGAGGACCGCCATTTGACCTGCCGGAATCGGGACAGGTGTATGACACGTGAAAAATTTCCCGCATCTGTGATCAGGTGGCGGTTTAAAAGGAAGGGCAAACCTCGGTGCTGTTGAAAAGGGAAGTATGCAAAGGAGATTTGGGGAAGAGAACATAACCTCATAGCGTCACTAGAAAGCTTTCGTTGTGTGGTTTTGTGTAACTTTCTTGTTTATATGTACGTCTCTGAATGAATTGTCCGATGACAGGCAGCCATCCTTCTTTATTGTATTCTGACCTTTTAGGCTTGTAGCTTTTTGACTGGTTCTTTCAAAGGAGCTGGCTGCGATATGGTTAAAATGCAGGGGAGAAAAAAACCCAGTCGGATTTACAAAACTTCCCAACATAATCTCTCATTAAAAAAAATCTGATATTTTTTTAAAAAATGATATCAACCTAATTATTTTTTGGAGACTGCAACTAAAACATCTGATAAATAGATGGAAAGTGGACTACTGAGATGCCTATGATCTAATGCAGTGTTTTTCAACCAGTGTGCCGCGGCACACTAGTGTGCCGTGAGACATGCTCAGGTGTGCCGCGAAGTTCAGAGAGAGAAAGAAAACGAGAGAGAGAGAAAGAAAGAGCAAGAGAGAGAGAAAGGAAGCAAGCAAGAGAGAGAGAAAGAAAACGAGAGAAAGCAAGAGAGAAAGAAAGAGAGAAAGAAAGAAACAAAAACAAAAAGAAAGAGAACAAGAGAGAGAGAAAGAAAGAAAGCAAGAGAGAGAAAGAGAAAAAGAGAGAAAAAAGAAAAAGAAAGAAAGAAAGAGAGAGAAAGAAGGAGGGAAGGTGGTAGAGAGAAAGACAGAGGGAGGGAGGGAGGGAGAGAAAAAGAGAGCAAAAAAGAAGAAGGAAGGAAGAGAGAAAGAAAGAGGGATGGAGAGAGAGAGAAAAAAGAGAAAGAGGGAGGGAGAGGGAAATAGAGCGAAAGGGAGGAAGAGAGAGAGAGATAATTTTTTTGTCCAAACTTTTTTTAGCCGCCCCGCCCCTCAATGTGCCCCATGGTTTTGTAAATGTAAAAAATGTGCCGCGGCTCAAAAAAGGTTGAAAATCACTGATCTAATGAATTAAAAAAGAAGTGGTTTTAAAAAGGGGGGTATTTTTTCCATTGCAACATTGTCATATTTATATGGTTTGGTATACATAAGTGATGAACAGTGTTGGGTAATCATCTATCTTTACCCCCAACTGTTGCTGTTTCTCAGATGTTTAATTCTTATCCTAAGCTAGTAACACTTCTCAGTGGAGAATATTTCCCGTAACTAGGAATCAGTTTTTGTTGCTGGAGTATAACTTTTAATCCACTTTGATTCAATAAACAAATACATGAACTCAAAAATTTTATTTTTATTGCTTAATGGTATAACTACAGTATAAATAGAAAAGAAATAACAAAGAAAACAAAGCACATGCCTAAAACACATTACAAGAAGTATGTAAGGACAACTAAACAACACATTAAATCTTAACTGCATAATATATCTATCAATTTTCTCATTAGAGATAGATTGAGAGTGAACAGATTTTAGATCTAGGTGATAATTTTTCTGAACACAGCAAAATTATTTTGGCTCCTCTCCAAGTTAGCTAAAATTCATCAGTTGATAAATCTCAATTTTCAATACCCAAATTTACCCCAATTTTTTAAACCTTATATATCTTCTAGCCATTGCATAATTATTGAAGTAAAACAGGACAATTATAGGGCATGTGTCAGTGTTCTCAAATTTATTACATTACTAGCATAAAGGCTTTATGCATAGTCTTCCTTAAATGTCAACTAAGAAGTTCAGCAAACATAAAAATGGTTTAATGAAACTCATGTTAAGATTATAAGAAAGTTTATTTAAATTAAAGACAATTGATTTATGGTTTTGCAACCCTTCACAGAGTTCTTGCAAAGTATAAAAAATATCTTAATACTTTTCATATTAAGAGCTTTTATTAAGACTTACAAAGTCGCGCTCAAGGCGGCAAGATGCGTGTATCATGCCGCCTTGATTGCATCAGCGGAATACCGCCCGGCCGCTCTGTTTAGGGTGACCCGCTCCCTTCTTGACTAGGGGGGAGTTGGGGAGCCCTTACAGAGTAGTGCTGAGGGTTTTAACACGTTTTTCGCTGATAAAATCGCTCGGATCCGGGCGGACCTCGACTCCAATTGGAAAACTGAGTCGACTGACAACGAGTCAGTTGAGGTGACTGAGGCCCGTACTTGTCCACCTGTCTGGGAAGAGTTTGATCTGGTGACACCTGATGAAGTGGACAAGGCCATTGGAGCTGTGAGTTCCACCCCTGTTTGCTGGATCCGTGTCCCTCCTGGCTGGTTTCGGCCAGCAGGGAGGTGACACGGAGCTGGGTCCAGGAGATTGTCAACACTTCTTTGGGGAGGGGGTCCTTTCCGGATCCCTACAAGGAGGCATTTGTGCGCCCCCTCCTCAAGAAGCCTTCCTTGGACCCAGCTGTTCTTAACAACTATCGCCCAGTCTCCAACCTTCCCTTTATGGGGAAGGTTATTGAGAAGGTGGTGGCGCTCCATCTCCAGCGGTCCTTGGAAGAAGCCGATTATCTAGGCCCTCAACAGTCAGGATTCAGGCCCGGCTACAGCACGGAAACTGCTTTGGTCGTGCTGATGGATGATCTCTGGCGGGCTGGGGACAGGGGTTTGTCCTCTGCCCTGGAGCTTCTTGACCTCTCAGTGGCTTTCGATACCATTGACCATGGTATCCTTCGGTACCGGCTGGAGGGGTTGGGAGTGGGAGGCACTGTTCTTCAGTGGTTCTCCTCCTACCTCTCTGGTCGGTCACAGTCGGTGTTAGTGGGGGGGGGGGGGGGGTCAGAGGTCGACCTCTAGGTCGCTCCCTTGTGGGGTACCTCAGGAGTCGGTCCTCTCCCCCCTGCTATTTAATATCTACATGAAACCGCTGGGTGAGATCATCCAAGGGCATGGGGTGAGGTATCATCAGTATGCAGATGATACCCAGCTCTACATCTCCACCCATTGTCCAGTCAGCGAAGCGGTGGAAGTGATGTGCCGGTGCCTGGAGGCTGTTGGGGTCTGGATGGGTGTCAACAGACTCAAGCTCCACCCTGATAAGACGGAGTGGCTATGGGTTTTGCCTACCAAGGACAATTCTATCTGTCCGTCCATCACCCTGGGAGGGGAGTTATTGACCCCCTCAGACAGGGTCCGCAACTTGGGCGTCCTCCTCGATCCACAGCTCACATTAGAGAAACATATTTCAGCTGTGGCGAGGGGGGCGTTTGCCCATGTTCGCCTGGTGCACCAGTTGCGGCTCTATTTGGACCGGGAGTCACTGCTCATAGTCACTCATGCCCTCATCACCTCGAGGTTCGACTATTGTAATGCTCTCTACATGGGGCTACCTTTGAAAAGTGTTCAGAAACTTCAGATCGTGCAGAATGCAGCTGCAAGAGCTGTCATGGGCTTTCCCAAATATGCCCATGTTACACCAACACTCCGCAGTCTGCATTGGTTGCCGATCAGTTTCCGGTCACAATTCAAAGTGTTGGTTATGACCTATAAAGCCCTTCATGGCACCGGACCAGATTATCTCAGGGACCACCTTCTGCTGCACAAATCCCAGCAACCAGTTAGGTCCCACAGAGTGAGCCTTCTCCGGGTCCCGTCAACTAAACAATGTTGTTTAACGGGACCCAGGGGAAGAGCCTTCTCTGTGGCGGCCCTGGCCCTTTGGAACCAACTCCCCCCAGAGATTAGAATTGCCCCCACCCTCCTTGCCTTTTGTAAGCTTCTTAAAACCCACCTCTGCTGTCAGGCATGGGGGAACTGAGATATTCTTTCCCCCTAGGCCTTACAATTTATGCATGGTATGTTTGTATGTATGTTTGGTTTTATAGTAAGGGTTTCTTTAGTTGTTTAGTATTGGATTGTTACATGCTGTTTTTATCACTGTTGTTAGCCGCCCCGAGTCTGCGGAGAGGGGCGGCATACAAATGAAATGAAATCAATCAATCAATCAATTACAAGTAAACTTGATGTTTCCCAAAATACTTTTCAATGCAAGGAATGCAGCATTTTCTTAAGCTGCTTATGTATCACATCAAAATTGGGAAATCAAGATAGGTTTAAATTGAATGTAGTAACTTTCAGTAATTTTAGGAAATCCAAATTCTTCTTGGAGTACATGTAATCTGGGATCGACAAACCCAGGCGCCTGGTCGCCAGTGGCGCCTAGAAAATGTTGTCTGGCGCCTAGAAAATGTTGCCTGCTGTACTGTATGTATACAGCAGCGTTTCCCAACCGGTGTGCCGCGGCACACTGGTGTGCCGCGACACACCGTCAGGTGTGCCGCGGCGAGAGGCGGCGGAGGAGAGTGGGCGGATCGGGCGGGCAATGGGGCAGGGGGGAGAAGCCAGGGGCGCGTTTGGCCGGGAGTCCGGGACTGTGTGGCTTCGCGCCATGAAGAGAAAACGGCCGACTTTTCCCTGCTGCCGTTTTCTCTTCATGGCGCAAAGCCACACAGTCCCGGACTCCTCGCCCCAAGGCAGGAGGCGGCGGCAGAGGAGAGTGGGCGGGCAATGGGGCAGGGCGGAGAAGCCAGAGGCGCGTTTGGCCGGAGGCACCGTGGGGAGGCAGGGGCAGGGAGGTGCGGCAGTAGGAGTAAAGGGAGCCGCGGCTGCCCCTGCCTCCCCACGGTGGCAATGGCATCGGGAGTGCTAATAGCGGCGGCGGCGGGAATAGGGGGGGGGCTGCAAGTGGAAGCCTCAGCCCTGGAGCCCCCTCGCACCCATGGCTTCTCATCGATGCCTCTGCCTGCCCGATCCGCGGGAGTGCTAATAGCGGTGGCGGCGGCGGGAATAGCGGGGGGGGGGCTCCTGCCCGCCGCTGCTATTAGCACTCCAGCGGATCGGGCAGGCAGAGACATCGACGAGAAGCCATGGGCGCGAGGGGGCTCCAGGGCTGAGGCTTCCACTTGTGGCTGTCCCCGCCAGCCCGATCCTTCCTTCTCTCAAGCTTTTTTGGGGTGCGGCTTCTTCCACAGCGGTGGCTGCAGCGGCGCTGGCGATCCGGCCGCTAGCCGCTCCAAGCGCTGTGGGAACGCCCACCCCTCTCACAGTCCTGTCCCGGGCTGTCAGTAAAGGGGCTGCTTGCTCGGAACATTCAAACTAAGGGAAACCTTCGCTGGCCTCCACAGAGAAGAAAGGAAGAGAGAGAACGAGAGAGAGCAACAGAGAGAGAGAGAGTGATAAAGAACAAGAGAGAGAAAGCATGAAAGAGAGAGAAAGAAAATAAGAGAGAACAAGAGAGAGAGAGACTAAGAGAGAGAGAAAGAAAAGAGAGAGAGAGAGAGAAAATAAGAGAATGAGAGAGAGCAACAGAGAGAGAGAAAGAACAAGAAAAAGCACGAGAGAAGAAAAGCAAGAGAGAAAAAGAGATAGCAAGAGATACTGAAAGAAAGCAAGAGAGAGAGAGAAAAAAAGATAGCAAGAGAGACAGGAAGAGGAAAGGAGAGAGAGAGAGAAATGAGAACAAAAAGGGGAGGAGAAATGAGAAAATGATTGAGGCAGAGAATGAGAGGAGAGAGAAACAAGAGAGAGAGAGAGGTGATTCTTGAAGCATATGGTAAAAAGCACCCAAATAATAAGAAAAAAACCCCAGCCCTCACCTGTTTTTGAAAAGAATAAAAGAGAATTAAACCCCAGCCCTCACCTGGTTTTGGAAATGGTTGGAGTGTGTATACATACACACACATAAGGGGGGGAGAGAGACAGGGATGGAAAAAGAGGAGAAGTGAAAGGGAGAAGGAATGAGGGAAAAAGGGAGGAAGAGAGAGAAATGAGAAACATGAGAGAGAAAAGGGGGAAAGACAGGAGAAGTACCCAGAAATGAGACAGCGGTATAAATTTCAGGAGGGATGATTGATGATTGACTGTATTTATAAGGGGATGTTACATGGAATTATATATATGAGGGGGTTATTTATGTATGTATGTATGTATGTATGTATGTATGTATGTATGTATGTATGTATTTATTTATTTATTTATTTATTTATTTATTAGATTTGTGTCATTTTGGTTGGTGGTGTGCCCCAGGATTTTGTAAATGTAAAAAGTGTGCCGCGGCTCAAAAAAGGTTGAAAATCACTGGTATACAGTATATTTTTCCCGCCTTGTGTTTACGCCCAGAAATGGTACATCTTGGCTTCCGTAGCTCCGCCCATCAACCTCGGAGCGAGCTGCTTTCCCAGCGTCCCCTGCGCTTGCGTGCGTCTCTCCCTCCCCCCCTTGCCTCCATTCTGCCTCCTACTCGAACCCCTTCACTCCCCCCCACCGCACACAGACGCTCCGATCTTGGCCGCTCACCCGCCTTCGGAGAGAAGCGGAAGCCCCTCCCCTCCCGGCGTGAGGTTTTGTTCATTCCTCCTCCGGCCGCGTGCGCGGTGACTTCCGACCAGTAACCCCTCCTCCCCCCTCCCCCCCTCCCCCGCGTCCCCGGCCCGGTCTCCCTTTCCTTCTTCTCTGTTTCGGTTTCTGACTAACGGTCTCCCCTCGGATCCCGACGGGAGTACAGCAGAGCCGGCTCGGCGGAGCCAGGCCTGCGCCGGGGGGGGAGGGGGTGAAAGCGATGTCAGGTGGAGACTCGGCAGCTGCCGCGGCCTCCCCTCAGCCGTTGCCCTTCTCGCTGCCCAAGCCTCCCCCCCTGATGCAACTGAACCCCGGCGAAGGCGTGCGTCCTGTGGGACCTCCCGGGCCGGAACAGTCGCCGAAAAGCGCTCGCATGGGTGGCCGGCCGGACTGGCCTGCCGGGAAACCCGTCAGTCTTCTGGCGCCTCTCCTTCCGCCGCGCGGGGAACCCGAACCGCTCCTTCCCTTCGGGCCAGTAATCTCAACCACACAGGACTACGGTGTGGTTGAGATTACTGCATTGGCTCATCATTTTCGTAAACAGCTATCTCCACCTGAAAGTGATGACCAATGCATTCACTCACTCCTCAATGAGTGGTATGAGTTTAAGGTCCTTGGAAAAGGAAAGAAACTGTGTGAGCTTCTGGATTTGGCACTCTCCAACACCGAGAGATTTCCAGTTCTGGGAAACCTGTTGTCGATTGTAGCGGTGCTCCCTGTCTCAACCTCATGTTGTGAAAGAGGATTTAGTTTGATGAACATGGTCAAAAATAAATTCAGATCAAGGATGCAAGAAGAAAGTTTAAGTGACTTGTTTATGATCACCATGAATGGGCCATCTGTGAAGGCGTTTGATCCTGCCAAGGCTGTGGACCACTGGTACTTCAGCTCTAAAATCACAAGGCATGTTCATGGCCACAAAACGCAAAGTGAAAAACACTAGAATGTTGCCTAAAATCTAAAATATCAAAATATAATATTTATTATCTTTAAAAGTAAAATGTTGTTTATAACGTTTGTAATGTTTTTTTTGTTAAATTAAAAACCAAGTTTGCTTAAAAAAAATTCTGGCTCCTAAATTTTTTGGCTGGCTCCTAGATTCTGAACAACTTTGTCGACCCCTGCATGTAATGTTTTAAGGAATGTTTCTAAGTTGACTCAAAATATTAATAGCTTTTTCTATCTAAATATTGGTTTTAAAAGATTTTGCAGTGATTTTTCAAGTTAAAATTATTCCAAAATGTTATTTATTTCAAGTGAACAGAGATTAAATTTCATCTGCAAATTTCAAAATCATCAAATCTTGGTCATTACAGGAAATACCCTTAATACTTGCAAATGGCAAAAAATGTTTTTTATTTCAGCCCTCTGTACCCACAAAATATCATTTGATTACATAATAAAACAAGCTGTCGGATCCAAAGGCGAATTAATAATCTTTATAATTTATAATATATAATTTATAATAATAATTATTAATCTTTGACAAATTTCACACAACTTTTTCATGTTGAGGTTCTCAAACAGTAATCAGAGTCAGGATTCCAGCATGTTTTATCCTTGGCCAAAATATATTCTGCTTTTCACCAGAAGCTTTCCTCTTTCCTCCAGAAATGGGATGAGTTACTCCAGCAACTAGGTTAAAACTAACCATGGCAATATATAATAATAATAATAATAATAATAATAATAATAATAATAATAATAATAATAATAATAATAATAATAATTTATTACATTGTATGCCGCCCCTCTTTGAGGACCCAGAGTGGCTAAACACAAAAGACATTGATAAAGAGGCTGAATCTACTTCAATTTGTGGGAAAGGCAGCACTAAATCATTCCATATATAATATCTAGACTGACATCTGTTCTTGTCCTGACTTTGCCCTTTAGAATGCAGTTTCTATACTGTAATTACCAATTATAGTTACTGAGGTGGAAAGAATAATGTCTGCAGGACTGGTTTTAGATGGAGTTGGCCATCTTAAGTTGTTGTTGATGATGATGATGATGATGATGATGATGATGATGATGATAATAATAATAATAATATCAGAAAATTCATAGAAAAGACGATGAAATATTGGAAGACTGAGCTTTTTGTTGGGAATGAAAGCTATGGACTGGTCAACATCAGACGGGGCATCTTCCAGGGGGATTCTTTGTCCCCATTGCTATTAAGCATCGCTATAATCCTGCTGTCACTCATCCTACAGAAAACAAACCTAGGCTACCTAACCGCTAGGAATTCACCAAAAATTTCACACCTGCTGTATATGGATGACCTGAAGTTGTACGGAAAATCAGAAACTGAGATACAGTCACTAACCAACACTGTGCGAATCTTCAGCAATGATATCAGCATGGAGTTTGGCCTGGATAAATGTGCCACAGTGGTACTGAAAAAGGGGAAAATCACTGAAAGTGAGGGCATTGAAATGCCAAATGGTCAAAACATCAAGTGCCACCAGCCAGAAGCCTACAGATACTTGGGCATCTTGTAACTGGATAATATCAAGCATGGCCATGTGAAAACTGTGATCAGCAAAGAGTACATCCAGAGGACCAGAAAAATTTTGAAGAGCAAACTGAATGGTGGCAACACTATCAAGGCTATAAATACTTGGGCCATACCTGTCATTAGATACACAGCTGGCATATTGAACTGGACTCAAGCAGAGCTGGACAACCTGGACAGGAAAACCAGAAAATTAATGACAATCCATCATGCACTACACCCCCGCAGTGACGTTGACAGGCTGTATTTACCAAGGAAAATAGGCGGCAGAGGACTTTTGCAAGTGAAGCAGACAGTGGAAGAAGAGAAGCAGGCACTAGCTGACTATGTGAAGGGGAGCAAAGAGTCAGCATTGTTGGAGGTCAACAATAGGAAGCTTCTCAAGGTGAAGCAAACTAAGGACCAGTACAGAAAAACTGTAACTCAATGCTGTATGGACAGTTGGTGGAACAAAGCATTGCATGGCCAGTTCTTGGAGAAGATTGAAGGCAAAGTGGATAAGGAAAAGACCTGGTCATGGCTTACAAGTGGAACACTCAAAAAGGAGACAGAAGGACTAATACTGGCGGCACAAGAACAGGCCATTAGAACAAATGCTGTCAAAGCCAGAATTGAAAAATCAACAGACGATCCAAAGTGCAGACTCTGTAAAGAAACAGATGAAACAATCGATCACATACTCAGCTGCTGCAAAAAGATCGCACAGACTGACTACAAGCATTGACATGATGCAGTGGCACAGATGATCCACTGGAACTTGTGCCGGAACTACCATTTACCAGTGGCAAAGAACTGGTGGGATCATAAGCCCGAAAAAGTGGTCGAAAATGAGCAAGCAAAACTACTGTGGGACTTCCGACTTCAGACTGACTGAATTCTGAAGCGTAACACATCAGACATTGTGATCGTGGAGAAAAAAAAAGTATGGATCATCGACATCGCAATCCCAGGAGACAGCAGAATTGAGGAGAAGCAGCTAGTGAAATGCGAAGATCTAAAAACCGAGCTGCAACGACTCTGGCATAAGCCCGTGAAAGTGGTCCCAGTGGTACTTGGCACGCTGGGTGCAGCATCAAAGGATCTCACCGGACATTTGAAAACCATTGGAATTGACAAAATCTCCATCTGTCAATTGCAAAAGGCCGCTTTACTGGGATTGGCAAACATAATTCGCCGCTACATCACGCAGTCCTAGGTGCTTGGGAAGCACCCGACTGGTGATGAAATACGAAATCCAGCATAGTGATCTCGTTTGCAGTGTTGTACTGACATAATAATAATAATAATAATAATAATAATAATAATAATAATAATTTATTAGATTTGTATGCCACCCCTCTCCGAGAACTCGTGGCGGCTCACAACATTAATAACAATGTACAAATCCAATATTTAAAAACACAATTTAAAAACCCTTATTAATAAAATAAAATATATAATGTATGGGAGGTAGATAGGTTACAAAATTTTTATATGATTTCTTCTCTCCTCTTCCACCAATTTTTCCTTTGGAGATCATTTCATTTACTAGAGTTATGTTGTCTGGTAACTTCTGATATGGTATACCGTATATACTCGAGTATAAGCCGAGTTTTTCAGGCCCAAAAATGGGCTGAAAAACCCGACCTCGGCTTATACTCGGGTCACCACAAGAGGGCGCCGGATCACCACAAGAGGGTGCACCGCGGGAGCCTGTCAGACATTGCTGGCTTGGGCGGGTGTGGGAAAGGGCAAAGTGCGGCGGCAAAGGGCGCTCCAACCGAAGCGGCTGTGGCAAGAGTGGGGCAGTTGCCTCCTCCCCAGCTCTAGCAAAGACGCCAGCCCTTTGCCTTTGCTCTTAGAGCTGGAGCTTCAGTCTTCTTGCAGGTGCCTTCCCTTCCCTGGCTCCAGCAAAGGCGCCAGCCAACTGCTCCGATGGCGTGCGAGTGGGGGAAAAGGCGATGGTGAGGTCGGGGGGTGGATTCCTGCTTCACGAGTCCCCCCCCCCACCTTGCCGGCTTCCCCTCGCCTTTTTCCCCTCGCATGCCATCGGGGCAGTCGCGGGGAAGAAGAGAGAGAGGGTGCAGCCCCACTCGGAACCGCGGCTGGCGGCGGCGGAGGAAGGCTCTCTTTCGCCCAGCGCTGCTTTGGAAGGCGCGACGGGAAAGCGCTCCGGCGTTGTCCGGGCTTCTCCCGCCACGCGCAGCCCAGCAGCGGCGGAAGAAGGCGAATGCGGTTTGGAAGCTGGGAGGGGGGCGGAAGCTTGCCATCAGGCTCGGCTGGGGGGGCCTTGGCTTCTACGTGGGGGGGGGGCGGCCGGGTCCGGCTCCCGCCGCTGACGCGCCCCTCTGACGCACCAGACCTCTTGTCTGCCCGGCCCGAGACACGAAATCGCTGCTTATGCCAGGCGGCATTGCTTGTGTTCCAGGCGAGCCGCCCGGCATAAACAGCGGTTTCATGCCTCGGGCCGGGCAGACAAGAGGTCTGGCGCTCCCACGGGGAAGCCGCCAAACGCCGTCAGAGGGGCGCGTCAGCGGCGGGAACCGGACCCGGCCGCCGCCCCCCCCCCCACGTAGAAGCCAAGCCCCCCCCAGCCGAGCCTGGTGGCAAGCTCGCCCCCAACTCCCGGAGATCGAGCGCACGAAGAGGCATCTCTCGCCTTCTGCCGCGGCGGAGGAAGGCGAATGCGGCTTGGAAGCTCTTCCGTCCCAGCTTCCAAGCCGCATTCGCCTTCCTCCGCCGCGGCAGAAGGCGAGAGATGCCTCTTCGTGCGCTTGATCTCCGGGGGTTGGGGGCGAGCTTGCCACCAGGCTCGGCTGGGGGGGGCTTGGCTTCTACGTGGGGGGGGGGCGGCGGCCGGGTCCCGCCGCTGACGCGCCCCTCTGACGCGCCAGACCTCTTGTCTGCCCGGCCCGAGGCACGAAATCGCTGCTTATGCCAGGCGGCATTGCTTGTGTTCCAGGCGAGCCGCCTGGCCTAAGCAGCGATTTCGTGCCTCGGGCCGGGCAGACAAGAGGTCTGGCGCTCCCACGGGGAAAAGACGGCGGCTTAAGCCCTTCCCTGTGCTCCGGAAGCCGCTGACGCGCCCCTCTGACGGCATTGAAAAGGCGCGATGCCGGAGAAGCGAGCGATAGTTTTGCGCGAAAACGGCAGCAGGGAAAAATCAGCCGGGCTAACGGCCGCGGCTCAAAAAAGGTTGGGAAACACTGAGATAGAGAGAAAGTGAGAAAGAGAGAGTGAGAGAAAGAGGGGGAGAGAAAGAGAAAGAGGGATAGAAAGAGAGAGAGAGTGAGAGATGCTCAGTGAGCCTTTCTTTGAAGTTGCCTTTCTTTCTTTCTTTCTTTCTTGCTCTTTTTCTTTCTCTCTTTTACCTTCCCTTCCTCTATTTCTTCTTTTCTTTCTCCTTCCCACCTTCTTCCCTCCCTCCCTTCACTCATTCCTCTCTTACTCTCCCCTTTCATAGGTTTCCTTGCTTCCTTCCTCTGTTCCTGTCCCTTCCCCCTTTCTTTCTTTCTTTCTTTCTCTTTTTCCTTCTCTCTTTTACCTTCCCTTCCTCTATTTCTTCTTCTCTTTCTCCTTCCCACCTTCTTCCCTCCCCCCCTCCCTTCACTCATTCCTCTCTTACTCTCCCCTTTCATAGGTTTCCTTGCTTCCTTCCTCTGTTCCTGTCCCTTCCCCCTTTCTTTCTTTCTTTCTTTCTCTTTTTCTTTCTCTCTTTTACCTTCCCTTCCTCTATTTCTTCTTTTCTTTCTCCTTCCCACCTTCTTCCCTCCCTCCCTTCACTCATTCCTCTCTTACTCTCCCCTTTCATAGGTTTCCTTGCTTCCTTCCTCTGTTCCTGTCCCTTCCCACTTTCTTTCTTTCTTGCTTTCTTTCTCTTTTTCCTTCTCTCTTTTACCTTCCCTTCCTCTATTTCTTCTTCTCTTTCTCCTTCCCACCTTCTTCCCTCCCCCCTCCCTTCACTCATTCCTCTCTTACTCTCCCCTTTCATAGGTTTCCTTGCTTCCTTCCTCTGTTCCTGTCCCTTCCCCCTTTCTTTCTTTCTTTCTTTCTCTTTTTCCTTCTCTCTTTTACCTTCCCTTCCTCTATTTCTTCTTCTCTTTCTCCTTCCCACCTTCTTCCCTCCCCCCCTCCCTTCACTCATTCCTCTCTTACTCTCCCCTTTCATAGGTTTCCTTGCTTCCTTCCTCTGTTCCTGTCCCTTCCCCCTTTCTTTCTTTCTTTCTTTCTTTCTTTCTTTCTCTTTTTCTTTCTCTCTTTTACCTTCCCTTCCTCTATTTCTTCTTTTCTTTCTCCTTCCCACCTTCTTCCCTCCCTTCACTTATTCCTCTCTTACTCTCCCCTTTCATAAGTTTCCTTGCTTCCTTCCTCTGTTCCTGTCCCTTCCCCCTTTCTTTCTTTCTTTCTTTCTTTCTTTCTTTCTTTCTTTCTTTCTTTCTTTCTTTCTTTCTTTCTTTCTCTTTTTCTTTCTCTCTTTTACCTTCCCTTCCTCTATTTCTTCTTCTCTTTCTCCTTCCCACCTTCTTCCCTCCCTCCCTCCCTTCACTCATTCCTCTCTTACTCTCCCCTTTCATAAGTTTCCTTGCTTCCTTCCTCTGTTCCTGTCCCTTCCCTCTTTCCTTCCTTCCTTCCCACCCTCCGTCCATTCATTCACCCATTCATCTCTTGATCGCTTAAAGCTAGTTTACTGGTTTTCTTTAAAATAAATATTCTAAAACATGTCTCAATTAATGTAATTTTATTGGTTTCTATTTTTATAAGTTACCAGTAGCCACTGCATTTTCTAACCTCGGCTTATACTCGGGTCAATAAGTTTTCACAGTTTTTGTGGCAAAAATTGGTGCCTCGGCTTATACTCGGGTCGGCTTATACTCGAGTATATACGGTATATCATATTGATAAGTTTTGTTTAGGAATGAAAAGAAAGTTCACTTACATTTATTCATTAAGTTATTATTTATATATAATTATTATTTATTCATTATTCATTTTAGTGTAAAGTTTGAAAGTTCCTATATTAATGTGCAAAGAAATAATTCTATTTCTAATAACTCTATCTGGAATAAAAAAAGGTACTACTCGTACAGTTGCTCTAAATACTAAACAGGGGAATCCATTTTTATCAGTCATTCCAGAAATTAAATCTGTACAATAGAGAACGTCTATATACCATGAATCACCGAGTTGATTCAGGATTTTCTGCCTGTATTTGCTATCTCTATAATATCAATTAATAGATCTCCCCTGAAGCTTGTCACCCTTTTATAAAACCAGATTGTACAAAATGAATTTCAGGAGTTATATCAAGAGTAATCTTGACATTCTTTGACTTGCCTTTTGTATTAGGTTAGTTCACTAGTTCTCAACCTTTCCTTCATCACAGACCCCTTTAAATACTTTTTTGTGGCCATGGACCTCCAAGATTTAATTCAATATTTAAATCATAACATTTCTTCAAGCCTTCATGGATCCTCTGTGACAACATTGCAGTCCCTCAGAGGTCCATAGACCACTAGGTTAGTTAATTTGTGGATTATAATTTTTTTTAAAAATGGAATAGATCTCAGCAGGCTGGATTTGATTTATATCAAATTTAAATTACTAATAAAAAGGCTTGATTTAAATCAACTCAATTTAAATCATAATTTTTTAAAGAGCAACTGTCATCTCTGCCCCACAGCGCCTCCTCTGACCCCACTGTTGACTCACCAACAGTCTCATTCACTTTAATGGAACGACTTGATGTGCAGTGACACAACAAGCTAAGGGGCGTGGTGGGAAGCAGATGAGTGGGTGCCTGCTAACAGGCGCTACCATGATGGGTTTGAAATGACTGGTGCTTTTTAAATGTAAGGACTCCTGCTTGCTGGTAGTTCAAATCTTTAATATTATGTATTTGCAAACAAAATGAAGGTTTCCTATTTAGCTTGCAGAGCTTGGATTCATTGAATGAGTTTACAAAAAATGTAAATATTGCAGAATATATAGCCTCATGCTATATAACTAAGCTACATTTCATGCTGAATAATTTTTTTATGTATCTTAAATAGAAAACTATCTACTAATTTGATAGATAGATCATTGATTTTTATCCACCCGGGGTCTCATGAACCTAAGCAAACCTAAAAGCCTCCCATCTTTAGTACAGAGAAATATAGTACAGTACTTGGTTTAGAGAAAGGCGAAAATCCTCAAATATTTCTTCCACTTGTATTCATTGTTAAAGTTACAGGACAGAATTAGTAGAAAGTTATGTTATCCTGCAATGATATGTGCTCTTTCATTTTATGATGTTATAAATGCGAAACAGCAAATTGGCTACCATTCACTTTTGCTTGCTCTATGAAGCAATGATTTATTTTGAACGGAGGCATTTGGGCATATGAATGTTACATGTGAACCTGAAAATGTTCATATATTGTTGGTGCCATGATTTAATGCTTAGACAACTAGACAAAAAGTAAGATCTAATACTTTCAAGTTAATTTTCTAAAATATTAGCAAGTCCAAATTAGTTTAACTTGAATTTAATGAAATAGATTCATATACATAAAATGTATCTTAAAATATTTAAAGGCATGTCCCATTTGTTGCTGTCCTTGAAAGCCTGTTCCAAGGGTCCAGGCCCTCTGAAGTGTGGGGAGTGGCTGATGGGAGTGGTCTTGTTTTTTTTTTTAAAGGTAGGAAGCGTTATTTTCTCAGAATTATTTTTCTATTTGAGCTTCTGTGTAGCATTCTTTTTTTCTGATACCTTTATTTAAAAGCTTTAAATTGTTAGCTTTTTATTTTAATAATTCCTTGCCTTGTGACTAAATGGAATAAACTGTTTCTGAGCTCTTGATTTTAATATAGCTTGTACTGCAAAACTAGTCTTGTTTATTTTTCCATCCATATCATTATATCCCCAGGCATGCAATTTTCTATTCTAATAGAAACTCTGCCCAATTTATTACTTGACTGGGCTAGTGAGTATGCAATATAAGCTTGTCATTTTCTCTGAAAAACCCAAATTGCATTACAGTAATTGGTTTTGTCCTCAGAGCAGGTTTAAAACAGCTCTTACTGAAACAACCCTACCTAATTTGTTATTTTTATTTTTTATCTTTTAGATTGTATATGAACAAGAAGGAGTTTTCATTCATTCTTCAAGTGAAAATGATGAAGATCATGATGCTTTACAATCTGGATTATTGCGAGTCATTGAAAAGGTTGCTGTCGGCCTCTGCTTTTCTTCTTGACCTACTTGCCTCAGCTGTCATAGTAACATAGGGAAGGGGGAGGCCAGTATTTGGGAGGGGGGAAGTGTACTGATGAGGGCTCTGTTTGAAGTTTCAAATATTGCTAGGGAGGAATGTTCTCATCACTGTCTGCCTGGTACAGCTTAGGCATCATGGACTTGCTTACAGCCTACTCAGGGTCAGTGGCTTTGGCGGCCCAGATATGGAAGATCAAATGGACGGCACACCCACCTGATAACTTGGGACATTGGGATTGGATGTATGGTCCAGGGGGGGTTACTTGGGAGGGTTTTGGGTTCCTTTGTATATGCATCTTGTGTGCCTTTTGTCTCAGAACTTGCTTTTCTTTTGTTGCTATCACTTTTTGTGTGGTAGAAGTACTCATCTCTATCAAATGGAGTTGGGGGGTTTCTTTCCTGGACTTTGAATGGAAACACACCTGATAGTTACACATCAAAATGTAGGGTTTTTCTCTTTTGAATATAATTGTATAGCATGTTTCCTGTGAATTTACCTTCTAGTATTTATGAAGGATTGTTTGTATAGAATAAATTAATATTATTTTGTAAATAGAAACATACAATATCAACTTACTTTTTAAATAATTGTATCATTTGTGTTTTAGGGCACTGAGGTAATAATAGATTGGAGACCTCTAGATGATTCACTAGACTCTTCTAACATTCTGTATGCTAAAAAGGTATGTATTTGTAGCAATTTTGTTAAATTTTAAAATAAAGATTGAAATAATCAGATTGCCTCACAAATATTTTATATTGTTACTCCCTGAAGCCCCAATTAATATTTCTAAGAATTTTGAGATTCCTTTTCTAAAAGATCAGAAAACAAACAAACAAGTAGAACTCTACTGTACTGATGCAGGTTATTCTAGCAGAGGCTTTAGAGTTTAACATATTCTCTCAAGGCTGGGCAATTTCTTTCTCACACTTTCTTGTTTTCCTAGGTTTAGCTCATATTTTCTAATAGTCTCCTTCTCATAGGTCGCCTCTGGTCCTTTACAAGGATGGGTAATATTTTGATCCTTAGGATCAGAATTTGTGAGTGTTGATGCAGATGCCATATATCCTTGTGACTGGTTTTCTGTGATTTTCTTTTTTAATTGCTTTATCTTTATAGTAGGCTAAGTGATAAGAAACAATTATGTGATTTTTGAATTAACAGAATTGTGGAGACTCCAAAAATTGAGTGAGGACAAGTTTCTCACTCATGACATTGAAGATGGCAGGTTGTCTTTCTAAGTCTAAAAGGTTATTTACACCATCCAATAATAGAGTATCTTGGGAGGAGAAGAACTTAGAAAAAAAATTTCCTTATGTCTTGTGGGGCGTATTCACTATAGAAAGCAATAATACATAGCACAATTGTTATGTATGTTTATTGAATTAAAGCTTGAATAGTTTTCCCTTTCATATATTTCTCTATTCTGGCATAGCTAATTGGGGATACAAATTATTGGTCAATATGATTTTAATTATAATCAGGTTATTTCAATTAATACTCTGGCAATTTCTGAACATATTGTAATTCCTTGATTTTCTAATGTTGAAAAGATAACAAGAAATCAAGATAAAGCGCAGTAAATACAACAGCAAATTGTAGAATGTTTTACATTTATACAGACCCGTATATACTTCATATACCATATTTTTCGGAGTATAAGATGCACCAGAGTATAGATTTTAGAGGTGGAAAATAAGGAAAAAGTATTCTGAACCAAATGGTGTAGTAATATATTATTTAATAAAATACCAGTGTAGCAAAATACTTTTTACAAACATGCATAGTTTTTACAACCATGTACACTTTTTGCAAACTTCAAACTCGACAGTTTTAAGACTTGTAGACTTCAATTCCCAGAATTCCTTCTGCAGTCATGCTAGTTCAGGAATGGCAGTTGACATTTGTTGTTTATTCAGCTGTAGATGTATGAACTCTCTTTTTTTTGGTATTGTTTGTAGGGGTTGGAATGCAAATTACCCCACTGATAGTTCTACTATGTCATTTGAGAAAGAAGTTACAAAAGTTGTTTACAAGGAAAATGTCTGCTGATGTTGTTTTGATATTTTATTTAGGATTCCAGTTCAGTTGTAGAATGGGTGCAGACTCCTAAGGAGAAGACTTTCAGAGGGCCAGAACATATGAACAGTTATGAAGCAGAATGGGATATGGTCAACACTGTCTCTTTTAAAAAGAAGCCACATTCAAATGGAGGTACTTAAATAACACTGTTATTAAAATATGAAAGTGATTTTATTGGTTGAGCCCTATGAGATAAGTTCCTACGTATAGAGCTTTTTACTTCTGGTACTTGCTTGATGCTGTGCTTGTAAAGTTTCTTTTAGCTAATAATGCTATTCATCTGTCTTTCATAACAAAAGGGATTCTAAGATTCTGAATTCAGGTATGTATACCGTATTTTTCGCTCTATAAGACGCACCTGCTGATAAGACGCACCTAGATTTTAGAGGAGGAAAATAGAAAAAAAATATTTTGAGCCAAAAAGGGGAGAGGAAGAGAGGAAGGAGTGAAAGAAGGGAGTGAGGGAGGAAAGAAGGGAGGAAGGAAAAGGAAAGCAAGAAATGGAGGGAGGAAAGGAAGGAAGGAAAGAAAGAAAGAAAGAAAGGGGGAAGGGACAGGAACAGAGGAAGGAAGCAAGGAAACTTATGAAAGGGGAGAATAAGAGAGGAAGGACTGAAGGGAGGGAGGGAGGGAAGAAGGTAGGAAGGAGAAAGAAAAGAAGAAATAGAGGAAGGGAAGGTAAAAGAGAGAAAGAAAAAGAGCAAGAAAGAAAGAAAGAAAGAGAGAAAGAAAGAAAGAAAATGAAAGAGAAATAAAAATAGAGAGGGGGAATGAAAGAAATGGAAGGAGGGAAGGAAGGAGAGAAAGCAAGAGAAAGAAAGAAAGCAAGAGAAAGAAAGAAAGCAAGAGAAAGAAAAAAGAATGAAAGAGCAAGAGAGCAAGAGAGCAAAAGAAAGAAAGAAAGAAAGAGAGAAAGAAAGAAAGAAAGAAAGGCAACTTCAAAGAAAGGCTCACTGAGCATCTCTCACTCTCTCTCTTTCTATCCCTCTTTCTTTCTCTTCCTTTCTCTCTCTCCTCTTCCTTTCTCTCCTCTCTCTCCCTCCCTCCCTCTCTCTTTCTCTCCCCCCTCTCTCCCCCTTTCCCTCTCTCTCTCTCTCCCTCTCTTGCTATCTCTCCCCCCTCTCCCTCTCTCTTTCTCTCCCCCCTCTCCCCCCTTTCCCTCTCTCTTTCTCCCTCTCCCTCTCTTTCTCTCCCCCTCTCTCTTTCTCTCTCTCTCCCCCTCTTTCTCTCTCTTCTTCTCACTTTCTCTCTCTTGTTTTCTTTCTGTCTCTTTTGCTTTCTCTCTCTCATTCTTTCTCTCTTTTTTTCTTTCTCACGCTCTTTCTTTCTCTTGTTCTCTCTCTCTTGCTATCTCTTTCTCTCCCCCCTCTTTCTCTCACTCTCTCTTTCTCACTTTCTCTCTGTCTTGCTGTCTGTTGCTCTCACTCACTCTCGTTCTCTCTCCGTTCTTCTCAGCGGTGATGGGGCCGGCGAAGGTGATATTCAATGTCGGGGGCGCTCGGGCGGTTGCGCGCGCTCCCTATCTCCCTGCTAGCCCACTCGGAATATTCAAAATAAGAAAAACCTTCGCCGGCAAAGGCTTTTCTTATTTTGAATATTCCGAGTGGGCTAGCAGGGAGATAGGGAGCACGTGCAACCGCCCGTGCGCCCCCGACATTGAAGACCTCCGCTGAGAAAAGCCTTTGCCGGCATTTCCTTGCGGCGGGCGGAGAGGGAAGGGGGGGCAGCGGCGTCCCTCCTGGCCTTGGCGGGCCGCCCGACCCTCCCCACCTCCTGCAAATGCGGCGGTGCGGCGGGGGGGAGAGCGAGGAGCCGGTTCTGGCGGGCGCGGGGCTTGGCTGGCTGCTGGCTGGGGGGGAGCGCCGCTGGTGGTGGCGGAGGGAGACCCTCCCTCCGGGAGGGAGGGGGCCAGGCAGCAGCTAGCCAGCCAGCCGGCGGGGATGGCGCTTCCGAGTTCGCAGCCTCCCCCCCCATCCCTGCCTGCATCTTCGCTCCATAAGACGGGGCTGATTTTTCTTCCTACTTTGGGAGGAAAAAAACTGCGTCTTATGGAGCGAAAAATACGGTACATACAAAAATGATATTTAATGAATTCACTGAAAATATTCCATCTGTAGCAAAAGACACATAGTGAGATGGGTGGCATATAAATTTAATGAATGAACGAACGAACGTACAAGGTGTATATATCTGTTAAAGGCATTTTTATTTATAGAGAAACCTGTTATTCATCCATTAGGGTTTTTTTTGTGTGTTATTGCTGAAAATCGTTGAAGCTGCCTGCATAAAATTTCTATACATTATTCAAATAATTTGAAACAAAATTAGTATGTAGTAAGATATCATCTCGAGATTTAAAATGTATGTGTTGTGTGTTTATTAATAGCAGAAAATAAGATCCTAATTATATATTTTTTATTTATTACAAGAAGTTGTTATATAGTGAAATCTTATTTAGTGGCTCTAGATGGGTGGGCTTTGGATGTAATGAATTACAATGAGTTCAGAAAGTATTCAGACCCCTTTAAATTTTTCATTCTTAGTTTCATGGCAGCCATTTGGGAAAAGCAAAAAGTTCATTTTATTTCTCATTAATGTACACTCAGTACCCATCCTGACACAATCCCCCCCCCCCAAAATGTAGCTTTTTGCAAATTTATTAAAAAAGAAAAACTGAAATATCACATGGTCATAAGTAACAAACACTAATGTTACTTACTGTATTTTTCAGACTATAAGACACATCAGAACTATAAGGCGTATCTAAATTTACAGGAGGAAAACAAGAAAAAAATAGTTTTTGGCCTCTGTGCATCATGTTTTCACCCACCCGGCCCCCAGAAGCACTCTGCAGTTCTCCGTACAGCCCATGTTTTGCAAAAAACAGGGCTTTGTGAAAACGGGTCATGCGGAGCACTGCAGAGTGCTTCTGGAGGTGGGGGGGAGGAAACCCGATGCACGGAGGGTTCGGGAGGCAAAACCTTGGCCTATAAGACACACCTAAATTTTCACCCACTTTTAGGGAAGAAAGGTGTGTCTTACACTCAAAAATAAGAATTTATTAATATGTATTTATGAAATGTGTGTGCTGCCCATCTTGACAAAGGTGACTTTAAAATATTTTATAGAATTGCCTCTATTATACTAAACACATTTTAAATGTGTTTCATCAGATTTCATGATTTCATCATATTGCTTTTCTTTGCTGTAAAGTAATCAAAACAGATTTTAAAAAGAGGATTCAGTAACAGCATGATATTCAATCTGTTCTAATTAGAAGTACAGTGGTTCTGAGGTAAAATTGAAGTTGAAGAAATGATAATTCAGTTTTGTGTTGGTGGGGTGCTCTGTATGGTACTTGTGAGCATTTTTGGAGCATTTTTCATTACCGAATTTGGTGTGTTATTTGAAACATCTCTTGATAGAATTAGCCTTTTCTCTCGATAATGTCACAAACATGACAAGGTCTAGATTGCACCTTGATTCATCTTTCAGTAAAAGAGAATTTGGTACCAAAGTGATATGCTTTCTTCTATGACTTCCATACTTCCTTTTCAATACATGGATGCTAAATCCTTATTCTTTTGTGAGTAAATGAAGAAATAGTGATTCCTTGTTCATATTAAAGTGATATGATAAAATCATAAGAAATGATAATTAAAAACTAAAATATGTAAAAATGGAACAACCATTTGCTTTTTTTATATTATTCACATTTAGCCAGAAAGTATTGAAACACCAAATGTTTATTATACAAGAAATTTTTCCATTTGCAAGGAAATCATAACTATGGTCAAATACAGTGGTCCCTCGACCATCGCGAGGGTTCCGTTCCAGGACCCCAATGATCGATTTTTCGCGAAGTAGCGGTGCGGAAGTAAAAACACCATCTGCGCATGAGCAGATGGTGTTTTTACTTCCACCGCCGCCCACCCTTCGCCCGCCCACCCCGTTGCTCGCGCCTGGGGTTTCCCTGTGCGCGTGCCGCCCGCCCGCCCACGCCGTTGCTGGTGCCGCTTCCCAGCTGGGAAGCGGAGCTGGGATGTCCCCAAGCGCGCGCGCGTTGCTGGGGCCGCTTCCCATCTGGGAAGCGGAGCTGGGGTTTCCCCAAGCGCGCGCACACCGCCCGCCCGCCCATGCTGTTGCTGGGGCCGCTTCCCAGCTGGGAAGCGGAGCTGGGATGTCCCCAAGCGCGCGCGCGTTGCTGGGGCTGCTTCCCAGCTGGGAAGCGGAGCTGGGGTGTCCCCGCGCGTGCCGCCCGCCCGCCCACGCCGTTGCTCGCGCCGCCGTACCGGGGCAAGAGGGGGAAGACCCAGGGAAGCCGCCCAGGGAAACTCCACCATCTACGCATGCGTGGCCATAGAAAAAAGGCACGCATGTGCAGATGGTGGAGTTTACTTCCGGGTTGAAAACTAGCGATATAGCCCTTTCGCGATGCTCGAGGATGCGAAACTCGAGGGTTCACTGTATTGCAGTTGTGAACATGCTGTTTATCTTTTTTATCCTTTCAGATGTTGCAGTTCGTACAACTGGTGAGAACAAGTGGTCCTTCCTTTTCAGTTTAACAGACTTAAAGTCAATTAAACAAAACAAAGAAGGAATGGGATGGTTCTATTTGGTGTTCTGTTTAAAGGGTGATGATGTCCTTCCAGCTCTTCATTTTCATCATGGTGATAGCAATTTATTCATCCAAACACTTAGAAAATATGTGGTGCTTTGTGAGTAAGTATTCTTAGGATTAAAACACAATAAAAAATGTACTTAAAATGGTATTTAAAAGTTTGTGAATTCTTTTGAATTCTCAATATTTCTGCATAAATATGTTCTAAAATGTTATCTGTTGTTCACATAAGTGCTAAAATTAGATAAAGACTACCCAATTAAACAAGTGAGTTGCATGGGAACCAGACAATTATTCTATATACAGTGATCCCCCGATCATTGCGAGGGTTCCGTTCCAGGACCCCTAGCAATGATCGGGTTTTCGCGAAGTAGCACTGCGGAAGTAAAAACACCATCTGCGCATGCGCAGATGGTGTTTTTACTTCCGCAGCGCTAGCGAGGAGCCGAAGATTGGGGTTCCTGGGAAGGGGACTCAGCTGGGAAGCGGCGCTGGGGTTTCCCCACCGCCCACGCAAACTCCTCGCTGACGCTCGCCCGCCCTTCGCCCGCCCACGCTGCTCGCTCGCGCCGCTTCCCAGCTGAGTCCTGAGGCCAATTCGCTTCAGGACTCAGCTGGGAAGCGGCGCGAGCGAACGGCGTGGGCGGGCGAAGGGCGGGCGAGCCGCGGGCGCGCGGGCAGGCAGGCGGCGGAGAAGCCGTTCGCTCGCGCCGCTCGCTCGCGCCTGAGTCCCGAAGACAAATGCGGAAGTTCGCCTTTGACGTTTGTCTTTGGGACTCAGTTGGGAAGCCGCGCGGCTGTTTTAAAACGTCGCCGCCGGCATGGGGGGCTTGCCAGCACCCCCCGGACCCCCAACCCGGGTTTGGGGGGCTGCTAGGAAGCCCCCCATGCGGGCGGCGACGTTTTAAAACAGCCGCGCGGCTTCCCAACTGAGTCCCGAAGACAAACGTCAAAGGCGAACTTCCGCGTTTGTCTTCGGGACTCATTGGGAAGCCGCGTGGCTGTTTTAAAACGTCACCGTCGGCATGGGGGGCTTGCCAGCACCCCCCGGACCCCCAACCCGGGTTTGGGGGGCTGCTAGGAAGCCCCCCATGCCGGCGGCGACGTTTTAAAACAGCCGCGCGGCTTCCCAACTGAGTCCCGAAGACAAACGTCAAAGGCGAACTTCCGCGTTTGTCTTCGGGACTCATTGGGAAGTCGCGCGGCTGTTTTAAAACGTCGCCGCCGGCATGGGGGGCTTGCCAGCACCCCCCCGAACCCGGGTGGCTGGGCGAGCAGCAAGCGAACGGTGGGTGGCCGGGCGAAGGGCAGGCGAGCGGCGAAGGGTGGGCGAGCGGGTGCTGGGGGGGGCTTCTCGCCCTCCCGCCAGCAAGAGGGGGAGCGAACGGCGTGGGCGGGCGAAGGGCGGGCGAGCGGCGGGCGCACGGGCAGGCAGGCGGCGGACAAGCCGTTCGCTCGCGCCGCTTCCCAGCTGAGTCCTGAAGCCAATTCGCTTCAGGACTCAGCTGGGAAGCGGCGCGAGCGAACGGCGTGGGTGGGCGAAGGGCGAGCGGCAGCGAGGAGTTTGCGTGGGCGGTGGGGAAACTCCTCGCTGATGCCCGCCGCTCGCCCTCCCGCCAGCAAGAGGGGGAAGACCCAGGGAAGCCGCCCAGCAGCTGATCTGCCCGGCGCCATCTAAGCATGCATGGCCATAAAAAAAGGGCGCGCATGCGCAGATGGTGTTTTGACTTCCGGGTTGAAAAATCGCGATTTAGCCCGTTCGCAATGATCGGGATCGCAATACCCGGGGGATCACTGTACTAACTTTTACTAACCGGAAAATTCCGTTCTTTAAAGCTAGATATAATATTCTTTAAAGCGTTCTTTAAAGCTAGATATAATATAATGTATGTTCATAATGGGTTTTTAGATTTTAAATATTAGATTTGTTTTCTGTATATTGTTTTATTGTTGTTGTGAGCTGCCCCAAGTCGGCGGAGAGGGGCGGCATACAAATCAAATCAATCAATCAATCAATCAATTCATCCCTCTGCACTTTTTCAAGGCAAATACAGTAAAATCCTTGTAGCTGAGCGTGTTTGGCCATATGGTGATGAGGAAATTGAAACCATTTCATGTGTATTATGCTGTTAATTTTACAGAGACAGTAGGTCAATCTACATTGTATCCTCAATGGATAATTAAATTAATTCAATTAATTAACTAAAAACCCAAAGAACCATAAAAACAATCATTTCATTCAATCAGCTTTCTCTCCACAAATTCATTGGCCAGGGGGCAAGAATCTAATGGCTCCAAGCCTGGTGACATAAGTGAGTCTTAAGACTCTTGTGGAAAGCAAGGAGCGTGGGGGCAGTATGAATCTCAGCTGATTCCAGAGGGCCAGTCCCCCACAGAAAAGGTTCTTCTCCTAGGCCCCGCCAAACGACATTGTTGGGACCTGGAGAACGCCAACTCTGTAGGACCTGTAGCGGTCGCTGGGATTCATGCGGCAAAAGGTGGTCCCATAGGTATTCTGGCCCGAGGCCATGTAGGGCTTTATAAGTCATAAACAACACTTTGAATTGAGTCCAGAAACTAATTGGCAGCCAATGCAAACCACGGAGTGTTGGAGAGATATGTACATGTTTGGGCAAGCCCATGACTGCTCACGTGGCTGCATTCTGCACAATTTGCAGTAGTCGAACCTTGGGGTGATAAGGGCATGAGTGACTGTGAGTAGAGATTCCCTGTCCAAATAGGGCCGTAACTGGTGCACCAGGCAAACCTGGGCAAATGGCCCCCCTCGTCACAGACGAAAGATGATGTTCTAAAGTCAGCTGTCGAGGACGCCCAAGTTGCGGACCCTCTCTGAGGGTGTCAAAATCTCCCCCCGGGTAATGGACGGACAGATGGAAGTATCCTTGGGAGGCAGAACCCACAGCCACTCTGTCTTGTCGGAGTTCAGTTTGAGCCTGCTAGCACCCATCCAGACCCTAACAGCCTCCAGACACCTGCGCATCACTTCCACTGCTTCACCGAGTGGGCAGGGGGTGGAGATGTATAACTGGGTGTCATCAGCCTACTGATGACAACTGACCCCATGCCCTCAGATGATCTCACCCAACGGTTTCATATTAAACAGATAATAAACAGCAGGAGGGAGAGGACTGACCCCTGAGGAACCCCACAAGGGAGGGACCTAGGAGTCGACCTCTGACTACCCACTAACACAGACTGCGTCTGACCGGAGAGATAGGAGGAGAACCACCATAAAACGGTGCCTCCCACTCTCAGCCCCTCCATCTGGCGCAGAAGGATACCATGGTTGATGGTATCGAAAGCCACTGAGAGGTCAACGAGCACCAGGATAGAGGATAAACCCCTATCCCAGGCCTGCCAGAGATCATCCATCAGTGCGACCAAAGCAGTTTCCATGCTGTAGCTGGGCCAGAATCCCAACTGCTGAGGGCCTAGATAATCGGCTTCATCCAAGGACCATTGGAGCTGGAGCGACAACACCTTTTCAACAACCTTCCCCATAAAGGGAATGTTGGAGACAGGACGACAGTTGGTAAATACAGCTGGGTCTAGGGAAGGCTTCTTGAGGAGGGAGTACATAGGTGCCTCCATGTAGGGAGCTGGAAAGGACCCCTCCCTTGATGAAACATCGGTAATCTCCTGGAACTAGCTCCGTGTCACCTTCCTGCTAGCTGAAACCAGCCATGAGGGGCATGGGTCCAGTAAACAGGTGGTGGAACATACAGCTCCAATGGCCTTGCCCACTTCATCAGGTGTTACCAGGTCAAACTCCCTCCATATAGCTGGACTAGGATGGGACCCTGTCATCTCGACTGACTCGTTGTCAGCCGACACTGCATTCCAATTGAAGTCAAGGTCTGTCTGGATCTGAGCAATTTTATCTGTGAAAAACTTATTAAAATCCTCAGCACTACCCTGTAAGGGCTTGTCAACTTCCCCCTGGTTAAGGAGGGAGCGAGTCATCCTAAAAAGGGCAGCTGGGCAGGATTCCACAGATGCAATCAGGGTGACATTGTATGCACATCTTGTCGTCCTGATCGCCACTTTGTAAATTTCCAGATTCTCCAAGGCTTTAGACATCTCTTCTAGCGTTTCATCCCCTGGAGTTCCTCAGTGAAACTTCTGCCACAGAAATGTCTCAAAGACGCAATTCGATCCAGAGCCTCTGCCGCGGCCGTATTCTAGGCTGCAGCAAGAGATTCTGCCGATCTATGTACAAGCGATTCTGGCAAAACCCCAAGCGCCCTCTGAAAGCCCTCCGGGTCCATCAGGCGTCTGGGGTGGAACCTCATAATTGGTTCTGCCTCCCTTATCTAGATTTATCTCCCAGGTAGCAGTTGTATTAACAGTCGTTAATAGAGAAATGAATTTTGTGATTTATTCTCCTAGTTGTAAGTATATTATTGTATTTATTTATTTCACTTTGGTTTTATTATTTTAATTTTTTGCTAATCTAGATAAATATTATTGAGTGAATCAAAATCTTTATACTTGTTCATTGATTTATGGAGTGAAATGATCCAAAGTTACATCTTTTTTTCATACAGACAAATGTTTGCTATTCATTTGCTCAATTAATAAATCTATTGAGTTTTAACACTTGTATGAATAACAGATACAATTTAGATCATATTGATGCAGAAATATTGAAAATTTAAAATGATTCATAAACTTTTAACCACCTGTGTATGTTATAGAAGCAGAGTAAATGCAAGGAGTGACTTTTAATGCATAATGATAATGAAACTATTAGTAATTCTTTTAAAGATCAGTAATACAAAGCACTGGTTCTTAAATTGTTTACCCAATTATGCCTTTTCACAATTTTGAATAAGTCATTACCTCCACAAAAAATAGATATACTTTTGTTTCAGTAATATTAGTCCCAAACCTCTTACCTCACAAACAAGCAATTACAAGTTGTTTCATTAGCCCCAGGATATGCCCAAATCACCAAATTATCTAAAATGCAATTTACAAAAATAATAAGTTAAAATAGACTTTTAAGCAGTCTTCTGCGTGTCTCCCAAGAGACTCTCCACGTTAGTTATTTCCTTGCTCCAGGACAATTTTTAAATTTGTTTTTAATTTGTATGTATGTAGTAATATGAACATCTTCATATGTTAAATGATTTAATTGTAGAAAACCTCTAGACTCTAGTAGTTGATTTCGTATTATTCAGGTAAATAACAAGGCATTCCAGAGTTCCTTGGAATAGTCTCTTTGCAAAGATGGAATAGTGGGGTGTTGATTGTTGGATGGCGTGACCTTTTAATCCTTATCTGACTGCAGAAGCTTGAAATCAGTCACTGACCAGCCATAATTTAGTATTTTGTTCTCTCCTGCACCCTCAATGAGAGTGATTCATTTTTTAAAAATCCAGAAAAGCTAAATAATATTGTTCTTTATCCCTATAGAGCTTTGAATATGATGCATTACTCTGACCAACTCAACAATTTTATTAATCATTGGTTCCAAATTAAAATTTTAAATCAATGAGAAAAAATAAATAAATATTGGGGATGGGGTGGAGAGTTAAGTTAATGATGCTGGAGGAGTCCATATGTCCATAGTAGCATTAATGTAAGTAACTACTCTGAGCACGTTAAGTAATTCCCATTTATGATAAACCTTAGTTAAGGCACTTTTAATTAAAATGCAGTTATCTTAAGAGATTTTCATTTTGATAGTTTAGCTAAACATGACTCAGTGCAACTTTTGTTTCCTATGCCATATTAGCCAACCACATTTTTTGTATATTAACATCCCATTTTCAGAAGGCCAAGATACAATCTTCTGTTGAATTTCATATCCTCTCTTACAGATACATCCACTCACGTTAGTATTGAAAAGTGATAAGATTTATTAAAAGTCCTAGGCTTTAATAACAGAATAGTTGATAGTCCCCCCACCCACCCCAGCCCCGGGATATTGAAAATACTAGTATTTTTTTCCAAAAACTGGCAGTAGTGAATTTAAGTCTAAAAATAACAAGTATTTTCAACTTCATCAGTGGCAATGTATGCATAGAAAACACATGTATATCTACTTAAAGTATTATTTCACCTGTCTGTAATCTGTAGTTGCTGTTTTTTCAAATGCAAATTTTATAGTTATCTTTAGCTTATTCTAAAGTAGGAAACAGACATAGAAGGAAATGTAGAAAAGTATGCTTTTTTCCCCTTCCCAGATCAGAACAGGATAAAAGGGTTCTTGTGAACTATCAGAGTATTTCACAGTCCTTTGAAAATCTCCTTGATGAACCAACATGTGGCTTAATACAGGTTCGTATAAAGTATTATTTATGGTAAAAATTAAATGTAAGATTTAAGATATTAAAATGGCTGTTTTTTGAAAAAAAATTGGTATGGGGTGGGGGAGGCCAAAAGCTTGCAGTAAAAGAAAGCTTGCAACTTTATTAAGTTTTATAAAAAGCCTAATATGCATACAGTCATAGAAAAAATAACCCCTGATATCTGGAAAGAATGAGTTGACTAATATATATTCATAAGCTTTGGGTATAAAGCAAAGAAGCCAAGCAGCCAGAGTGAGGAGAAAAGAGCTTAGGCCCTGCAAAATATTTGTATACAGTTGGAATTCTCTTGGAGATGGAAAGTATCTGTAGAGTGTATACCTGTTGCTGACAAGTAGAGTAGTACAAGGCAAAGACATCTGCTGAAGACCAAATGGTTTCAGATCCTTCAGTGAAAGTCTTTGAGACTGAAGGTGAAAGCTAAATCAACTGAGCAGAGCCTTGGGTAAATGTTATAAAAAGTGTGCTGTGTCAGCAACAAGAGAGATGGGAAGAGGGAGTGAATAAAATGTTGAAACTGGGAGTGATTAAATCATCTCAAATTGAATAGCATTCCCCTGTTGTGTTGGCATCACAACTTATGTAACAAGTGCATAATATACCCTAATCAAATAGCTATCTGATAACCGATATAGAAGATCATCTAGGTAGACTAAATAATGTCCAGTATCTCTCTAACATCATCTTGAGATCTGGATATTGAAAAGCACCATTAAAGAAGACGAGGGCAAATCTCCCCCAAACCTCTCTGTAATATGGCAGGTTGTTTGCTTCCAATTCCATTTAGTGACAGAGTGATATACTCACTCAGCACTCATCTAGGGAAGGAAATCTAACAGCTGTCCTTTCCTCATCTTAGAATTGGGATAGGAAAGAGTAGAGGGAGCACTCCAAAGAGAGGCTACCACCACAGAGATAGCCAGCTTTCTCCCTTATGGTTCTTAAGGGTGGAACCTTACATAATAAGGAATGCTTTCTGTATTTTATGGATTGTGTAGATCTGTAATCTCTTAGGTAACTTAAATCCAGATTGTTCTAAGTTTTATGTATCACCAGTAAGTTATTGAAACTGACTAATAGGTAGCCAGCACTATTGTGAATGTAACATGATACAGAGCATCCTGTCCGCAAAATTCTGCTGCACCAGTTGCAAATTCTAGATGAAGTATTCAAATTATGCTTCTTAATTCTGTTTTATTAAACTCACACACACCTTATTTTAATGTAATATTGTGATGAGTCTTGTCTTCATCATAGTACTTCTCCAGTTCTTCATATGTTCTTGCATAAATCCAAATAAACTTTACCTTTGTTTTTCTTAGAAATTGAAAAAGGATCCTTATACAACAACTATGGGAGGATTTTCCAAAGTGACAAACTATATTTTTGATAGCTTACGTGGAAATGACTCAGTAAATCAGCAGCGGCCTCCATCAGAAATGGCAGATTTCATTAGTGATGCTATTCCAGGACTAAAAATAAATCAACAGGAAGAACCAGGGTTTGAAGTCATTACACGTGTGAGTTTTAAGTTCTTGGAAATTTAGATGGTAACAGGACATTCATCTGATGGTTTTAAAATTAATATCTTGGCAATAATGTAACAGATTCTTAATGCGTGTCTTAGATTGATTTAGGAAAACGACCTGAAGCTCATAGAAAGCAACCAGTATCAATTGAAGAGTGGACTAAGAATATGGATTCTGAAGGAAGAATATTGAATGTAGATGCTATGAAACAAATGATATTCAGAGGGGTAATATCTTAAGTTATCTATTTTTTATTAACATTTTAATGTTTTTAAAATGATTAAAAACAAAAAACTGCAAAGATGAAACATTGTCAAAGAAAAGTAAAACACATAAAGTGCTTTTAAAGAAAATGGAAAAAAATACAACAAAGGAAATTAAAACTAGTAACATATCATTTAACAGTAAATTTCAATTCTACATATAGTTGCCTAGTGCAGTACTATTACTTCCATGTCAGAAATACCAAAGTGCTTCTATGGTGAAAAGATTTGTTCCTTTCGTGTGCCCACGAAACCTTTTTATCTATTCACGGCTTCTCACTTTCAAACTGCTAGGTTGCAGGAGTTGGATTGTGTGATAGGAGTTCATGCCACCCTGTCGCAGTAAAATGTCTTGAATGTGAGCCTGCCTATCATCAGCCCAACATTCTTATCTCATGAACTAGCATGCTCCTCGTCTAATGCAATTATTCAAGTTTATACATATGTCTAATATATTTATACAATTATGGGTTTTTTCATCTAATGTACTTTGTATAAATGAGTCATATATTTCATTATATTTGTCCATGCAATGTCTACATCATAAGTTGCAAGTGCAATCAGGTCCTCAATCTGTTGTGTAAAAGGGGCCATATTTTATCTTTCCAAGTCTGCAGTCTCATTTTTTTCATAATAATGAGTCCATTAATGTTCAACTATTTTAAAACCTACATTTTCAAATAAAGGGTACATTATATTCATTTGTATTATTCATACAAAAAATATATTGGGAAGGGAATGTGTTCTGATATATAGAGACGAAATATTAGTAAAATATGTGAAGTAAACAATTGACCTTAATGGTCTATCTCCATGCCACTTGAACAGCTACCTAAATCTTTCAAAGCAAAGACAAAACTTCCTTTGTTACATCATAATGATTTAAAAATAAATTTTAAATGACTGAAATGCAATGTTTGTAACTATCAACTGCAGTTGTTAGAGGCCAGCACTGCAGGCTACTTCAGCTAACTGCTAGCTTTAGTTCAGCAAATTCAAATCTCACCAGTGGCTCAGGTTGACTCAGCCTTCCACCCTTCCGAGATGGGTAAAATGAGGATCCAGATTGTTGGGGACAATATGCTGATTCTATAAACTGCTTAGAGAGGGCTGTAAAAACACTATGAAGCGGTATGTAAGTCTAAATGCTATTGCTATATTACTTCTAGAGGATTCTCAGTCTAAAAACTAAAGATACAAGCTAAGGAAAAAAAGAAGTGACTGAAAGAGATAATGTGGAAACCAAGTATTGGAAGGACAGACTATTAATTTTTATTAGTAAACAGTGTTGTAAAATTAAGTCTGGGAAACCAAAATGAGTAATATTATTAAAAAGATAGAAAATAAGCCTATTTGTGAGACTATAAGTTTCAACTTGACTACCTTACAAGAAATGAAACAAAGGACTTTGAGCAAAGAACCCAGAGAAATTGTAAGTAGCAATTAAGGATGGTAGTGCTACCCTTATAGAATGACTTGATTTCTTTGTTCCTGTCTTCACATTTTACTTATAAAGGGTCCAGCTTTATCCCCCCTCTCTCTTTTTTTGTCCAAGGGGCTTTGTCATGCTTTGAGGAAAGAAGTGTGGAAATTCCTGTTGGGTTACTATTCATGGAATAGTTCAAGGGATGAGAGGACAAGTATGCAGAAAAGGAAAACGTAAGCATGATATATTAAAAAAGTGACATGGTATTGCCACATTTCAACAGAAAGCAGCAAAAGTATGGTGGCTGGATGTCATGTCTTTCTGTGGGATTGGGGAAGGTGGCTTGCGTTAGTTGGCTAGTAACATTCTGAGTGGTTGCACTGAGGTTTGGGGATATGTTGAGTTGTTTCTATTCGAGTATATTAAATCTTAAGATTTGCACTCTGATTTTATTTTGCCAATTATCTTGGCAATAATGCATGCGTTTATAGTTTGCTTGTTTGCTGCCAAAGTTCTGTTGTATTTTTTATGATATCTCATAGCCCCCCAAAAGAGAAGTAGACCCATTGTCCGTTTCTTAACTAAAAATTTGCAACCAGGCTTTAGAATCAGGATATATGTCATGTGTTTGGAGGACGGTACTAAATATTATCACCCTAGATCAGGGGTAGGCAAAATTGGCTCTTCTATGACTTGTGGACTTCAACTCCCAGAATTCCTGAGCCAGTCATGCTAGCTCAGAAATTCTGGGAGTTGAAGTTCACATGTCATAGAAGAGCCAACTTTGCCTACCACTGCCCTAGATTATGAAGTTATATTGTGTGTTCTTAAATAATTATATAATTTAAAGACTAAGCAAAAGTCATAAACGTATAAATGTTATTCCCATGCAAAGTAGTAACTACCAACTACTTGCTTGCAAATGAAAAATGTGAACTATCATTTTTATGCTTTATATTTAAAATTACACAATACCTTTATCATAAATAATTTTATCATAATTTCTGATTTTTGTAATTCTTCAGAGATGAGTATTTTAGGATGAAGCTTCAGTGGAAATCTGTCAGCGAAGAACAAGAAAAAAGAAATTGTAGATTGAGAGATTACAGAAGTCTTATTGGTAAGTTTTAGAAGAATAAAATTCTATACAATACAAATGTTAAAGATAAATGTTTTTTCCTATTTGATGAAAATATATTGTATATTTTAAAGGATTATTTCAGATCATCTGTGTTGTTTGATTCTTTTTCCTTCCTTTTCATCTTCACGTGTAAACAGGTTACTTCCTAAGGAGATGCAGAATATAAAATAACAATATAATGGCCTCAGTCCATTCATGCATTTTTATCATAGTTATTTCAGTATGCTAATTGAATTTTAGTCTAGAATATAAAGCAATATAGTTTTAAAGGCTTTATAAGAGGCTCTTCTGCTTGCTTGTTTAATTAATCTTTACAGTTGCCCATTTGCCATGTCATCATGGTGGCTAACAAACAAAGAAAAATAACAATAATAAACCAAAAATTATAAATATATTGCACTGAGGACAAATTTATATATTCAAGCAATTGAAATTCACAAAACCTGCTGATCCAGTGTCTAGGGAAAGAGCCAGGTCTTTAAAGCCTTTCAGAAAAGGCAAAGCGGGGTCAAAGTCATCTGGATCTCAGGGGAAATTTTCTTCCAAAAGACAGGCACTGAGACAGAGAGGGCACATCTCCTGGGTCCTGCAAGGTGACACTGCTTGACTGATGGGACCTGGATTATGCCAACTCTCTGAAATCTTATTTCAAGTGAAACACGTTACACAAGCATTGGAATAAGACAACACATTGTTTTGCAGTAGGTTTCAATGAAAATCAGATTGTGATGGCGTGAATTATATGACATATTCAGTAACAGAAAAGCATCTAAACACTTAGCATAGCCATAATTAAACCACATCATACAATAAAGGTTCACACTGATGTCATCTAATGTCAGAACAAGAGGTATATTGGTGTAGTGGTTAAGTCATAGGCTAAAAACCATGAGATCATGAGTTATAATCCTGCTTTAAGCACAAAGCCAGCTGGATGACCTTGGCCTATACCTCCCCAAAAGCACGAAGCCAATCCACATCCTGATAAAAACCCTTTTATTTAGTTTACAGTGAATTTCTCTCCAGCAAAGTCCTGACTAACAGTTTTTCAAGATATTTCCCAATTACATACCTTTATCAGGCTTGGAGAGCTGCCAAGCTGATCTGTTTCAGACTCCACACTATAACAGATAATACTGCAAGAATGCAGAAACAGATCTTTGCTCAAATGAACTAATTGCCTCCTGCAAACTCTCCTCCCCTTTTGTCCCTCTATTCCTCATGGGAGGGTTCATTTATCACCCCCCTGTGGCCTTACTGCCAAGTTGACCCTTGTTCCTCAGCTGTTCCCTTCAATGTGGCAACTCTGCACACGCACACACTGGGGACAGGCTCCAGCTGTTCACCTGCCTCATTAATGCTGACTTCAAAGGCAACTGGTAACTGTCAGACTGCCCTTACCCCATCTCTGCTTTCGATGCAAAACACTTGTCAGAGCCTTCCTAGACTCCAGAACTGGCCCATGTTCCTCCCCAACCTCCTCACTGCCAGCTGCACTGGCTCCTGGTGGGCCACAGCACTCATCCTTAGGAAGGAAGCAATGACAAACTACTGAAAAACTTTTCCAAGGAAACGGCAGGGACTTGTTCAAACAGTCTGAGAATTGAACATGATTGAAAGGAAGAAAATGGAACCCCAAAAAAATTTAAACTTGATTGCATATCATTTTATTACAATTAAATATAAAACAACATCATATACCTAGAGTTTGAGTCCCATTTAACGTATTTAAAGTATATCCAAATAAGGCTTGTTTCACTGATTTTTTTAAATTTTGTTTTAATCACAACATTCTAGAAAATGTAACATTTAGAATGTTTGAAAATTTGTTTACTGGTAATATTTAAAATTATTATCATCAAGGTGATAACCGTCATTATCTGGTTTTGAAGTTTCAGCATCGCCCACCCCCATGATTTCAATTTGGGCAGTTAGTAGCTGCCCTGCATTAATGGCCACTTGCAGCACCCTATAAGCATGTGTCTGTGATTTACAGCAGATTTGATGAAAATGGGGCGTTTACTTCCAGTTTCCAGTAAAAACTGCCCCATGTTGAATTGTGGGTTCACTTAACTCAAGAACTATATTATAAATAATTTTGAGACAAGAAATATTTATTCTTTCAAATACTTTAATATTTTAACAGCTATTTTAATGCCTTTATTTTGCTAGCTGTTTCAAGTTTAACACTGTTAAAACGGAAATTCAAAGATATGGTTAGATTTATTGGATTTATATGATTAGATTTATTGGATTTATATGCCGCCCCTCTCCGCAAACTCGGGTCTTCAAGTTGTTTTGAAAATTCATTAAATCTATGCTTTTTTTTTTCTAGAAAAGGATGTAAACAGAACTGATAGAACAAATAAATTTTATGAAGGTCAGGATAATCCTGGATTAATATTGCTTCATGATATTTTGATGACCTATAGTATGTATGACTTTGATCTGGGTAAGTAAAGCATTATCTTTTATTGACCCTTTGAAGTATTACTTCTTGAAATTATTCAAAGGCAGTCTGATGTATTCAATTTAAACATTTTAATTAGAGAAATAAGAAAAATAGTAAATTATATTAGATAACATCTTAAAATGTAGAATATATCTATAGTATATTTATACTGTAACCTGCCATGAAGGAAGACAGTACTATTATCATACTTACTTTTAATACTTTATAAAGTACTTATTAAAAATTATTGTAAGTTTTTAAACTTTATTTATTTATTTATTTATTTTGCTTGTTTGTTTATCTATCTTGATTTGTGTCTGTTTATCTTTGTGTCTAATGTATTTATGTATGTATGTATGTATGTATGTATGTATGTATGTATGTATGTATGTCTTCTATGTATTTGTTCTTAATTCCAGAATTTGTTACCTGAGAAAAGAGAAATGTTCAACAATTCATTTTTCCTTTTCTTTTAAGGATATGTTCAAGGAATGAGTGACTTACTTTCACCTATTTTATATGTGATGGAGAATGAAGTGGATGCTTTCTGGTGCTTTGCATTGTACATGGATCAAATGGTAAATATTTTTCTCTTCTATGTTATTATTCTCTTAAGTTAAGACTGAAAAATATTGTTTTTATGTCACCTGTTCTGATTCTTCATATTATATTTCTTTCTTAGTATATTCGGACATAAAGTATTAAAATTGCTACATGAAGTCAGAAGCAGATAAAATATTCTGAATTGTACCTACATAGTCAAAGTGCAAAAATGGCTTTTTTGAAGGAGTTGGCACATATAATTTGTGACTCTTCAGTTAGTAACTTGAATCTGGTTGTACCTTCCATTGTACTTGATCATTGTTACATTTGTATTTAAGTCTAAGAAGTATTCCCTAATCTTTTTGTTCTCTTCCCTACTGAGCTATTGTCCCAGGTGTAATATAAATTATAAATAAGTGGATGCCAATTCTTGGATTTTGCCAAACATTTGGAAGCTGTTCTTGGTCTCTGTGGCTGAATAATAGAGTAAAATGCTTAGAGTGTCTGAAATCAGACATAGTAATGCATTGAATATTTGTTCACAAGGATTTTGATCTAAGATGCAGTATGACTAGTAAAACTGTAGCTTGATTAATGCTAAATGATAACAAGAAGGAAGAGTATAATTTATTTTGAAAATTCCTTTATAACTTTTCTTTCTGCTGAACAGAGTGAAACCCATACAAGGTTCGTTCATTCTTAAATGTGAATGAACTTTGGGTAGGTCATACGTTTTGTGTACATGTATATAATTCACTGAATTCACATAAATGGACACAATACATCTGGACAGGATCTGTGACAACTCACCACAGCCAAATTGCCCCAGCTAACTCACCACAGCCAAATTGCCCCAGCTAACTCACCATAGCCAATTCGCCATATCAATTTATTTATTTATTTATTTATTTATTTGTTTATTTATTTATTTATTTATTTTTTGATTTGATTTGATTTGATTTGATTTGATTTGATTTGTATTGCTAATTCGCCATGGTCAAGACTTGCTGTGGAACAACTTCCCGTGGCCAATTTGCTGCAGGACAACTTGCTGCGGGAGAAGAGTTACACTAACATTGAAGAAATAGTGGAATAGCATAATTAAAGATAGGATGCCAAAGGTGGGACAAAATGAAATGTGAATGACACAAACTAAAATAATTTTTAATTAGTTTTAAAAACTAAATTAAAGTGTTGAATTGTCCTGCAATGAGTTGTCCCACAGCAAGTTGGCTGCGATGAGTTGACTGTGGCAACTTGTCCCATTCTGCCTGACCCATATAGTGGATGGAGGTAGCTACACTTACCATAGTTTTCATTTATGTTTCTATTGAATTAAATTATCATATAAATTATGAGATTAACTTTATCCTCAACATCTTTGCGATATTTTTTCTCAGAACATGGTTGTGTCAGAGACCTGGGAATCTCAAGGAAATAGCAATTTGATGAGATTGTCACATTGTTTTCAACATCTCCACTATCTTGTTACTAATAACATTGTTGAAGCCTTTTAATTAGTTTTAAAATTTGGATTTTATTATTGTTTTTATGTAAGCCACATAGAGTTGCTTTATTGTGAGATGTGGCTGTATAAATGTAATAGATAAATAAAGAAGACCAGAATTAGATTTAAACTTTAATACATTTAAGTTTCTGAGTACTCATATTAAATATTCTATCTGTTTCTCATTAAGCATCAAAATTTTGAAGAGCAAATGCAAGGCATGAAGACACAGTTAATTCAGTTGAGCACTTTACTTCGCTTATTAGATAGTGGATTCTGCAACTATTTGGGTATGTATAACAAACTGAAAAAGCCAAACGTTTTGTTATGGAACGCATAAAAACATGCTTCCAGGGTAATTTTTTGTATCCCTGATGCCAGAAGGTAACAATCCTGTTAGAAGGGTTTGCCTCCCCCACCCACCCTCAAAATATGATCTAGACTTTTATTTATTTGAAAAATAATTTTATCATTAAAAATGAATAAACTAAATATGTTTTTTTCTCTTTTAATATTAGATTTGTTCCACTCTAACATTGTTTTTATTATTGTTGTGAGCCGCCCCAAGTCTTCAGAGAGGGGCGGCATACAAATCTAATAAATTTTTAAAAAAATAGTTATTCTAGATAATTCTTTACACCATTTTCTTGCATCAATTATTTTCCAAGTTTTTAAATGTGTTTGGTTTTAGGTATCAACTTTCTTTATGCATAATTTTGACCCAATTTTTTTAAACCATGGTTTGTGGTGTTAAATTTTTATTTACCAAAAAAGAAAGAAAGTGGTATGTAGAGTAAGCCATCCTGGTTCACATATATCTAACCCTAAAAAGCAGTCTTTATGCCCTAGAATGTGATTCAAATGACTGTTTCAGCCTATTTGTTTCATTCTGTTTGTATTTATAGTTAAAATAACTTCAGGTATAATTTTGGATATTACTTTTTTTTGTCCTGAACTAACAGTGAAACAATTATGGCATTATTATATCAATAATTACCATATGTTTTGCTCCCCCACCCAAAAGTAGGCAGAAACGGCTCCTTTTACAGTGCAGAACTTTGCCTCTCCTGTCTTTGTCACTGTCCATCTCTTCTGTCTCTTTTTCACAGTGCAGGAGTCAATACACAAAGCTGGCACATGAGAGGACATCTATGTGTTGTTCTCTCAGGCTCTCCCTGTTTTTTAGGGTTTTTTTCTTCCCCTAAACCTAAGTGCATATTATGGATCAAAAAATATGGTACTATGTTCATAGCTTGATTATTTCACCCAAGAATTTCTTTCTAGTTGTCTATATTGTGAACTTAAAATAACTTTGTAAGAGGACCTATGAATGTATTTCCCCCCATTTCTTTAGAATCTCAAGATTCAGGCTATCTTTACTTTTGTTTCCGGTGGCTTCTAATAAGATTTAAAAGAGAATTTAGTTTTCAAGATATTCTTCGCTTATGGGAGGTAAGATGTGTTTTATGGCAATATTTAACTTTTAATGCTCAATGAGAATGTTCAAGTTTTTAAAAACATATTGAATATTTCTTAATAGCACAGAATACATTTTTTTAAAAATTACCTAATGAAGAGTACATAATGTTCTTCAGCCACACCAGCATGATGTGCTGGTGTGGCTGAAGAACATTAATATCTCTAAAAGTAGATAGATCTGGATTATTTTTTGTATGGATCAGGAATTTTAAAGGGAAAAGTTAAGTACCTAGAATGTCTGCTCTTACCTTTTCCTACATATACTCAAACAGCAAAAATAAACAAACTGAAAAAGCCAAACCTTTTGTTATGGAACGCATAAAAACATGCTTCCAGGGTAATTTTTTGTATCCCTGATGCCAGAAGGTAACAATCCTGTGAGAAGGGTTTGCCTTTATTTTTTTTTCTCAAAATATGACCTAGACTTTTATTTATTTGAAAGATAATTTTATCATTAAAAATGAATAAACTAAATATGTTTTTTTTCTCTTTTAATATTAGCTTTGTTCCACTGTAACATTGTTTTTATTATTGTTGTGAGCCGCCCCAAGTCTTCAGAGAGGGGCGGCATACAAATCTAATAAATTATTATTATTATTATTATTATTATTATTATTATTATTATTATTATTATTGTTATTAAAACATACTTAGTATAGAAAAATTAGATATAGGACACTCAAAATGCAGATATTGTTAAATTTTGAAAGGGAAAAAAAATAAGATTTATGCATACATTGAGATCAATAGTATTTTTCAAAGCCAAAATTATATAATCCCACAGAATCAAAATTTTGGGTTTTTTAATCACATAAAATGGAAATCATAACATTGGTATCTAGTTGAAGGACAGAATCTGGAAAGAATCATGTTTTCTGGAACAACCTGAGTGTCTGTCTGTCTCTCTCTGTCTCTCTCTCTCTCTCTCAAACACACACACACACACACACACACACAGAGATGGTTATAGCCATTTATCCTTGGAACTGATATCTGATGTTCAAGCTGTCAACACATCAAATCTAGATCATGCCTCTATTATTATTACTGTCCAGAGCCTGTCTATGAGAAAAATGGATAGATAAGAAGATTGATAAATAAATAAGGTTATCGTTTTTGGATAGCACTGCATTTGTTGATTGAAGTTCAGCTTATCAAATAGTTCACATATGAAATTTTTAGTATGTATCATAATGAGCAAGGTAAAGGTAAAGTGTTCTGTGTCCAGTCATGTCCAACTCTAGGGCACAGTGCTCATCTCTGGTACTTGGCTGAGGGAACCAGCATTGTCCAAGGACATTTTCTGTGGTCATGTGGCCAGCATGGCTATATGTCAGATGCAGGGAATGCTGTTACCTTCCCACTGAAGGTAAAACGAAGGCTATCCAGCTAATAAACACTCAGCTCCTTCCAGCCACCCCAACTCTACCCTGAATTCAGAAATTTCAGGGTCTTTAAATGAAAATTTTTAAAATTTATTCATTTATTAAATAATGTACCCTACACTATAAAAAAATAAGAAATGTTTTCTTCCCATCTACTGTATTTTTTGCAAAAGACTACTGAAATGTCAAAAGTCAGGAGCAAATATTGAAGAAGGTATCTAATTTCTAGACACTTGATTTTTACATTAACAGAATTCTTGTTCATTCCCCCCCCCTCTTCTATTAAAGAATATATAGTCATTCTTAGCCACGTTGAAGTAATTCTTGTTTTTGTTCCCTGGCTTTCCAAAACACATATTGCCATGTAATAATTTTAAGTCTAATTACAGATATCTAATGTTAGTTGTAGATGGATGATGCTAACAGCATATTGATTGCTCTGCCTTTTTTTGGTCAGGGCCTTCAAAAAATGCTGTAATAAGAAACGAACTATACAGATAAAATACAATACTCTGCTCATAAATTATATAGATAAGGATTTCATTAGAACTACCAACATTGAAACAGTCATAGCCTTTAATGAAACCAATAATTAAAAGTTAGCCAACTATTTTTCTCCTGATGTAATTATCTCTCCAGAAAAAATAATAATTTGGTGACTGGAGGTTATAGATATAATCAGTCTTAACTGACATGTAAACTGAATGATGATTTAACAGAAATATCAAATACATAGTACACAGCTGTTAAAGAAAATGTAAGAGATGAACTAATGCAGTCAGCTTTATTTAAAATGAATTGCATTTAATTTTATTTAAAATATTTGTATGTTTTCCCTTCTTAATAATTTTTTATTAAAATGGCCAGAGTCTTGTCTTCTATTTATTCAAAATTTGAATGTTTTACCAGGTGATGTGGACAGATTTGCCTTGTCAGAATTTCCACCTTCTTATATGCTGTGCTATTCTGGAATCTGAAAAACAACAAATAATGGAGAAACATTATGGCTTTAATGAAATACTTAAGGTATCTGTTAAATTGAATTAAATTGAGACTATTTTTCTATCCTTTCTGTTTTGGATTTGCAAAATGAATAGCATTTCATTCTAGAATAAGAAGTGTGAGAGAGTTAATGAATGTTAGTAGTCAGCTGTATTTTTCTTTAGATGAAAGATGTTCAATGTTGAATTATTTATAAAGATACTTTATAAATCAGATTATTCATATACAGAATGATGGTTATTTTGATTTATAAAGCCTGTAGTAGAGCTGCTTTCTTGTTCTGAAGCATAGAAACATAGAAACTTAGACACATAGAAGACTGACGGCAGAAAAAGACCTCATGATCCATCTAGTCTGCCCTTATACTATTTTTTGTATTTTATCTTAGGATGGATCTATGTTTATCCCAGACATGTTTAACTTCATTACTGTGGCATTGCACTAGGACAGAGGCATTAAGAAATAGAAAGTTCTTGGTTGAGTGAAGTTAAGCTATGGAATAATAGTTACCCATGGTTATAATGTAAGCAAAAGAATCAAGTGTCTATTCCAGTGTATTAGTTCACAGAAAAATGGAAATCCATATTGCCATAAGCTTGCATCTCAGTATGCAAGCTTGTTGGCTGTGACCTAGCAAAAAAGAACTGGCCAGCTAAAACAACTGTATCAATAATTCTGAAACCAATTGGTGTGTAATTTAAGTACCATACTTTATCCAAAAGATATTTCTAAATTTGAAATAATTGCATATTTACAATGAAAAGAAAGATTGGATAAATAAGAATGTCACCATATTCTCAATGTATCTAAAATGCTCCTTCAATTTTAAAATAGATTATTTAGGAAAAGCTAGGGTTTCCCCCCAAAAAATACAACTGTAGAGAACTAAATTTTAATTCTAGTGATGAAAATGTATTAAGCAAGGTAGCAATTATTTTTAATAAAAGTTGCTAAGGAAGGTATCAATATTCTGAATCTTAAATATAAATTAAAATGATATACTTCAGCTTTTTTGATGCTGATCTTTTTTTGCTTTATTTTATATCAGCATATCAATGAATTGTCTATGAAAATGGATGTGGATGATGTACTTTGCAAAGCAGAAGCTGTTTCTATGCAGATGATGAATTGTAAGGTAAATAGTGAAATGCATTTTATAAGCATTCTATGACGAAATCATGAGTTATTCCAACTGATCCCTCAAAAGGTGGACAAAATATTTGGAAATACAGGATGAATAAGCAAAATAATTGCCTTTTTTGCTGCTGCTTTTCCTATGGCATCTCCCTCTGTCTTTAAAAAAAATTATATATCATTTTATGTTGTAACATTTTATTATAAACTGTCCAGAGACCCTCTAAGGGAGAGATGAACAGTTTAAAAATGTGAAAAATAAAATTAAACAAATAAATAAATCTCTCCTAACTATTGTATTTTGTTGCTTTTTTAGGGCCACTTGCTATTCACTTTTTCCTAACAAACAATAAGTTATGTAATTTGATACTTCATATACCTACATTTATATGTCATGTTTATTTCATTCAATTTAGTTCTGCATTAGGAAGTTGGGGTTTTTGGCTGGTTTTTGTTTCAAAGCAGAGTATAATTTGAGAGGAATAATATTCCAGCAATCAAAAATAACTTTTGTCTTTTCTTTTCTTCAAAGGAATTACCTCAAGCAATTTGTGAAATTTTGGGATTAGAAAATAGTGCTATGACAACACCAGATTCAGATGCTGGGGAAGATGAGGCTGTTGATGGGATGAGTTGCCTTGCATCAGCATATCCAAACGTTTCTTTGCCTGTTGCTACTTCCAACAAAAGAAATGAAAGAATTCAACAAGTGATATACACAGACTCCACAAACTAATGCTTGTGTAATTGGTTGTGTTGTTCAACAGGCAGTTTCAGGCACTTGGGTTGATATTTTGAGTTTGTGTTGATTAAGCTTTAATGAATTGGGAAAGAAATCATGTACTGTACTGTAATACTTCTGCATCAAAGCTTTACATGACATTATTTTTATAGTTTCTTCTACCAAAATAGCCTTCATTTTTTCCCATAACATTCCTTAATACATTTGTATAAAAGTGCATTTTTTGGTCTTCAGTGAAATAAGAATCAGGCAGTGTGAATGGCATGAAATAAGGGAGCTATTCCTTGTACTTTGAAAAAACCTGGACATGGATAGTTTTTGGATATCATTAAAGTGTTACAACTCTTCTATACTATTTCCTAAGTTAAAGTTGGCAACTTCCACAACACAGCTTTGTAAATGAAAGGATTGTGTTCTTTTTCTAATGTTTACAAAAACACTAAGTATTTGTGCAGACTGAATGTAGATTTGGAATGAAAATTTCAATTTGTTAAATCCCTGATCCTGAATTTTGCATAATCTAGGATGGCATTTTTACATTTCACACCTTTCTTAGGCATACATACTTATGCATTCAGATGTATGAATATTAAAGGATAACTCTATTTTTGACTAAAATAACTTTCGTTGGTAATTTAGACAATTTTGTCCAGATTTTAATATACAGTTTAAGCCTAACTATTTTTTGAAAATCATTTTTCTAAATAAGAATAAATGTCTGAATATATTCAGGTTCTCAGCTTAATATTCTTAGCAAGGTTGTCTTGCTCATTTAACTAATAATGTTTCTTTTTGCTGAATAGTAGTATTACTGTTTAATAATAACCTATCTAAATTGCCTTTATATTAGACTAAACTTTTTGAAAACAGATAAAAATAAAGATGAAATTTTAATTTCCTTCCTTTGGTTCTATTTAAGCTCCTTTTGATAACACAACAAAATCTGGAGTTTCCTAGGGTAGACCTGATACATGCATATGAGAAAAATAAGATTATACTATGCGACTATTTGATGTTTTACAGTAATGTGGAATATAATTTCATGTATTTGTTTCTATTTGAAGAATATTGTATATATTATGAAATAAAATGCAAAGTTTACTTAAAAGATTTTTAATTAAGACATATTTAGAAGAAAACCAAAAAATGAATTCCTAAATTTCCAATGTTTCATGAGAGTCATTCTGTTCTTTTAATCATATAACACTTTGGTGATAAAATAAGCAAGCTAGTGATAGAAGAAATTAAATTCTTGTCCTATAGGCATCAATCGGATTGTATTTGTAAATAAGCAGTTGAATTTTGGTTTTCTGAAGATAAGCTTGAAAACACAAATGTGATCCACATGACATTTGTCAGGATCTAGAAGCCTGTTTCATAGCGACACCCTAATCCATGTTCCGACAACATAAAATCTGGCTTGCTTTTTCCAACATGATTAAAGGTAGGGATGTCACTTCTGGCAGTGATGTTACACTGATGCGAGCAAGCTGACGGGCCTCTGGCTTGCACAGTTTTTCATGTTTCTGTGGCCTTTTGGGCAAGGTTAGTTCTTGAAGACAGCACTGATGGAGAGAGAAGCACTAAGAGAGAAAGGCAATCTCCTGGAAGAGCTAGAGGTTCCCTCAAATCAAACATGGAAGAAATCAGCCATTAACAACTAAGAGACACAGACGGAGAATTGCAACATGGACTGGAAGGAAAAAATACTATCATCCAAAACTTTTTAAAAATACTGTACAGACAAAAGGAAATCAAGGAAGAGAATATCAAGAACTACTTGGATAACAAAAATGTGCCAATCTTGCTGGAGAAGACAGAAACAATGTTTAACGACAAAATACCATTTAAGGGAGTTGTGAGGCCATCAAAAGTCAAAAAACAAGAAAACACCAGGGCGGATGGGCTACCAGCGGAGATATATAAAAATATATACTAGAAGAAAAAATGTTAGAATTATACAATGAGGTATTAGAACATACTAAAATGCTGAAATCATGTATAGAACATATATAACCTTAATACCAAAGGAAGTTTCGATAATTGTTCAATAAAAATTACAGACTAATCTCACTTTTGAATTTGGATTAAAAATATTTATCATATTTATGGCAGAAAGGTTAAAACAATATTAAACCAAATTATTCATTTGGATCAAAATGGATTTCTTCCAAAATGTCAAATTTATAACAACACAATGATGATTATAAAAGTATTAGAGTATTATGAAGTTCATTCAGACAAATAATTGGCCTTAATATTTGTGAATGTGCAAAAGGCATTTGACAATCTGTACTGGAAATTCTTTACAATGCAATTAAAACATGACATTTGGCAACAAATTCACCAAAGTGATTGAAGCAATATATTCATTACAATTGTCTAAAATAATGACAATGGCGATATGACTGAGTCAATAAGCATAATGAAAGGTGTTAAACAAAGATGTTCGCTATTCCCCCTACTATTTTTTTTACTATCGCTAGAGGTGTTGAACCAGATAAGAGAAAATCAGGAAATAAAAGGGCTTAAAATAAAGAGTATAAGACACAAGCGTTCACAGATGACATGTTTATTATCAAAGAACCTCATAATTGCTGGCACAATTTTATCTGGGAATGAAAACACAAATCTCATAAGTACTTTCAGAGATACCATGTGAGGTGAGCACTACTAGAAGACTGGATGGAGATTAAGAAAAAATATATCAAAACTCCTAAAACTCATATGGAAACAACAATCTACCCAAATGTTTTACACTTGGACAAGAAGGTTACCTATAAAGATCTATTGGACAAACAAAATAATCTTAAATCAAAAGAAGATTTGGCTTTGGTTGGAATAAAAATAGGTGGCCTTACTTGCAAATTCAATCTATGTGCGTACTTCCTAAAAAAGTTCCCCACAGCCATAGCTGAACCACTAAGCATAATCTTTGAAAAATCCTACAGGAACAGTTCCCTACTAAACCTATGGGTCACTAGCCACGGTCATCCCCATCTTCAAAAAGGGAGATCCCAGTCTAGTAGAAAACTACTGACCAATCTGTCTGCTGCATCACATGCATAATCATGGAATGAATCATAAACCAATCCATTATCCTCCACCTAGAAACTAACAACCTATTTTCAAACAAGCAATTCGGTTTCAGGAAAAAATTATCCTGCAATCTACAATTACCACACTGCAAAAAATGGACCACAAAACTTGGTCAGGGCAAAACAATAGACACAATTTACATAGATTTCTGTAAAGCCTTCAACTCAGTGGTTCATGATAATCCAAGGCATCTCTGGACTCCTACATGACTGGATAACTGTGTTCCTGTCAAACAGACAGCAAGTGTCAAAATAGAACAGGATTAGATAGGGAGTGCCCTATCTAATCCCGTTCCTGTTAATGCTATACCAGAGGCAGCATACTAGGACTAAGACTCTTTATATAAATGACCTTTGCGATCACATTAAAAGCGACTGCGTTCTCTTCACTGATGATGTAAAAATCTTCGACATCACCAACAACACTGCTATCCTCCAAAACGACCTTGATTTTGTGTCCGAATGCTCAAACATCTGGCAACTCCAAATCTCAACCAATAAATGCTCTGTCCTACACATTGGCAAAAAGAATCAGAACACCAAATACAAGCTGAATATATAAGACCTTGCAGACGACCCTCACTCTGTCAAAAACCTTGGAATACTCATCAAATGACCTTAGTGCCAAAGCCCACTGCAACAACATCACCAAAAAGGTTTCAAGAATTGTTAACCTAATCTTATGTAGCTTCTTCTCCAGTAATATTGCACTAACCAGAGCATATAAAACATTCACCAGGCCAATCCTTGAATACAGCTCATCTGTCTGGAACCCACACCGCATATTGGGTTTTAATACATTAGAAAGTGTCCAGAGATACTTTACAAAAAGAGCCCTCCACTCCTCTACCCACAATAGTATACCTTGTGCAACCAGGCCTGAAATCCTGGGTTTAGAAAGTTTAGAACTATGTCGCCTTCAGCACAACCTAAGCATAGCTCATAAAATTATTGACTAAAGCATCCTTCCTGTAAATGACTATTTCAGCTTCAACCATAACAATATATGAGCACACAACAAATACAAACTCAAAGTGAACTGCTCCAAACTTGACTGTGGAAAATACAACTTTAGCAACAGAGTGATTAATGCCTGGAACTCACTACCTAACTCTGTGGCTTTGTCACCTAAGCCCCAAAACTTTACCCTTAGACTGTCCACTGTTGACCTCACCCGATTCCTAAGAGGTCAGTAAGGAGCATGCATAAGCACACCAGCGTGCCTACCATCCCTGTCCTTATGTTCCCTCTTATCAGTACCTATCTTATGTTTATAAACAATGTTATATCTATATTACCAATACGTACTTGACAAATAAATAAAAATAAATATGTCACAATCTGGATTTCAACAAGAATATCAAGAATTGGATAATATTTTAACAGGAACTGTAGATAAAATGATAACAAAAACTTACAAACTTTGCCGGGGTGGCACAGTGGTCCAAGTGCAGCACTGCAGGCTACTTCAGCTAACTGCTATCTGTAGTTCAGCAGTTCAAATCTCACCACCGGCTCAAGGTTGACTCAGCCTTCCATCCTTCCGAAGTGGGTAAAATGAGAACCCAGATTGTTGGGGGCAATATGCTGATTTTGTAAACTGCTTAGAGAGGGCTGTAAAAGCACTATGAAACTGTATATAAGTCTAAATGCTATTGCCATTGCTACAATTGTCTATTAAATGTTAAAATGGAAGAGGAAACAGTAAAACAGATTCCTTAATAAGAGTTGGAAGGGACCTTGCAGGCCATAGCTGTAAAAGAAGTAATGGTGATTTGGGTTCAAAATTTTGGTTACACAATTTAATTGGAGTACTGGGAGAAAATTTGGGATCAAAATTGTAGTTACAATGGCAGCATCCTATAAAGAAAACATCTATTACATGTTCTATAGATGCATCTATCTCCGGCAAGATTGGCGAAGATGTCTCCAAATGTTGAAAAAGTAGAAATGATCAGGGAATGTATTACCAATTTACACCTCCAATATTGGAGAAAGATTCAAAGGTGGATAAAAATTATAGAACAAAAAGTAGAACTAAAATTGGAACTGTTTTTGTTAAGGATCATGAAAGGAAAGATAAATAAAAATAACCAATATATGACATTGCATATAACAACAGCAGCTAGAATTATTTAGGCCCAACATTGGAAATCAGAAACAGCCCCTTTAAGCACAGTGGTAATTAAAGATATTAGAATGTGCTGAAATTAATAAATTAACTATGGAAATACACGACAGATAGGAAAGGGAGTTATATAAAATATGGAACAAATGGTGTAATTGGCTGGAAAATAAACGTAAAATTAATAATGGTATGACAATAAATCAAAAGATATGAATACAGTGGTACCTCATCATACAAACTTAATTGGTTCCAGGAGGAGGTTCGTAAGGTGAAAAGTTCGTAAGATGAAACAATGTTTCCCATAGGAATCAATGTAAAAGCAAATAATGCGTGCAAATCCTTCAGGAAAATCCCAAACTTTAGAAGGGAGGCGAACAGAGGGCAGGGAGGAGCAGCTAAAGAGGGCGGGTGGAAGAAGCAAGGCTAGGCTAAAGGATGAGTGGGAAGGAAGAAAGGCAAGGGGGGCGCCCCTCCCTTTTCTTTTTTCAAAAGACACACTTTCAGTGCCTTTGCAAGTATGCAAAATCTTTACTCCTCCAAGCTGCCCCTCCCTTTTCTTTCTTAAAAAGACACGTTTCAGTGCTTTTGCAAGCATGCAAAATCTTTACTCCTCCAAGCTGCCCCTCCCTTTTCTTTCTTAAAAAGACACCGTTTCAGTGCTTTTGCAAGCATGCAAAATCTTTACTCCTCCAAGCTGCCCCTCCCTTTTCTTTCTTCAAAAAAGGGGGAAAAAGAAACCCCTTCATCCCAGCAGCAGCTGCTTGGGTTTGTAAGGTGAAAATTGTTTGGAAGAAGAGGCAAAAAAATCTTAAACACGGGTTCGTATCTTGAAAAGTTAGTTACAAGAGGCATTCATAAGATGAGGTACCACTGTATTTGAATTTATGTATATAGATGCATGGAAACAAGGTGATAGGTGGGTATAGTCAGATAAAATATTAGATATTAAGAAGAAATTATATGTAGGATTTAGGAAAATAACTTAAAGAGTAAGAGATATAAAAATATAGTATGTACACCAAAACGGTATGCTATAAAATGAATTTTTTAATGGTATATGGTGTTATGTTACATTGCATTGTTATGCGTTATTATGTTGTTTTTGTACACCTGGTTGTATTTAATGTTATTTTAAAAACTGTTTAATAAAAACTATTTTTTGAAAAATAAAGGTAGGGGATAGGAGAAAGGGAAGGAAATATTAAGTCATTCCCAATTATCAAATGCAATCTGTCTCCAAAAGATTCGATTCCTTGTGTATACATTCTGAAAAAGAACTTACTGAGAGTGAAAAAATATGCCTGTGGTTTTAGTTGCTCAAAAGGTAAAGAAAATTGTTGCATTAATGTGAGAGAACTGATGAAATGGCAATTTATTAACACAGATATCAGAAGGTGAGATCTCTGTAGTCCTTTGCTGTAATTTGTTTAGGATTCTTATCTTTTATCAGCTAATAAGAAAATACCCCATTTGGCAAATGGCAAGAAAGCAAGACCCAGCATCTCTAGGCTTTCATTTCCTGCTTACAGGAAATAATTTTTGGATTATCTTGCCCTTTTTGTTCTATCATAGAACTTTGGCTTTATATTATCATGTTAATATAACTGCAGGATATTTATATTTTCTACTGCTGTCTGTTGGCCTGACTCCAAAATGAACACAGCTGACATGGAATATATATATCTCTCCCCCTCTCTCCTCTCTCTCTCTCTGTTACCCACCTCCATACCCCCACACTCCCATAATTTCCTTAATACTTTCAACATTTGACATCTAAAAAGCACTTGAAATCTGGAAAGCATAATTAGGATATTTATGCACATAGTAGGAATTCTGTTTTTCTTTTCATTTTACTTATCTTACATGACAACTTCATTATCAAAATTATGTTGTATATACTATATCTTCATAAAATGTTGAAAATAACTGAATAATTGTACCACAATCACCGTTCCCCGTAAGCTGCACGCGTGAGGATGCGCGCCCCCCAAAATACCCCCCCGCGCACCCTTTTCCACAGGCGCGTGCTCCCCATCCCCCTGCCAGCCCCGGGGGGCGGCGGGGAGGCGCCGGCAGTAGAAGGTGCTGCCCCCCACCCGTCCGATCCGCCCCCTCTCCTCCTATTCCACCGAAAGAAAAGCGCGGAGGCTGCTTGCTTGAGCCTCCCGTAGCTCCACCTTGCTTTGCCCTGGCTGTCATCCTCCGTTGTGTTTTTGGGGGGGAGCGGCAGGAAAGCCCTGTGCCGGCCAGGAAAGCCAGCTTTTCAGGAAAGCAGCGCGCCTTTTAAACATGCTGCTTTCCCGCACCTCTTTTCTGGGGGGGAGAGTGGCCTCCTCCCTCCCCCCTGCCCAGGAAAGAGTTGCAAGAAAGCAGCGCATTTGAAAAGCCCTGGCCGGCACAGGGCTTTCCTGCCGTTCCCCCCCGAAAACACAACGGAGGTCCAGGATGACAGGCAAAGCGGGGTGGAGCAACGGGAGGCTCAAGCTGGTGGCGGCAGACCTCCATTGTGTTTTCGGCTGGGGGGGGAGGAGGATCTTCCTGAGCCTTGTGCCGGTCAGCAAAGCCAGCTGCCCGCAGGAGACGTGGAGAGAAAGAAGGGAAAGAGAGGGAGGGAAAGAGGAGAGGAAAGAAGGAGGAAGGGAGGGAAGGAAGGGAGAGAAAAGTGAACGAGAGGGAGAGAGAAAGGGAGGAAGAGAGGAAGGAAGGAAGAAATAAATATAAAGGGAGAGAGGGAGAAAGAGAGGGAGAGGGAGGGGAAGAGGAGAGGGAAGGAAAAGACACAAAGAGAAAAAAGTGGAAGGAAGAGAGAAGGAAAAAAGGAAGGGAGAGAGAGAGAAAGAGAGAGAGAAGATAGGAAGGAAGAGAGTGAGAGAGAGCAAGAAAGAAAGAGTGAGAGAGGAGAGAGGAAGGAAGAGAATGAGAGAGAGAGAGAGAGGAAGAAAGCAAGAGAGAGAGAGGAGTGGAAGGAAGAGAGGGAGAGAGAAATGATAGAAAAAAAGGGGGGAAGAGAAATGAGAAAATGATTGAGGCAGAGAATGACAGGAAAGAGAGAAACAGAGAGAGAAGTGACTCTTGATTTAAAGCATATGGTAA